>NW_015505394.1:560579-569510 GCF_001515645.1 Sinocyclocheilus grahami | reverse complement strand
GCATTATGCTAATATTTCCACATAGTGAGGTAGATATGTGGGGGCGTGTTAGAACGAGCCGTTTTAGGGGGGCGTGGCAGAGTCTTAACTTTGATAAAGAATATCTCTTTGGTTTTGAGACTTTAGTCTTTGCAACTTCAGGGATCTTATCTATGCACAATCAGCTTGTAACACTCCAAAGAGAAAGGAAAACTTGAAATCGCATCATATGACCCCTTTAACTTACCCCCGAAGTACATCAAACTGTCAACAAGGAAGTCTTAAAAGAGCAAACATTAACAGAAATAGTCATATTGCAATCAACTTTATATGATGCTACCTTTGCTCTGTAACAGCAATAAAAAAAAATCTACTGTATTCAATTAAACTCATCAGTTCTCATATTTAAAAAAAAATATTTGAGACATTATTCATTACATGTATACATAAAAAATTATTTGAAAGATTCTCACATTTTTCTCTTCTCAAAAGCTTTGTTCTAAGTAGCAAGTGTTTCTGCGTTTTATTTTTGTAAGCATAAGGACTAATTTCATTACACTAAATATTATCATACTGAATAGGACCTAAATGTTAGACATAGAATAAATAGATTTTATCACTAATCATAACTCTTAGTGTTTATTTAGAATTTTCTTATACTTAGGATAACATGTATAGCTCAGATAAACAGTTGTATTTAATTAAGGGTGATCAGGGTTACTGAGGATATTATAATTTTGCATCATTGAAGCACAATTACAACAATAAAACTAACAAAAACAATAAATAAAAGTACAATACTATTTCAAAGGTCAGACAAACAACAAGCAATTGGGGAAATATAGATGGGTATGTGTATATAAGTATAAATAGGCAGATGCATCGCTAAAAACCACACAACTTATTAATCATCTCTAAAATTCGTTTCTGCTCCACCACAGCAAAATACTGTGATTGTTCATGATGTTTAATACTAATGCTTTTTTCAGTTAGTCTGAAAAATACAGACTTGGATTATGACTGGATTTTGGATTAAATGGAAAATGTGATATTCTTATATAATTGACATGACATCTTTCACAAATACCTTACATTCCTGACAAAGACTTTTTACCATTAAAATGCATTGTGTTTTTAGACTGAAGGGGAAGCAGCTGCATCTCAGTGAGGAATATTATAACATTGCTGCCTTATCAATAAAAGTGAATCATTAATGGATTTGACTACACGTTAACCCTGTCATGTGCCTCTATAGCACTTGTTCAGATCTGCACAAGGAGACATTTTTGCCCATGTGTTGGTTTTCTGTACTGGATATTTGCTGCTGCTGCTGTACACACTACAATAGACTTACAGGACAAGACATAAAGACAGAAACAAATAATGGTGAATAAATGCTGATTTCTGATCCAACAGTCTGGCTGTGAAATCTCACTCTCTTTTATTTGCTTATATAGGTAAACGTGAAGGTAGTCAAACATTGCATGTTATATGTGGATTTTATGTGATACAATACAGATTTGTACTGACTTACCTTGACCTATTTTAATACAAAAGAATTCTCTATAGCTAAGACTGAAATTATTATGGGTGTAAGAAAGAGCAGAATTGCAGGTCAGTGCATGAATGACTCTGGTTTTACTGCTCTTACCTGTGACACTTTTTTCAAGTCTTAGCATGCATGTCTCTAGCGTACTTCTATCTGTTTTGAATACAAGTAATGTCTTGAATTTGCAATTTTGAACCTATACCTTGTGGCTGAACCCCAGGCTTGTGGTTGTGTGTGTTTGCGTATTCAAGGCCCATTAAGAGTTTGAGAGTGTGTCTGTGTACTTTGCTTATTTGCAGTAGCTCCTCCATTTTCTGCACAGGCCCTGGGAATCTTTCCAATTGGCTTTAACCCAGAGCAGCCCAAGCCCCTGACCTTACGATCACAATACCATGGGAACACCAGAGAGAAAGAGAGGAAAGAAGTATGGAAGGAATAGGGTTGAGGGAAGGTGAACAAGGGCCAAGATAAAGGGAAAAGAGGGAGTGAAGATTTGCAGAAGAGCAGATATATTTGGTATCAAAAAGGAGACCATGGTTCACAATCAGCAAATTATTTATTGTATACCGTTTTTGGAAGTGAAAAAGACTGTATAATTTACAGTGAATAACCGTAAATTGACATTCCCAAAATTCCCTGCGTTACATTTCAAATTTGATGTTTTTTTGTTGAAATAACTGTTTCTTCTTAGTTTTTTTCTAATCAGTTTTGTATATTAGGGTTGTGTGTTACACCTAATGTTGTTATGAATGTTTGGTGGTTATCAGTGTATTACAAAGGTACAAAACAGATTTCAGTACTTCAATAAGGTTGGTATATTAACATTATATCAGTTAATGAAATAACGGTATTTAACTGTAAATTTAAGTTAAAACCGTAAAACTTAAACCGTTGCTACCGTATTTTTTACGGTAAAATTCCGGCAACCACAGCTGCAGTTTTTTTACCGGTACGGATTTTTTATTTTACAGTGATTAGTACTGGTTTAGCTGGCTCCTGTTTTCATGTAATAATTTCTGGGCAATCCTCTGTTTTGTCTCATGAGCCATGCTGTCCCTATAGCAAATCCATATTTAAAGAGATACTTCACCCAAAAAGGAAAATTCTGTCATAATTTACTCACCCTCATTTTGCTCAAAAACAGTATGACTTTCTTTCTTCTGAAGAAGATAGTTTGAGAAATATTTCAGTCTTTACCTTTTCCAGACACTAAAATTTAGTGTGGGCTTTGGATCCTATTGACTTTCATTGTATGGACAAAAACAGTTCTTCGAAGACATCCCATCTAATAAAAAATATGTTCCAAGAACATTCTGTTGTTTCAATTAAATTATGGAAACGTTATTTCTGAATGTTCTTTAAACATTCAAAATGTTCAGTTTTAAAAACGTTTTCCTTGGTTATGCAAAAATTAGCTGAAAGGTTTAATGAACATAATTCTCTTGCAAAGTGATATGGGAATGTTTTCTGAATTATGTATATGTAATGTTTTTGTGCTAACGTTTTGAGAATGTTATTAAAGTCTTTAAACAAACATTCTGTTAATGTTACTGGAAGAATGTTTGTTCGTAACTTTTAAAGAACCTTGCCAGAATGTTCTGAGAACGTTCCCTGGTAGCTGGGATAATGGTGAGTAAATGATGACAGAATGTTCACTTTTAGGTTAACTATCCTTTGATCAGACCTAAAATGATCAGACCTAATTAGTGTTTCTAGACTCAAGTGCCAGTAGAAACTGTTCTGTTGACTTTTGCTTAGCCTGTTCCTGAAGCTTGCATTAAAAATATAAATTAATCACGGCTGAACCTTAAAATGAATAGTTTTCAATGTACAAGGTGTGTGTACGTACATCTTCATGTGTGTGTGATCTCTCTGTTTTAGGGAAATATGGCCCTTATATCACAGACTTGCTCTAATGTGTTCCTTTCTCCGTCCTCACTCCCATACTAACAGAATGTAACAGATAATAACCACCCAGGCAGTATCTGAAAACACGCACACATATACAAACATTTCCATGGAGTATGCTGAAAGTGCTTTGAGGAAGGGAGGACACCGAAAAGTATTCACCATGTGCTCTACTACTTCAGTGCAGCTTTTGTGAGCGTGTCAAAGGCTGCTCTGTGTGTGGCTACTATTCACAACCTGTCAGTTAGACATAGAATTGAGAAAGAAAGAAGGGAAAGCAAAAGAAAAAAGAATAGATGAAGAGGTTTGGAGAGGCTGAATAAAACGTTGTTTGTTTTGTGATAGCCTATATCGTTTTAGGAAAAGTCAATATAAAAATGGCCTACAAGAGAAACATGCATGAATATGGTTTCCCCTTACAAAAAGAATAAAGAAAGAAAGAAAAAAAAAGAATGCAGTGCTTGAACCTTGTGTCTGGGTTCAGCTGAGAACAATTTCCACAACATGACATTAAATTAGGCGTAATCATATTGTATTTTTGATAGCCTTTTCTATATGTTCTGCAGACCTTTTCAGCACTCTAAACAAAAACTGAAGCCAGCTGCTGAGGCCCCAGACCAGCATCAGAGAACCAGATAATATCCATTACATGAGGAAGAAGGGGTCGAGATTTCCTAGAATAGGTGATTTCTGGCTCTTCTTGTGTTTTGTAACTCACCGTTACAAATGTAAATTTAAATTTAATTCATTTATCCTGATATTTAAACTGAACTCAGTCCTTTTTTGACTCTGACCATTGAGCAAAAAAGCTGCTGAGACCTCTTAGTTTTGTCAGATTAACCACTAGCGCCACCTCGTGTCCATTCGTGAACAGTACAACATTAGGAGTTCATAATTTAACGGGTTTTGTTTTGACTCTGTTTGTTTTTTTACTTAATTTTGCCTGTTTACGAGTGAGTGTTTAATATAAAAAATATAACATCTTTGGCAATACAGTTAAGTAGGCTAAACAAATGATAATTAGGCTAATAGTAGGATATCATGTTTCAGTGTAGCGATGTATGCAGGCTAGTAGGCCTTCTTCAAGTGTCATATTTAAGTACTTGTATACACATGTTAACCTCAAACAATAACAATATTAACAATAATCCTGGAAGCTGTTGTTTTTTCGAATTTGGTCTGTAAAATGTCAAAATAGTTTCAACAAAAGTAGTCCATATGACTCGTGCACATATTACAAGTCTTCTGAAGGCATATTTGTGTGATAAATAGACGGAAATTGCATTCGTTATTTAGCCTACTGAAAATCTGATATCCACCCTTTGGCTGTGAACGAGTCATTGTTTTGAGTTGGATCTTGTCAATTAATTGTTCTAGTTCACAAAACCCATATGATTGTTTTGTTCGAACACGAATCGAACTGTTGTGTTTAGCCTAACTCACTGTAGCCCCTCACTGCAGAACAAAGATCCAGGGGGCCGGGTTGGATCCACATCTAGGGGGTGGAGATGGTAGGTTTAGGGGTGGAGATGGGTGGGTTTAGGTATCAGGGGGTGGAGACGGGTAGGTTTAGGTATATGTAAGGTGGGAGGAGTTGGATCTGGATCCAACCTCGCCCCCTGAATCTTGTGTGCGGCAGTGAGGACCACCTAAGGGGGAATGAACAATGATTAATGATTTTTAAAAAATGCTTCAGAAGATGTATCTTATAAAAACAGTTTGAACCATGCACTGTAAAAAACAAAAAAAATGTTTTTAATACTTTTTGGTCTTTTTGGCTTTAATAGCAACCAGTACAGTATTTCAACTTTCTCTTTTTGTGCTCCACAAAAAGAAAGTCGTACGGTTTTAGAAAGACAACAAATCTCTTCTGTTCAATGCATTGTGCTGCATCTATATTTGACCATGAAAAGCCTGGCCTTCACGCTCCCGCCTCCTGAACGCCCCTGACCCGCGGGCCGCGACCTTCCTCTGAGGTCCTTCCTTTTGCGCAAGCGCAGAACACCCGCTGGGCGCACAGTAGAGCCAAGATGGCGGCGGTGGTGGAGAATGTTGTCAAGCTGTGAGTATTTTTCATCCTTATTTGACTACATATGATATTTCCATGTTGAACTTTGATATGTAACTTTGAAGTAATAATACAACGTGTTGGACTTCTGTATAAATTGCTTAAAGAGAGGTAAAGACACGTGTTTGACAAGGTTATCCGAGCTCTGGTTAAGTTAGCTGTAGTAGCAGCTGCCGTGTCCCGCTGGTGTGAATGCTTCATTTAGCTTCCGTCTTTCAGCATGATCAAGGAGCAAAGCATGCAGGAGGCTTTTCTGTTCCTCTAATGAGTGTGTTTATATCAGTGGTATTATAAGGTATCGCAGGGACCATTTTAAGGTGCTCAAATGTTTGTTTGTCAGTGCTTTTGTTGCTTGGTTATTCTGGTCAGTTCAGTTGTGGAAGCAGCAGCAGCTGTCAGATTTATTGGATTGCAGTTTTATCATGTGTGAACACGAGAGACTCATATCACATATCCTGAAGCAGGTTACATTTATCTGACGCATGTTTTCATGTTATTAACTAAATAGCTTGCCTGAAAGTTATTTCCATTTATAATCAATGAGACGCATATGATCGTCTGATTATGTTAACTTGCCTAGTTCTTTATCTGCTTTTGCTACATCACTCTGTCCTGAAACCAGGAAGTACTTCTGGTGCAAATTGGGCTGTTAAATGCCTGTGTGCTTTTATTTAAATCACAGAATTAACTGTTCAATTAGGAGCTTTTAGAGGAAGGGCAGTAAAATGGTCAGTTATTACCCTCAAACAGGTTCTGACCCGAGTTTGACAGCCTTGGTATCTCCTGGAAGCACAGTTCCTTATTCAGCCCAAAGTTTCTTTCTGACTGATGAGTTGAGGACACTAGACAAATCCGCAACATTCAGAGAAGAGAACGGAAAAGAGGATTTGCACTAGGCCTGTCACAATAACAACTTTTTGTTGTGCGATATATTGCCCCAGAAATAATTGCGATAAGCGATATTATTGTCATTTTAAAGACCATTTTATGCCACTGAATATATCATCATAATGTAACAGTATAATAATGCAAGAAGGCCTTCACACTTCCAAACGACAACAAACTT
Organism: Sinocyclocheilus grahami; assembly: GCF_001515645.1. NCBI lineage: Eukaryota > Metazoa > Chordata > Actinopteri > Cypriniformes > Cyprinidae > Sinocyclocheilus > Sinocyclocheilus grahami. The sequence goes on along the minus strand of NW_015505394.1, from coordinate 562,940 downwards.
AATTTTTAAGAATATTTAGATCATGGAAATGAAGTATCAAAATATTAGATGCCTTAAAAAAACTTGAATAAATAGTAAATAAACATTTTCTAACAAGAAGTGCAAAGTAACGAGTAATAATAATAATAATTTATGTATTTAGCATATTTTTTAAGTAGAAAAAAAGAAAAATGCACAAAGAACTTGTATGGAGATTTTTCCATCTACAGATTTGTCCCTGACCTTCTTTTCTCTGTAAATTAAGGGCGCACACTATTGCTGAGAAACACAATCACTACTTAGCAGTCAGATATTCGTATGCACAAAGACACAGATCCCTAAACAAGGCCATATCTGCAGATGAAACTTTGTTTGTAGAAGCATTTTTTAAATTGGAACTAGCACCTCATGACTACACCAAGTTATGTACGAGAAGCTGCAAAAGACACAGGCGCAAGTGGAACATACAAAACATGGTGACATTAATTTTTAAGTAAATATGGGTGATATATTGCATCACCAAAAATTATTGAGGTCATGCACATATATTGCGCGATAAGTTGATATATTGATTATTGTGACAGGCCTGATTTGCACATCAAAAAATCAAGAATTTGTTCTCTGTCACCATAAGGGTTCAAGTCTATTAAATTAATCTGTCAAGCAGTTTCAGTGAAATTGTCTGTGATTGGAACTAATAAAATACCATCCGGTCACATACTTTAACATCTTACAAAATTTGTAGCATTAATTTTGCAGTATCAAACACTTACTCCTCCTCGGAACCCATGTTTAACACCCATTTTTAACATCTGGCTTGGTGATGCGATCTTAAGTGGTCAAGTGAGATGGGTTTATGTTTCTACCTAGTTTAATAGGTGTCTCCTCTGACCACTAGTGATGTGATATACAGTGGGTACGGAAAGTATTCTTAAAGTAAGTGATATTTCAGTTTTTCTTTTTTAATAAATCTGCAAAAATGTCAACAATTCTGTGTTTTTCTGTCAATATGGGGTGCTGTGTGTACATTAATGAGGAAAAAAATTAACTTAAATGATTTTAGCAAATGGCTGCAATATAACAAAGAGTGAAAAATGTAAGGGGGTCTGAATACTTTCCGTACCCACTGTATATTTCTAGGGGCATTTCTTTTTTTCCTAAACCAGTCAAGCGCAACCCCCACTCTCAAGTTGATTTTATTGGTCAACTCAATCACGCAGTCACTATGCTTGCCGCGATAGACGGTGCTGACGGTGATATAGGTGTTAAGCCACAACACCGGTTACGTCATTTGCCCACCGCATCACCGACCCCCGTTTTGATTTTTTATAGTAATAAAAATTATTTAGTTCAGTAAAAGAACAGACACTACAATTAAAAACTGAACGCGGCTGCTCAATGCAGGGTGCCGAACGACAGTCGTATCACAGATCAGATTTAATTTCTCCAGTGAGGAGAGAGAGTCGAGCTGACTGACAAGAAGAGTGAGGCGAGGTGAGACAGACAAGATGATCGTGGGTGATTTAGTTTAGAAACTAGATGCAAAAGTGCCTGTTTGGCAATATTTTGGATTTTGAAAAACCTGTTGAATTTGCCATTTATCTAAGGTGATTTTGGAAGTTTTTTAAAAACATTTGTTTCTTATTTAATTGGTTCCACATTGTTTGCTGATTTTTACTTTATTTAAACTTTGTGTCATTTATTTATTTTATTTGACATTCGTTTAGCTAATAAACGTTCTACGTTTCTTATTTATTTGGTTATATATTATACATACTTATTTCCAGTTTTGTATACATATTAGGGATGTAACGATTCACTCAACTCACGATTCGATTCACAATTTTTTTTCCTTTTCCTTTTATTATTGCTTGGACAAAATGCTGTATGTTTCTTTGTGAAATTGAAATATAACACTATAATAATATACTAATATAGCACTTGCATATTATTGCTCTTTTGTTGGTTTTGATTGCTTCTATTGTCCTCATTTGTAAGTCGCTTTGGATAAAAGCGTCTGCTAAATGACAAAATGTAAATATAATGTAAATGTAAATAACAAAACTAAATTAACATTTTAAAACAAGCCCCAAATCAAATAAATAACACAAATAAAATAAATATCTTCATATAAACAAAATAAGGCTTTGTCTGTGCTCTTTCCCTTTAAAATGAGGCAATCATTTCCAAACAATGATATAATTGTTTAATAATCATTAAACATAATAATAATAATCATGATCCAAACAAAGATGCTGCATACATGCAACATGAGGATTTTTTAAATCTAAATTACATTGTATAATTTCTAAAGTTGAAGCAAAAACAGAATGGTTTGACTTCAGTTTTGTGAAACTATACATAAAAATATCTGCATGAAAC
>NW_015505394.1:540022-556164 GCF_001515645.1 Sinocyclocheilus grahami | reverse complement strand
TCTTCATATAAACAAAATAAGGCTTTGTCTGTGCTCTTTCCCTTTAAAATGAGGCAATCATTTCCAAACAATGATATAATTGTTTAATAATCATTAAACATAATAATAATAATCATGATCCAAACAAAGATGCTGCATACATGCAACATGAGGATTTTTTAAATCTAAATTACATTGTATAATTTCTAAAGTTGAAGCAAAAACAGAATGGTTTGACTTCAGTTTTGTGAAACTATACATAAAAATATCTGCATGAAACACACCGCAGACGAGCTGAACGAGACGCAGATTCACTCTCTGCCAGCAGGTGGCGCTTAAAGCGTTTCCTTGGTTTCCGCTGTAAACAAAGCAGTGCTGCACTTATGAACTTTAATATGCATTATACAGAGGCAAGATGAAAAGAAAAAAAAATACCATTTAACTTTCTAAAGACAGTAAGTTCCCCTCAGACATACATTCATATAAACTCCTACCCCTAACTGAATCGCGATTTGTTTAGCATCTCAACCGATTTGAATCGTCACATATTTAAATCGATTTTCAACCGGCCCACGGTTAATCGTTACATCCCTAATACCTATTAAACTTTATGTAAGTTATTTGTAATTTTATATTAGGCATAGCCTGCCCTATAGCATGGTGTATTTGTTTTGTTAATAAAAGTTCTATGTTTTTATATATACCCTAAAGTGAGTTTGTTGTTGCATTCAAGCAATTGACGCCGAACTGCCATTAATTCAAAAGTGAAAGTAAAATGCGCACGGCGCTTTTAAGCTATTTAAAAGCGAAGGAAAAGAGGGAAAATTCAAGCGAACTAAAAACGAACAATTGCTTTACTCCGAATTGCCGCTATTTGAAAGCCCCCACGGTGATACCGGTATTACCGGTGTTGTCACACGTCGATTAACCGGTGGGAACATTTCCTCACCATCACAACCCTAGCAGTCACCTGTAAATAAAATTTCAGAAATTGCATTGGGTGGATGCTATCTATCAGGCACTGTTATTTTAGTATTATTAGTTGTTTATTATTTAATATTTTGAATTTAGTTTTTAATGTTATATATTTTACTTGTAGTTTCAGTCATTTGTTATGTGCTTTTGTCACATTGTTTTCATTAGTTTTTAAAAAATTTTTTAATATTTATCTTTAGCTTCAATTTATTTTTATTTCAGTTATTTTAGTAGGGCTGGGACAATAAATCGATGCATCGCAATTCGTGGATCAATTCTGAGATTTTTGGAATGCATCGTGATTCTCTCTCTAATCGATTCTGAGCTTAGTTTTTAACAGCAGATGGCGCTCTAGGCCAGTTTTTAACCACACACTCAAATGCTCATGAAGAAGAACGCTTGTGCATTCGGCTGAGTAATGTAAGTGGTTAACTGTACTTTGCACATCGGCTTTTATGATGTAAGATTAATGTAAACACAGCCCACTGTGAACATCCTTGTAATTCGCTTCAACCTTTTCGAAGTTTATGAATGATTATTTTAGGTTCAAATGGTGCGTGTGTAAGGAACTGGAAGCAAGCAGAATACAGCTATTTCTAAAGCACGCAGTGCCATCTGCTGTTAAAAACTAAGCTCAGAATAGGGCTGGGCGATTTTTTCCGATGTTATCGATTAATTCGAATTTAATGTTTTGCCATGATTTTATTTTTTATAAATCGAGGAATTGAGATTTTGAATAGAAATATTACCAAACGTCAGAATTAGACACTTTGACAATATGCCAATGATAACAGTAAAGAGAAAAGAACGATCCAACCGCATGTCGGCGCACGTGATTAACCGCTTGAGTGCTGCATTTTTAGAATGCCGTTTCATGCATGAGATGCTGCAAGAGATGCGAGTGGAACAGTCAAACACGTCCATGTTCACATAGAAAAAACTATAGAAAAGTAGCGCAAGCGAATTAAAAAAAAAAACGTAACTACTACCGTTACTGTATGTCTGATATTTCATGTTTGCATCATGGTGACAGGCTGAAAGCTGCTGTTGTTTTTATAGAACATATAGTTAATAATAGTCTACTGGTTATACCTTCAGTCATTTTGAATTTGAATTACCTTGACTTTTGAGATTTTTTTTCCTCGTATTATTTCTCAACATATAATTTGTACAAGATGTACACTGAACAAAATTATAAACGCAACACCTTTTGTTTTTGCCCCCATTTTTCATGAGCTGAACTCAAAGATCTAAGACTTTTTCTATGTACACAAAAGGCCTATTTCTCAAATATTGTTCACAAATCTGTCTAAATCTGTGTTAGTGAGCACTTCTCATTTGCCGAGATAATCCATCCACCTCACAGGTGTGGCATATCAAGATGCTGATTAGACAGCATGATTATTGCACAGGTGTGCCTTAGGCTGGCCACAATAAAAGGCCACTCTAAAATGTGCAGTTTTACTGTATTGGGGGGTCCGAAAACCAGTCAGTATCTGGTGTGACCCCCATTTGCCTCACGCAGTGCAACACATCTCCTTCGCATAGAGTTGATCAGGTTGTTGATTGTGGCCTGTGGAATGTTGGTCCACACCTCTTCAATGGCTGATGAGAAGTTGCTGGATATTGGCAGGAACTGGAACACGCTGTCGTATACGCCGATCCAGAGCATCCCAAACATGCTCAATGGGTGACATGTCCGGTGAGTATGCTGGCCATGCAAGAACTGGGATGTTTTCAGCTTCCAGGAATTGTGTACAGATCCTTGCAACATGGGGCCGTGCATTATCATGCTGCAACATGAGGTGATGGTCGTGGATGAATGGCACAACAATGGGCCTCAGGATCTCGTCACGGTAACTCTGTGCATTCAAATTGCCATCAATAAAATGAACCTGTGTTCGTTGTCCATAACATACGCATCCCCATACCATAACCCCACCGCCACCATGGGCCACTCGATCCACAACGTTGACATCACCCACACGATGCCATACACACTGTCTGCCATCTGCCCTGTACAGTGAAAACCGGGATTCATCCGTGAAGAGAACACCTCTCCAAAGTGCCAGACGCCATTGAATGTCGGTTACGACGACAAACTGCCATGGATTTTCTCGGCAAAGGAGAAGTGCTCACTAACACAGATTTAGACAGATTTGTGAACAATATTTGAGAGAAATAGGCCTTTTGTGTACATAGAAAAAGTCTTAGATCTTTGAGTTCAGCTCATGACAAATGGGGGCAAAAACAAAAGTGTTGCGTTTATAATTTTGTTCAGTGTAGTTGAATTTCATGCATCTTTTCTGCAAAGATACTTAAGTGATTTGTTTAACATTTACATCATGTTGACAACATGTGTGGTGCACTTGGAATAGAATTTTCTTTAAATAAGAGGGTTAATAAAGAAAAAGTTACTTGAATCATGTTTTAGTTACATTATCAAGTTGACTAATTAAACATCATAAAAAAATCGAGAATCGGTCAAACGTTATGAAAAAAATCAAGATAAAAATTAACCAAATCGCCCAGCCCTAGCTCAGAATTGATTCAATAGAGAATCGCGATGCCTTCGGAAAATCTCAGAATAGATGCAGAATCATTTCTCGATTCGCAATGCATCGATTTATTGTCCCAGCCCTAGATTTTAGTACTTAAACTTCAACTTAATTTATTTTAGTTAGTTGCCAAGGCAACACCTCTCATTTTTGTTATGCATTACATATATTTTCTCATCGGTTTAAATTTCAGTATTATCTCAATTAATAAAAACAGTTTTTAGTTTTAGACTGTTTTAGTCAACCATAACAATGCTGCTAACAGGATGTGCTACCAGTGCTATACTAAGATTAAAGTGCCCCTATTATGCCATTTTTAACATTCCTAATATTGTTTTGGGAGTCTCCTACAATTATTCATTACAGCGAGGTGGTCTTTCTGCTGGACCTTAGGCCTGTCGCACCTCCTACGGTGCCTATGGTGGACTATGCATGGCAGGGGCGTCCTCTTCCCTGAGGCAGGCCTAAACCTGACCGCATACCACGTGGTTTTCTGCAGGGTCTTCAGCTGAGGACCACCGCTCATTGACGTTTCGCCCCTTAACCCAGAACGTCTCCTGGTGGCGGGGCAGTGAACAGGGACGTCTCCCTGACACCCCCTGCAGCAAAACCTAATTCGATGTTACTCCCCAAGCCTTGTCTCGTCGTTTCAGCCAGAGCCAGTGGCTTGCTTTCTCCGCTTCCTCAGAGAGCTCTTTGGTGGATCTGCTCAGTGTGGCTCCCCGTAGTCCCAGGTCCTTGAGCAGGCATGATATTGATCTGCCCACAAAGCCTCTGGCTCCCCTTTGGGGCTGTTTTTCTGCAAAGGGACCAGGACGACTGATCTGTGTAAACGAAAGAATGAATGGGGCCATGTATCGTGAGATTTTGAGTGAAAACCTCCTTCCATCAGCAAGGGCATTGAAGATGAAACGTGGCTGGGTCTTTCAGCATGACAATGATCCCAAACACACCGCCCGGGCAATGAAGGAGTGGCTTCGTAGGAAGCATTTCAAGGTCCTGGAGTGGCCTAGCCGGTCTCCAGATCTCAACCCCATAGAAAATCTTTGGAGGGAGTTGAAAATCTGTGTTGCCCAGCGACAGCCCCAAATCATTACTGCTCTAGAGGAGATCTGCATGGAGGAATGGGCCAAAATACCAGCAACAGCGTGTGACAACCTTGTGAAGACTTACAGAAAACGTTTGACCTCTGTCATTGCCAACAAAGGGTATATAACAAAGTATTGAGATGCAATTTTGTTATTGACCAAATACTTATTTTCCACCATAATTTGCAAATAATTTCTTTAAAAATCCTACAATGTGATTTTCTGGATTTTTTTTTCTCATTTTGTCTCTCATAGTTGAGGTATACCTATGATGAAAATTACAGGCCTCTCTCATCTTTTTAAGTGGGAGAACTTGCACAATTGGTGGCTGACTAAATACTTTTTTTCCCCACTGTACATGCATGCAAGGTCAAACAAGGCTTTTGCTTTCTCAAAATATGTATTTAATATCACCTAATTTTCCAGCGATTCTCAAACGATTTGTTCAAAGCAGTTCTAAGGTTCAGTCTCTCTAAACCCCTCCTTTCCGTGAGCCTACTCTGCTCTGATTGGTCAGCTGGCCCAGTCTGTTGTGATTGGTCTACCGCGTACAGTGTGTGTCGGAAACAATATGCCCATTGTCATAGTTCTGTATTTTAAATGCTCGATAGAAAATATAAACATCTATTATTTATCATACTTACAAGTTGTGATTCAGTAGAGGTAGCTGGTCCAAATAAACTGGGTACTGCGCCATCTTTCAAGAGCAAGCATTTTGTGAATCCCGCATTGAATTCACAGAGATTAGAGAAGCAGTCGTCAGTAAAATTATGTATTTGAGGGCGGGTCAATTAGGTGACCATTATGCAAATGTATTATCCCGTGATGTGTAGTCGTCACTTAAGTATGTTTCGAATTACTGACGACTCGTTCAGGCTGTTCAAAGTCGATTCTTTCTTTTGGGAGACAATAACTTTATTTATCGTGCACTTTCAACTTTACAACTTTGCAGATTGTTTGCTTTCACATACAGCTACATTACACACTGCATGAAAGGCAATATTCGAAATGGCATAATAGGGGCACTTTAAGGTGTAGGGTTACTATTCATGTTAGCATTGTGTAGGTAATCAGTGCTGTGACTGGCTCTGTTTATACCTGGTGTTAAAGGAACTGTCATGAACTGCTTTTTTTATCATTTAGTGCTGTTCTCCGAGGGCCACTTATAATGTTATCAAGATTTTTACATCGAAAAACATAATTTAGAAGTAATAGGCTATTTTCTGTCCTGTTTTGACCCCCTCATCTTAATGCTCTGTTTGAATAGGTGTGGCAGATTGTAGAGCTCAGAAGTAAACACCCACTGCTAAGATTGGCTACCAGTTGTATATGTTTGACAGCCTACATCCTTCACAGATGGACGCTGCTGTGATGTTAGGTTAAAAACTAAACAGACAGTGATATAGAAGCAGGCGTTGATTTTCCTCTGCGGAAGTGGGGTTTAGCCACACTATTACGTCATAAAGTGGCACATTCCACAACCTGTCATTTTGGCAGATTGACTTCAATATAAGCTGTTTTTAGACTAACAAGAAAGTTTGACTTCTGAAACTTGCAGGATGTTTTTGTAGTACAACAACCTCTTATGTCAAAAGATCAAGGGAATTTTGATTTCTCAGTTCATGACCCCTTTAAGATCTTCCACGGCTGAAAGTAAATTAAAAAAGCACATGCACATTCACAGCATTCATGGCTGTTTATGGTTGTGCATTTGTAGTCATTTTACAACGTGGCTCATCTGATACGAAATTAGTCTTAATGTTTGACAGGTGAATAGGTGGTTATTTGTTGTTGTCTGGAAGGAATCAGGGTGCATTAGTGTTTACACCAATTCAGTGTGGTCACATTTCTGACTACCTCTGAATATGGTTTGAAACAGGACCCCATTTACACCTGGATTTAGAGCGGTCCATAAAGTGGATCTTAATAGCAGGTGTTCATGTGGTTAGAGTGTCTGGTTTGTGGAATGTGCTTTCCCTTTGAGCAAGAGTCTTTTGAAGCTGCAGCTCTGTCTTTTGGCGTCTTGGAGGCGGACGATCATCCCAGAGATGTTTTGTTGTCTGGGCTTTAAACCCCTCAGAGCTCTTGGTTCTAACACCGCAAAGCTTTAAGCTTTTGTTTCATCCTCTGTGACATCAACGCCCGTCTGTGCTCTAATCTCATGGGCTTTAGCTAGCCTGTGCTCTCTCCGGGCCTCTTAGTGGTTGCCGGGGTGATGGGTGGCAGCGGCACCTGCTAAGTGGCTGGAGTGAGAGCGTTACAATGACTGAGCTGCATGCCTGCAAGACCTCCTGCTGCATACAAACACACACGGGTGGCTAAGCTGAACAGGGTTGAGCTAGTTTCAGGGAGGCAGTGGTAGGGTGTGTGTTGACACACTATCGCTTGTCGCTGACAAAAATGGCTTCTCTAGACTCTGTGTGAGTTTCAGAAAGCTCCTCTTGTAGAACTTAGATTTGATTCAGGCTGTTGCATTTATTGTAGGCCTTGTTTCTCTGTCTGTAGGCTGGGTGAGCAGTATTACAGGGACGCTATGGAGCAGTGTCACAACTATAATGCCCGTTTGTGCGCAGAGAGGAGCGTGAGGATGCCCTTCCTCGACTCTCAGACAGGTGTCGCCCAGAGCAACTGCTACTTCTGGATGGAGAAACGGCACAGAGGACCAGGTGGGACACACACACACACACTCACTCACTCACTCACTCACTAATCTCTTTACAGAACTGAAGTGTTTTTTTTGTTTTTTTTTAAGCATTGAGTTGACACCAAAATTAGTTCAAACCAATACAGTTGTTGTCAATTTCAAAATGAGTTGATACCAATACAAGTTAATTATTAAATAAATAAAATTCAAATTTTTTATAGAATTTTAATTATAACATTTAACTATATATTATTTTCATATGCATATATCTAAATACACGACAGGTAGTGTGCAGGTAGGTTTCTTCAAGCATCTTGGAGTTGCCACAGTTCTACATTTAGGCTGTCTCAGTTTTTACTGTTTCTTCAAGTAATCCCAGACGGACTCGATAATGGTGAGATCAGATCTCTGTGTGGAGCACGGCTGTTGTTATACTCTGTGTGCATACAAAAATCTCACTGGATTATTACAATTAATGGCAAAAGGAATGTTTGGAAATGTAAACTGATAATTCCTACTGACACACTACAGCAAAAGATAAAAATAACTGGCTTAAAACCTTTTTTTTTTGGTGAAAAATACTAGTGGCCAAAGACTTTTGCACAGTAGTGTCTATTAACATGAATTTATGTAAATAAAATATTTCAAGTAAACAGAGTTTATATAATTATACAACAATATAATTAATATCTCTATATTTTTATCTATCTACATCTACTAATAATATGTTATATATACACACACACACACACACACAAATTATTATAAATATTTCTCAAATAAGTAAATAATAAATTGGATTTACATTTTTTACAGTGTTTTTATGCCTTCCCTTATTTTCACTTAAAGGCCTTTCCACACTGAGCGTGATGCGAAAATGCGAGGCGAATCGCCGACGAATGGTGCTTTTACACGGAGTGTGAAACGATTGATCGCCCTCTGCTAATTCATGCCTACATGCATACTTGTAGCATTTTATTGCTACAAGTTTGATTGCATCATATAATAATTGCTGTTAATGGTGTTCATCGTCTGTTTGATTACGTCTTTAATTGATTTTTCCGTACATTTCTGCCATATGTACAGTGGTGTGAAAAAGTGTTGGCCCCCTTCCTGATTTCTTATTTTTTTGCATGTTTGTCACACTTTAATGTTTCAGATCATCAAACAAATGTAAATAAAAAAAAAAAAAAAAAAACAGGAAGGGGGCCAACACTTTTTCACACCACTGTATATCAATTTGACATAGTCACCACTGATAAGCTACAACTAAATATATTGTAGAAACTTAATTTTCTGTAAAGCTGCTTTGCAACTATTTGTATTGTGAAAAGCGCTATACAAATAAACTTGAATTGAATTGAATACATGCTAAGTGGTGCTGACCAACAACCTCAGATATGTATCTTGTATATGGAGTTAACATCGTTCGCTGCTCAATACGCAGCATTAAATTAAGATAAAGTTTGGTTCTACACCAGAAACACAAACTATGTATAATACTTGTTTTAAATGCTTTTTTTTAATATACGGAATGGCTGGAGATATGATCACATGATTGACAGATCTGAACGTACTCTGACTCATAACACTCACACACGTGGAAGAAAACAGACAGTGCTCTTCAGATCACATAATTCAGTGGCAAATGAACAGAAATTATATTCTGTATAAAGAACGTGTGAATAAATCTGTTCTCAGATACTAATGATAACAAGAACTCAGCTTCCACTCTCTTCTTCGGTATTTGTTTACACTGGTTTTCAAAACAGCGCCACCACTCTTGCCCTTTTGTGCAACAGCAGCTGCTCCGGGCACATGATGTAATCTCAAATCTGATTGGACGGCCCGTTTCATCGTGGAGTGACGGGGAAAAAATCGACACACATGGCAGAAAAACATTCTCGCTTTTTCACGCTGCAAATAATCGCGCCTGGTGTGAATAGCCCCATAGGGATCTATTGTTTTGATTCAAAAGCGTCATCGCACCGAATTTTCACGTTCAGCGTGAAAAGGCCTTAAGACATGACTTACTGTATGTATCTTTTTCATGCCTCTCTCCCCAAAGGTGTTGCCCCAGGTCAGTTGTACACATATCCAGCACGACGCTGGAGAAAGAAGAGGAGAGCTAATCATCCAGAGGACCCTCGTCTAGCCTTCCCATCCCTAAAGCCCGGTACACAACCACTCACTTCCTTGGTCTAATAAAAGTAAAGATATGTTATTTGAGGCTGTTTTTATGTAATTCCCTGTGTGTAGGCCATTCATAGATTTGTGTTTAGGTATTTGTTTCATTTTCCTGTAATTAAGTTTTAATTTAAGTTGTATGTTTTGATGACATTTCTATCCATCTCTGTGCAGTTGCCTATGGATGTGAATGTGCGTATGTATGTTTCAGAGCTGGATCTGGGGCTTAAGAAGGACGTTTTCTCCAGTGATGGCAGCAGCTTAGAGGCTCTTCTGAAGGGAGAGCCACTGGATAAAAGATCTGGATTGGAGCTCCGCACAGGGGAGGAGGAGCCCAGCTCTACAGAGTACTCTACCGGGGGACTAAACCCCAGCAGCAGGATCCGTAAAGTACTGAGAAAACAGCTTATGATTTTGATTGGAGGTGTCACTGTTGTTGTTTTTTTTTTTTATCTCACCTTGCTTAGTTATTCTGTCTGATTGGTTTTCACACTTTTGTGTGTAGAGAATTTTGGAGCCAGATGATTTTTTAGATGATCTGGACGATGAAGATTATGAAGAAGATGCTCCAAAAAGACGGGGAAAAGGCAAGGGAAAGGTGAACTCTTGATCTTCTAAACTTGCATGCATGTACAATGCCATATCATACACCTGGCGCCAGGTGCAACGCAAGTGTTTTTTGCTAGTTTCAGCCCGACAGAGATATAATTTTCACGTCCTGCATCACATTGTTTAAATGGCAAATGCATTTGTGCCCATTGGTCTGAAAACGAGGTGTGTTCAGGCGCATTGTTGGCGTGTTGCTATTTTGAGGCAACTGAAATAGACTGCGCCATTGACCTACTGAAACCTGGTCTAAAGTCAATCGTGCATTTTTTTTTTGTTATTTAAAGAGCGCGTTAGTAATATGCGCCTATAGGAGGGTGAACAACGCGCGTACACTGCTTATTACACACACAGGGACACGCAGAAGAACATTCCAAATATTAAAAATGAAAGGATTACTATGTGAAAGATTATTATTGTGCCCTGTATATGGTCTGCTCACTCACTGTAACCTCACGCACGAGCAGAACCTTTCCTCTCTGGAGAAGTGTTCAGTCTTTGCTCTTGCAAATTCTGCCATGTAAAAAGCGAATCCGCCATGGCACGAGCACAACCGGCTTTTAAAGGGAATGGGAGATGAGACTCTGATTGGTTTATTGCACACTACTCCCAAAACACACCCATTACTCATTAAGAGAATTGGGACAACACTTTTAGCCCATGCGGCGGGCACGGCGTCCATTTTTCCCGTCGCTAAAAGTGGATTCGGACACGCCCTAAGTGCACTTGCGCCATGCGCTTTAGCCCATGCGCTTGGATCGTTAAAATATGGCCCCTAATTTGTGTTAGCAAAACACATCTAAAAGGATACATTTATGATAATATCGGTTTCACAGGGTCGTGGTGTCAGCAGTGCTAGGAAGAAGTTGGAAGCAGCAGCTGCTTTGGAGGATCAGGACAAACCGTACGCCTGTGACAGTGAGTCTCATTCAGCATTCAAGGAAACCACATGACTCTCACCAGCTGACCTCTCTGTGATCTCATCTGGAGATTGACTCCTTTTTGCTATAAATAGGCTGAGCTATACTGTAACGCATCCAGTCACAATCAAAGATCTGTGTCACCCCTTCTCAGCATAGCTGGTCACGATGAGCTTCACCACATGAAAGCTTGCAAAAAGTACCAGATATTATCTTTTTTGACCCTGGACCACAAAACCAGTCATAAGGGTCAAATTTTCGAAATTGAGATTTATACATCATCTGTGATGTGATGTATGGTTTGTTAGGATAGGACAATATTTCGCAGAGATACAGCTATTTGAAAATCTGGAATCTGAGGGTGCAAAAAAAAATCTAAATATTGAGAAAATCGCCTTTAAAGTTGTCCAAATGAAGTTCTTAATGAATATTACTTATCAAAAATTAAGTTTTAATATATTTACAGTAGGACATTTACAAAATATCTTCATGGACCATGATCTTTACTTAATATCCTTAGACTTTTGGCATAAAAGAAAATCAATAATTTTGACCCATACAATGTATTTTTGGCTATTGCTACAAATATACCCCAGAGACTTAAAGAGCAGGTCATATGGTATTTTAAAGTGTCCTAATATTGTGTTGGAGTCCCCTATAACAGGTTTAAATGCATCTGAGGTCAGAAAACATTGTAATTTTCTCAGAATATACATTTAATATTAGAGTAATTTGCCAATGATTTCGAAACGATTCGTTCCAAGCAAGTTCGGAGCAAACCCCTCCCTTCCATAAACCTACTCTGCTCTGATTGGTCAGCTGGCCAAGCCTGCTGTGATTGGCACAGAGAGGAGTCCTTGAGCAAGTTAGCGAGCACTACTATTGACAAAGCACCTTTACATAAAACAATAATATAGTGCTCCGATCCGTTCTTATAATAATGACATAAAATACAAAAACACTTGTGCAAGCGAATCGTGCCCACAGCTAAAGTTTAGCTGCTAAACTGTGAACACTTAAAACAATAATGGTGGATACGTTAGTCGAGTGCTAACGTGACTAACTGATGAAACAATACAGTTTGTAATCCAAAATATGTCTACTGTAATGTCTGAACAGGCGCACCAGCCTCCCGCATTAACCCTATAACTGCCGGTGCAGCAAAATAAACAGCAATTTCACAATGATTATAAAGTCTGTGCGCTACACTACATTCTTTATTATTAAACGAAGTAATTAGAACAACGCCGGTCTACATTAATCGACACATTCTTAGGAAATAGTGGATTCAGAGCGAATTATCAGAACTATTTCAGTAAGACAGTAATATCGTGCTTTACCTGGAAACCTAAAGCTGCACTAGGTGTACATCACATATTAGCACAAAAACGTGATATTTTGAGCACTCAATTGAAAATGTACACATAACGTATCAATCGTACTTACAGGTTGTGGTTCGGAGACGGGTGTTAGTCCAAATTAAGAAGATTAGAAGCCAACGAAGATAAAAGCCAAGATTAGAGAAGCAGTCCGCAGTGAAATGACAAGCACACAACAAAAGGTTTGAATTGTATTTCTGTGGTATCCTTGAACACAGCGTCTTCTCAACATGATGTAAACACACTAACTAGCGGAAGTGTTTGTGGGCAGGTCAGACTCGCGGGCAGGCGGGGATAATGCAAATGTGTTACCCAGTGACGTATACCCGTAACAGGCAAAAGATTCGAAAATACGACGACTCGTTAAGGCGATTCAGAATCTACTCTCTCTTTAGAGAGACAATATCTTTATTTATCATGTACTTTTTTTGATTAACAACTTTGCAGATTGTTTTCATTTAAGGATAGGTACGTTATAAACTGCAAAAGAGATATTTTTCAAAAACGCATATGACCTGCTCTTTTAGACTGGTTTTGTGGTCCAGGGTCACATTTTTCCAGGTTTTCCTCATTTGACATGCTGAACTTGAATAATTTCTTAGTCAGCTCTTTATTGTCTACTCATGAAGGCCAGAAGTACAAAAAACAAAAAATTTATATTTTTGTTGAAAAGATCTTTAAAAAAATAAAAGCATTCTCCTTTATACTGTATGCTGTAATTTACAAATCCCACATATATCCTGATTAAACTAGTAAGCTTAATTTTCTAAACCAGAGGACAGTTTCTACTTAATGTCCATATGGTTTCATGTTGTTTTTTCATAGTTCTGGTCTGGATCTCTATTCTCTGCCTTTGTGTCTTTGCCCTTAAATGTGTCATAATACTGTGATGCAGATGTTCTTTATGAGTTTTTCTCCTGATTCTTGTTGTCAGTCTGTGAGTCTTTCTGTCTTTCTTTCTCTCCTTTTCTTTCTCTTTTCTCTCTTTCAGACACTTTCAAACAAAAGCATATTTCAAAATCTTCCGAAAGAGGTATCTTTCTCTCTTTCCATCTAGTTCTCCTTTCCTCATTCTCTTTGTCTTTTTCTTCTCCTTCCCCACCCGCTCATGTCTTGGTTTCCCTCTTTCTCTTTACTCTGTGCGCATTGCAAACATGATTTGTGCCTGACAAGAAAATGCACTGAACTTTTATTTGAAACTAGGGGTTATTGATGGCTACATTTTACACATTCAACTACATTTTCTTACGTAAGGAAAACTGCCTGAACAGCCTTAAGTCTGACAGCTGCTTCACAGGAAGACATTTTTCCACAGAATTCATTTATTTTTTTCCCCCTAAAAACGCTTAACTGCCTCTGGGCAATGTGAAATGTTCAGACACGTTCAAGCAGGTTGTTTGTGGCAGCATGGCTTAATATCACTTCCCAGACTGAGGTACTCTCATCGTGAATGGTTTGAAAATAACTTTATACTTACAGTTATAACTGTCTGTTTCTAACAGTTTACTCTCATGCTTCATATGAATCCGTATCAGCAGGGACCTGGTGATAAAATATTATTAGATTATTATTATTATTATTAGAATTTTTTTTTAATAAGAGAAATCTCTTACGCTCACCATGACTGCATTTATTTGATCAAAAAGACAGTAAAACAGTAACATTATTGCAAGTAATATTGTTACAATAAAAAAAAACTGTTTTCTATTTTAATATATTTTAAAATGGGATTTCTGATTCTTGAAATGAAAAGCTGATTTTTCAGCATCTATTACTCTAGTTTTCATCAACAATAGAAATCTTTTGTAATAATGTAAAAGCCTATACTGTCACATTTGATCAGTTTAATGCATCCTTGTTGAATAGAAGTATCACTTTCTTTCAAAAAGAATATTACTGAACTCACTTTTGAACATTTGTGTATATCCATGTCTAGGTCCCAATACATCAATATTTCATTTTGTTTGTTTAGTGTGTAGTTAATCAGCTGTGGTGCATTGCAATATTTTATTCATTTTACTTTCATCTGTATTAGGCTTCAGTGCTTTGTTCAATTATATTCTAAGCATGCAATTGATTCTACTGGACATTTCTCCTCCTCGTACACTTTCTCTGATTGGTGGTCAATCTCCTTTTTCACAAAAACATTTGTGAGAAACATTTATCTTAATTGGATATTCTTGTCGTAGAATAATTACAATACTTTAAAATATAGCATTTAAAGATATACATAGAAGTTGTTTGGAATGTAAATTGCTTCTCTTTATCTCCCTCTATTATTCACGTCTCTTTGTGCTTCAATACCTGCTCTGTGTTGTCTCTCTGTAACTCTCTCGTTTCCCAGTTTTTTATTTTGCTGCTTGTAATACTCATCCTTCTCTTCGCCTCCAGGTTGCTCCCTGTTTTTCTCATTCCTTTTTTTGATTAGAGTGAAATAGTGACTCTGCTTTTATGTTGCCAATGGACTTATTACTCCCGTTTCCCGAATGTGTGATACTTATGGTATTAAAGTGCCCCTGTTATGCCATTTTGAATATTGCCTTTCATGCAGTGTGTAATGTAGCTGTATGTGAATGCAAACGATCTGCAAAGTTGTAAAAACGAAAGTGCACGATAAATAAAGTTATTGTCTCACAAAAGAAAGAATCGACCCTGAACAACCTGAACGAGTCGTTAGTAACACATTTGCATAATGGCCGCCTATGTTCTACGTAGGCCGGCCGCGAACAACTTGACCCGCCCTCAAACACGTCATTTTACTGACGACTGCTTCTCTAATCTCTGTGAGTTCAATGCGGGATTCACAAAATGCTTGCTCTTGAAAGATGGCGCTGTACCCAGTTTATTTGGACCAGCTACCTCTACTGAATCACAACTTGTAAGTATGATTAATAATAGATGTTTATATTTTCTATCAAGCGTTTAAAATACAGAACTATGACAATGGGCATATTGTGTCCGACACGCACTGTACGCGGTAGACCAATCACAACAGACTGGGCCAGCTGACCAATCAGAGCAGAGTAGGCTCACGGAAAGGAGGGGTTTAGCAACACTGAACCTTAGAACTGCTTTGAACAAATCATTTGAGAATCGCTGGAAAATGAGGTGATACTAAATGCATATTTTGAGAAAACTAAAGTGTTGTTTGACCTTGCATGCATGTAAACCTATTGTAGGAGACTCCCAAAACAATTTTAGGAATGTTAAAAATGGCATAATAGGGGCACTTTAAAGGGATAGTTAACTCAAAAGTGAAAGTTGTGTCATCATGCACTTACTATCATGTTCCGACCAAATAACTTTCTAGTGTCGAAAACTAAGAGTTATTTAACAATGACCAAGCTGCTATCGTTGGTCACTATTTGCTTTCACTATATTGAAAAAAGGGCGCTTGGTTCTATGCAAGGAAATAAGTCATACCATTTTGGAATGACATGGCTGATGTTCATTTTGTGGTGAACTATTGCTTTTATTTGAATGGAACATATTGGGTGATCTTATTAGCAAGCATATTAACATTTGTCATGCTGTTGAGGAATGAGAATTAATGAGCATCAGGAGAGCCAGGAACGGTGGAATGACCTCTCATGCATGAGAGTGCTTTTAGTGTGAAGCAGCAGTGCCCCATGTGCTGAAGTACAGATCATGTTTCAGTGCATAATGACAATTACAGGTGCTTATAACTTGTCATTGTACTCTGTGTGTGTGTGTGTGTGTGTGTGTGTGTGTGTGTGTGTGTGTGTGTGTGTGTGTGTGTGTGTGTGTGTGTGTGTGTGTGTGTGTGTGTGTGTGTGTGTGTGTGT
>NW_015505394.1:529331-539052 GCF_001515645.1 Sinocyclocheilus grahami | reverse complement strand
TTGTACACATATCCAGCACGACGCTGGAGAAAGAAGAGGAGAGCTAACCCTCCAGAGGACCCTCATTTAGCCTTCCAATCTCTAAAGTCCGGTACGCAGCCACTCACTTCCTCTGTCAAATAAAAATAGAGATATGTTGTTTATGGCTGTTTCATGTAATTTCCTTTGTGTAGGCCATTCATAGATTGGTGTTTAGGTATTTGTTTCATTTTCATGTAATTAAACGTTATATTAAATTGTATGTTTTGATGAAATTTCTATCCATCTCTGTCCAGTTGCCTATGGATGTGAATGTGCGTGTGTATGTTTCAGAGCTGGATCTGGGGCTTAAGAAAGATGTTTTCTCCAGTGATGGCAGCAGCTTAGAGGCACTTCTGAAGGGAGAGCCAGTGGACAAAAGATCCGGGTTGGAGCTCCGCACAGCGGAAGAGGAGCCCAGCTCTACAGAGTACTCTTCCGGGGGACTAAACCCCAGCAGCAGGGTCCGTAAGGTACTGAGAAAACAGCTTATGGTTTTGATTGGAGCTGTCACTGTTTTTCATTGAAATCTCGCCTTGCTTAGTTATTCTGTCTGATTGGTTTTCACCCTTTTGTGTGTGTAGAGAATTTTGGAGCCAGATGATTTTCTAGATGATCTAGACGATGAAGATTATGAAGAAGATACTCCAAAGAGACGGGGAAAAGGCAAGGGAAAGGTGAACTCTTGATCTTATAAACTTGCATGCATGTACATAGTATTTACACACAACCTAATTGGTGTCAACAAAACACCTCTAAAAGGTTACATTTATGATAAAAACGGTTTCACAGGGTCGTGGTGTCAGCAGCGCTCGGAAGAAGTTGGAAGCAGCAGCTGCTTTGGAGGATCGAGACAGACCGTACGCTTGTGACAGTGAGTCATATACAGCATTCAAGGAAACCACATGACTCAGCCTGCTGACCTCTCGGTGATCTCATCTGGAGATCGACTTCTCTTTGCTTTAAAAAGGCTGAGCTGTACTGTAACACATCCAGTCATAATCAAAGATCTGTGTCACCCCTTCTCAGCAAAGCTGTCATCATGAGCTTCACCACATGAAAGCTTGCAAAAAATACCAAACATTATCATTTTCAAGGTTGTCCATCATCTGACACACTGAACTTGAGAATAATTTGTCAGTTAGCTCTTTCTTGTCTACTCATGAAACCAGAAGTACATAAATAAATAAATTTTTGTTGAAAACAAAAAGCATATTCCTTTATACTATATGCTGTGGTTTACCAATCCCACATATAGCCTGGTTAAACAAGTAAACTTAATCTTCTAAACCAGAGGACAATTTCTACTTGATATCCATTTGGTTTCAGGTCTCGTGTTGTTCTTTCATAGTTCTGGATTTCTATTCTCAGCATTTGTGTCTTTGCCCTTAAATGTGTCATGATACTGTGATTGTGATGCAGATGTTCTTTATGAGTTTATTTTTCCTGATTTCCTGATTCTTGTTGTCAGTCTGTGAGTCTTTCTGTCTTTCTTTCTCTCCTTTTCTTTCTCTTTTCTCTCTTTCAGACACTTTCAAACAAAAGCATATTTCAAAATCTTCCGAAAGAGGTATCTTTCTCTCTTTCCATCTAGTTCTCCTTTCCTCATTCTCTTTGTCTTTTTCTTCTCCTTCCCCACCCGCTCATGTCTTGGTTTCCCTCTTTCTCTTTACTCTGTGCGCATTGCAAACATGATTTGTGCCTGACAAGAAAATGCACTGAACTTTTATTTGAAACTAGGGGTTATTGATGGCTACATTTTACACATTCAACTACATTTTCTTACGTAAGGAAAACTGCCTGAACAGCCTTAAGTCTGACAGCTGCTTCACAGGAAGACATTTTTCCACAGAATTCATTTATTTTTTTCCCCCTAAAAACGCTTAACTGCCTCTGGGCAATGTGAAATGTTCAGACACGTTCAAGCAGGTTGTTTGTGGCAGCATGGCTTAATATCACTTCCCAGACTGAGGTACTCTCATCGTGAATGGTTTGAAAATAACTTTATACTTACAGTTATAACTGTCTGTTTCTAACAGTTTACTCTCATGCTTCATATGAATCCGTATCAGCAGGGACCTGGTGATAAAATATTATTAGATTATTATTATTATTATTAGAATTTTTTTTTAATAAGAGAAATCTCTTACGCTCACCATGACTGCATTTATTTGATCAAAAAGACAGTAAAACAGTAACATTATTGCAAGTAATATTGTTACAATAAAAAAAAACTGTTTTCTATTTTAATATATTTTAAAATGGGATTTCTGATTCTTGAAATGAAAAGCTGATTTTTCAGCATCTATTACTCTAGTTTTCATCAACAATAGAAATCTTTTGTAATAATGTAAAAGCCTATACTGTCACATTTGATCAGTTTAATGCATCCTTGTTGAATAGAAGTATCACTTTCTTTCAAAAAGAATATTACTGAACTCACTTTTGAACATTTGTGTATATCCATGTCTAGGTCCCAATACATCAATATTTCATTTTGTTTGTTTAGTGTGTAGTTAATCAGCTGTGGTGCATTGCAATATTTTATTCATTTTACTTTCATCTGTATTAGGCTTCAGTGCTTTGTTCAATTATATTCTAAGCATGCAATTGATTCTACTGGACATTTCTCCTCCTCGTACACTTTCTCTGATTGGTGGTCAATCTCCTTTTTCACAAAAACATTTGTGAGAAACATTTATCTTAATTGGATATTCTTGTCGTAGAATAATTACAATACTTTAAAATATAGCATTTAAAGATATACATAGAAGTTGTTTGGAATGTAAATTGCTTCTCTTTATCTCCCTCTATTATTCACGTCTCTTTGTGCTTCAATACCTGCTCTGTGTTGTCTCTCTGTAACTCTCTCGTTTCCCAGTTTTTTATTTTGCTGCTTGTAATACTCATCCTTCTCTTCGCCTCCAGGTTGCTCCCTGTTTTTCTCATTCCTTTTTTTGATTAGAGTGAAATAGTGACTCTGCTTTTATGTTGCCAATGGACTTATTACTCCCGTTTCCCGAATGTGTGATACTTATGGTATTAAAGTGCCCCTGTTATGCCATTTTGAATATTGCCTTTCATGCAGTGTGTAATGTAGCTGTATGTGAATGCAAACGATCTGCAAAGTTGTAAAAACGAAAGTGCACGATAAATAAAGTTATTGTCTCACAAAAGAAAGAATCGACCCTGAACAACCTGAACGAGTCGTTAGTAACACATTTGCATAATGGCCGCCTATGTTCTACGTAGGCCGGCCGCGAACAACTTGACCCGCCCTCAAACACGTCATTTTACTGACGACTGCTTCTCTAATCTCTGTGAGTTCAATGCGGGATTCACAAAATGCTTGCTCTTGAAAGATGGCGCTGTACCCAGTTTATTTGGACCAGCTACCTCTACTGAATCACAACTTGTAAGTATGATTAATAATAGATGTTTATATTTTCTATCAAGCGTTTAAAATACAGAACTATGACAATGGGCATATTGTGTCCGACACGCACTGTACGCGGTAGACCAATCACAACAGACTGGGCCAGCTGACCAATCAGAGCAGAGTAGGCTCACGGAAAGGAGGGGTTTAGCAACACTGAACCTTAGAACTGCTTTGAACAAATCATTTGAGAATCGCTGGAAAATGAGGTGATACTAAATGCATATTTTGAGAAAACTAAAGTGTTGTTTGACCTTGCATGCATGTAAACCTATTGTAGGAGACTCCCAAAACAATTTTAGGAATGTTAAAAATGGCATAATAGGGGCACTTTAAAGGGATAGTTAACTCAAAAGTGAAAGTTGTGTCATCATGCACTTACTATCATGTTCCGACCAAATAACTTTCTAGTGTCGAAAACTAAGAGTTATTTAACAATGACCAAGCTGCTATCGTTGGTCACTATTTGCTTTCACTATATTGAAAAAAGGGCGCTTGGTTCTATGCAAGGAAATAAGTCATACCATTTTGGAATGACATGGCTGATGTTCATTTTGTGGTGAACTATTGCTTTTATTTGAATGGAACATATTGGGTGATCTTATTAGCAAGCATATTAACATTTGTCATGCTGTTGAGGAATGAGAATTAATGAGCATCAGGAGAGCCAGGAACGGTGGAATGACCTCTCATGCA
The DNA here is from genome assembly GCF_001515645.1 of Sinocyclocheilus grahami. Lineage (NCBI taxonomy): Eukaryota > Metazoa > Chordata > Actinopteri > Cypriniformes > Cyprinidae > Sinocyclocheilus > Sinocyclocheilus grahami. The sequence goes on along the minus strand of NW_015505394.1, from coordinate 534,902 downwards.
TGAGAGTGCTTTTAGTGTGAAGCAGCAGTGCCCCATGTGCTGAAGTACAGATCATGTTTCAGTGCATAATGACAATTACAGGTGCTTATAACTTGTCATTGTACTCTGTGTGTGTGTGTGTGTGTGTGTGTGTGTGTGTGTGTGTGTGTGTGTGTGTGTGTGTGTGTGTGTGTGTGTGTGTGTGTGTGTGTGTGTGTGTGTGTGTGTGTGTGTGTGTGTGTGTGTGTGTGGAATGACCTCTCATGCATGAGAGTGCTTTTAGTGTGAAGCAGCAGTGCCCCATGTGCTGAAGTACAGATCATGTTGCAGTGCATAATGACAATTACAGGTGCTTATAACCCATGATTGTGCTCTGTGTGTGTGTGTGTGTGTGTGTGTGTAGTCTGTGGGAAGCGCTATAAGAACAGGCCTGGTCTCAGTTATCATTACGCCCACTCTCACTTGGCTGAGGAGGAGGGGGAGGAGAAAGATGAGATGGACATTCGCGAACCAACTCCACCCCAACAAGACGAACCGAAGAGTAAGCAATTAATCATGCTTCTTGTTGCACAGACCCTGGTAGCCAAATGAACAGAGGCCATTTAACTGTCACTTTGAGTGACATGTTTTACAGTGTTTTGCAATAAAACTAAATATATATTTCTTATAAACTGTAACTGGCTGGCACAGTGTAATTCGCATAAGTATTGACAGTATGGCTTTATTTCAAAACCATGTGAAGTGCTTTGCCTGTCTTCTAAGGTAGCGTCCTAAATGAAACCTCATAAGTGGCCAGTTTGGAATGCTCGACGAAGGCAGCATCTCACAGGATTTTAAAATGCCATCAGCTTAATAGTTTTAAACAAATGTTTCAGCTTCTAGGGGCAGTGTTGGATTGTGTCATTTTCATTGAACTCTGATTGATGCTAGGTGTTTTCTGTTCTCTTTCTGTCTCTCGGCCAGCTCCTAAGAAGGGCCCAGACGGTTTGGCTCTGCCGAACAACTACTGTGATTTTTGTTTGGGAGATTCTAACCTGAACCAGAAAACTGGCCAATCAGAAGAGCTTGTGTCCTGCTCAGACTGTGGCCGTTCTGGTAAAACAGCCAAACACACACATTCACCTGCTTGCTTTCTTTGGATTTTTCTTGACCAAGTTATCATTGATCTGTTCTCTGTTCTCAGGTCACCCCTCGTGTCTGCAGTTCACTCCAGTAATGATGGCTGCTGTGAAAACCTATCGCTGGCAGTGCATTGAATGCAAGTGCTGTAACATATGTGGAACCTCAGAAAATGATGTGAGTTTGTTTACCTCTATCTAGACATAAAAGCATATCGGCTGCCTTAATCTCTTAAGCACTAGGTAGTATTTGTTTTCTAAAACAATGCTTGAGTTATCAAAGAATATCAAATTTAAAAAAAGAAATTTACTTAACCTCCTCAGTGAAAACTAGTCCTGTTCTTTCTCTCAGTTCATTATGCATCCTTATTTGGATTCTCTGTGAAGTAGTCTCACATGCTTTGCCACAGGACCAGCTGTTGTTCTGTGATGACTGTGATCGAGGTTACCACATGTACTGCCTCTCGCCCCCCATGTCTGAACCTCCTGAAGGTAAAGCAACATACAGTAATACACACACCACTGTTAAAGTTTTGGAGTCATATATATATATATTTTTTTTTATTTAGCAATGATGCATTAAATTGATTTTAAAAAAGTAACAGTAAAGACATAATGTTTCAAAATATTTAATTCAAGTTCCTTTGAATTAAAGAGTCCTGAAGAAAATGTATCAGGTTTAAAAAAAAAAAAAAAAGCAACTCAACTGTTTTTAACAGTAAAAATAAGAAATGTTTCTTGAGCACCAAATCAGCATGTTAGAATGATTTCCAAAAAAATCATGTGACACTGAAGACTGAAACAATGACTTCTCAAGACTGGAGTAATGGCTGCAGAAAATTCAGCTTTGCCATCACAGTAATACATTACATTTTAATTAAATAAATACATAATAAAAAAAATAAACTAGTTATTTTAAATTGTAATATTTCACAGTATTCTTGTCTTTACTGTATTCATGCAGCCTTTGGTGAGTAAAAAAAATCTTACCAACCCCACAATTTTGAACAGTAACCTATGCTTATCGAAAGACATAGAGTTGTCTTAAGGCTGGAATATAATACAAGATTTTTGCCCCGATTTACAGACTGGACAAGTTGATGCTAGTTTTACAAAGCTAGAGCCAGATTTGAGATTTCACAGAAAATCACATAGTGTATGATGATCGCAGACTTTTTAGCTTCAGACTGTGAATCGATCCAGTCGGAGGATATTAAACATGTTTGATATTTTGAGCTGATTTTAGAACACATTTTCATTTGTCATGTGTCTCCTAGCAAATAGGCATGTGTTTCTGCATGAGTTTGTTGTGTTGTGTAATGTGTGATCCTTGGTAGTTTAGTGTCTGATGTACAGTTTTTCCTCTGTAAGTATTTACAAATTCGGCAAGTTGTATGATGCCTAGCGTTTTTAAAATCTGTAAGATATTAAAAGTTGTGTAGTGTTTTCCAACCTTTATATACTGTATAGCTAAATCACTTTTGCATTTGTTTTGATTAAAAAGGTTCCATTTAAGAACAATATGAATAAGATATAAGTGAATAACTGTATTATTTAATTCTTTACAGGAAGTTGGAGTTGTCATCTGTGTTTGGCCCTCCTGAAGGAGAAGGCTTCCATATACCAAAATCAGAATGCACCGCCATCGTGATGGCCTTTTTGGAAAGACAGACCCTCTTTCACATAGTTCCCTCCAAGATTTGTTTGTTCAATTTAAGCAAACAAAACTTTTCAAACAGAAGTTGAAGTGGAGCAGAAAAGGGATGACCACTTCGCCCAGGCCCGCAGACACAAATGGAGAGAGAGAAAGGGAGTGAGAAAAAGTGTGCCCTCTTAATTCTTTCACATCTCAGCAGGTTTGATCTCTGTATGACTGTTACACAGTTCCAAGTTTCAAACTACCCCTGCTCTTTGTTTTCAACTATCAGCCCCCCACAACTAACACAGTACTTCCATACCAAATCCAGTCACTCTTGACCCTTACAGCAGTACAGACATGGAGGAAGTCACTATGAGAAAATTATGACTCTGTTTTTGAGTTCCTGCTCATATTAGACCTGATATTTCCACCCATTTCTGCAGACACTGTTTAACAGAAAACTAATAATAAACCACAGCTTATATCAGCCAAAATAAATATAGCATATTCAGCCATATCCAAAATAATCTGTATGGACACTATGCTTATCATGGAGAGAAATAGTTGAAACCAATCAGCATGCCAATGCTTGTTCATAATAAGCGGAATAGAAAAGAAACGATAATGTGTTTTTGTATATTTATATATTTGTATAGCATATAAAGGTGTGTTGTATTTAAGATCTTAAACAATAGAAATGGCTCATTATTATGATGAGAGTTGCTTGGGAATTTTTTTCATAATGATAGCATCTACATTTGCCACTGAAGCACAGAGTCTAGCAGTCAGTGTGTGAGCTCTTTACTAACTAATGGGTTAATGGTGCAGGTAAAGGTAGTGATTTTGAATGGTATTTTTATATTATTAATTTTTGTGCTTTTAGAAAAATGTTCAGAAATCGGTTCAAATTTAGTAAAAGATGAGGAATAGGATTGAAAGAGAGGACTAAAAAAGAAAAAGTCTAGTTTAAAAGAACGTCCAGAAACTATTATAATTTTTGGCAATTAATTGAGACATAGAAGAATGTATTGCAGACTACACTGAGATCAGTTTGTGAATGTTCATAGTTTGATCCCTTTCAAAGTAATTCTGAAGGATTTGCTGTTGACTACATGATAGATTTGTATAGTGGACAGACACTTCAATGCCATAATTGTCATGTTTACTGTGATGACGTTTCATTGATTACAGTCATACATATATGACATACACGTTTTATTCATATGTATTCTTTTATCAAATGGAAATTCATCAAATTGCCAATTGCCAGCTTGTGTAGGATATTGAGCAAAAGTTCTTCTGCCACTCAAAAACTGAAAGGTCTGTCTCTAGATGTGTACTATGTTAAAGAACAGGTCATATGTTTTTTTTTTAAAGGGGTCATAAGATGCGATTCCTTGTTTTCCTTTTCTTTAGTGTGTTATGTAGCTGTTTGTGCATGTATAAGATCTGCAGAGTTACAAAGCTCAAAGTCTCCCACAAAAGGATTTATTCTATCTAAAAGAGAAGGCTGATCCAGACCGGGCTAAAACGCCTCATTCAAACACGCCCCCACATGTCTACGTCACGATGTGGAAATATTTGCATAATGCCGCCCCAAATGTTCATGCAAAGAAAGAAGGCGTGGTTTCAGGAACCGCAGTAGTGTTGATGTAGCCATGTCAGGGAGAAGCTGTGTGTTTCTGTGCGAAAGCAAAAGCACTTTATTTGGCCTTCCAAAAGTAAATGCAATGAGGAATAATTGGTTAAGATTTATTTACAACAGAACAGCACAACCCAGATGTTCGCATTTTATTTTATGGACGACAGTTTTGTGAACCTAAAAGAGTACAAGGCTGGTTGTGCACAAAGGCTATTTCTAAAAAAAAAAATGGGTCAATTCTGACTTTGCTATGACAATCTGGTGCTTATTCTGAATCAGCTGCTGTAAGTATGTTTTCTTATTAGTTTAAGTATTTGCTATCAACGCGTTTATTGACTGTTCAAATGCGGAGTTTTGCACAGCGCAGAGTAACGTGTCGTGTGTGTGTGTGTGTGTGTGTGTGTGTGTGAGAGAGAGAGGGGAACAGGGTCACATCACAGGAGAGTGAACTGTCTGTCAGAAATCAGCACGTCAGCTGTCTTAACCGCAGCTTGTGTACTGCATCATCACTGTGTCTGTCACGCGACTCTGTTGCCCTTTCGGACTTGAACTGATGGTAAAACTATATGGCGTTATTAACTGTCTTGATATTTACTTTGAAATCTGACACTCGTGATTATGGTAAGGGGCGTTACATTTCCGACGCGTGCTTGTGGTGTTCGGCCAATCTCAATGCACTGGGTCAGCTGGCCAATCAGAGCAGACTGCGCTTGTCGGAAGGAGGGGCTTTGTAGTAAACAACGCTTTTGTGAGAGGTGGGGCATAGAGGACCTACAATAATAATTTGAACATTAAAGCATGTCAACATATTCTGTTACACCAAATACACAAAATACTGATCTTTAAAATAGCATAATATGACCCCTTTAAAGTGTCCTAATATTGTGTTGGAGTCCCCTACAACAGGTTTAAATGCATCTAAGGTCAGAAAACACTGTAATTTCCCCAGAATATACATTTCTACAGTCATTTGATTTCGAAACGGTTCGTTCGATTCAGTTCTGAGCGAAATGTCTGTAAACCTTTATTTGACCCTCTAACTCTAACACTTTCTATTCTATTATAATTCTACTTTATCTATATGTATCTTTTTCATTTTTTTGTTCATTTAAAAAAAAAAAACACTAGCTTTCTATTTTTTCTATTCTATCTACTTGTTTTTCTTTGTTTGTGTGTGTGTGTATAATATATAT
>NW_015505394.1:375154-528528 GCF_001515645.1 Sinocyclocheilus grahami | reverse complement strand
TATATATATATATATATATATATATACACCTTGCTACGTGTACTGCGTTAGGCTAACCGAGACTTGTCATTTGCACTTATATATTGTTGCTCTTTTGTTAGTTTTGATTGCTTTTATTGTCCTCATTTGTAAGTCGCTTTGGATAAAAGCGTCTGCTAAATGACTAAATATAAATGTAAACCCCTCCCTTCTATAAGCCTACTCTGCTCTGATTGGTCAGCTGGCCAAGCCTGTTGTGATTGACACAAAGAGGAGTGCTTGAGCAAGTTAGCGAGTGCTACCATCTGTATTGCCAAGTCCGCGGTTGTTTTTGATGTCGCGGGTTGTAGCGACCCCAATAACTCACATTTAGGCACTGGAATGCGAATTTACCAGGGGAACCCCGACTTAAAGCGTATATTTTACACCCCAGAACGCGATTTTTAAAGGGGGACCACCCTCGAAACACGATTGGGCTAGTTTTGAGTAGCAATTATGCGGGTTTTTTTGTGACAACCTGGCAACCCTAGCATGCACCTTTACATAAAACAATAATATAGTGCTCCAATCAGTTCTTAAAATAATGACAAAAACATTTTGTTTAACACTTGTGCAAGCGAATCGTGCCCACAGCTAAAGTTTAGCTGCTAAACTGTAATCACTTAACAAAACAATAATGGTGGATATGTTAGCCGAGTGCTAACGTGACTAACTGATGAAACAATACAGTTTGAAAACCAAAAATATGTCTACTGTAATGTCTGAAGAACGACAGACAAAAGATGCTCCGTGTCTTAACCTTTAATTATAATGCAGAACAACTGTATCACATGCGCACCAGCCTCTTCTCTACCGGGTCTTTTACTCCCTGCATTAACCCTATAACTTACCCACTGTAACCCTATTACCCAGTGACGTAGATCGGTAACAGGCAGAAGATTCGAAAATGACTTAAGGCGATTCTGAGTCGACTCTTTCTTTTGAGAGACAATATCTTTATTTATCATGCACTTTTTTTGATTAACAACTTTGCAGACTGTTTACATTGAAGGATCGCTATCTTACAAACTGCAAAAGAAATATTTTTCGAAAGCCCATATGACCTGCTCTTTAAACAACAGCGTTACAGTTTTTCTGGGGGGAAAAAATCAGCAATACCCAGAAACCACCACTGAGGAATAGAGATGTCAGAATGACTGTGAGCGCCACATGGCTGGTTAGCCAGTAAATCTATTTTAGTACAGCTTAACCGAGAGACTGATTTTAATCCTTTTTGGCATCAGATGTGTGCCATTTAACTTTAATTTTTAAGAAAACTGGAAATATTGTCATCCTTTAAAGTGATAATTCACACAAAAATGAAATTCTGTCATTTACTCACAAACCGGTAAAACTTTCACCTGTGGAACAGGAAATGTCTTGTCTTGGTCACCATTTACTCCCATTGTATGGGAAGAAAAATGTTTGGTTCCCAACATTCTTCAAAATATCTTCTTTAGCGTTCTACAGAAGAAAGTAAGTAATTCGGGTTTTGAATGGCATGCGGGTGAGTAAATGGTGACAGAATTTTCATTTTTTTGCCTGAGCTGTCCCTTTAATTAGGGATTGAATTATGGTAGTGAAGACAGAGAGCTTTGCGAGCAAGGTTGTTCAAGTGACCCAGTGCTAAATCCAATACAACACAGATGTGAAGTGTGGTATTTGCTAAATTTTCCAATGCTTAGTTTGACTTCCTAGAGCAAGCTGAGGCAGATATACAGCCTGCTTCAAATCTTCCCCTATTTTCCTGTCTTCTATTGCCATTTACCTCCGCAATCCAGCCAAACTTCCTTTGTTTAAAGAATAAATCTGGAGCACTGCATGCAGTTGGCTCTTTTAACCTTGTTCTTTGTAAATGTATACTGAATGAAGAAATGAATTGACCTGAGATGAGTTCTGTGTACTCTTGTAAGTCTTCAGTTTCTAAATAACTGCAGACCTCCATAAACGTTTAGGCTTGTTTCAGATACTGATACATTAATTATTGCTCATGGCATTCATAACATGTACAGGATCTTATCAATGTTTTATTTTTCATTCTCAGTTTAGTTACTGCATGTTTACCTTACATGGTCATTTATACATAACACATAACATTTAGCTTACACTCACTCTGTTGTACTCTCACAGTACCAGCATAGTAAAGGATTATGGGAAATTTGATAATTTAGCTTTATGGTATCAGCCAACTAACTATTATTAAAACAATTAGTAAATATAACAGTTTTTCCTGAATCTTTCTTAAAACTGCACTGTTTATCTAGAGAGAAAGTGGCCATTTATTTTACTTTTTTTTTTTTTTTGCTGTATGGTACACTTGTTTTTCCCAAGAAAAATAAAACTCACAGACCATATATGTTGTGTTCATCACTTCTTGTTAACTTGTGCTGTGTACATTTACATTCAGTGGGTATATCCCCTTTTTAATTTACTGAAATTAGGAGTGTCCATAGATTAAATTACACAACTAAAATAATAAGAATTAAAATTAAATTAAAATTTCAGACATTGGGGGGTGAATTAAGAAATATCTTGATGTTTGGTTTGAGCTTATTTTAAAACTTTTTAAGTCATCTTCAGGTCCTTGTGGGCCCCCAGTCCCTTGGTTGAGAACCACTACTCTAAACATGTATTTCTGCTATTTACAAAATTGATATTCCTTGCAATTTGGAAAGTACTATTGAATAAGCACGTTTAAAGTGGCATCAGAAGAATTTTTCAATATTATTGTTGTCAAGTGGCTGCTAAATGTTTTCCTGTACTCATTGGGTCTATACATAAGGCAATTTCAAATAACAATAATTTCAGATAATACAATAAATTTTTACTTTTGTTGGATCTGAACAAAGTACTACTTCAGCTTTTGATGTAGCCAAAGACATCGAGACCAAAAGGCGAAGTAACTTCTCATCAGTGTCTGACAAGATTCAGAATCAAACGGTTTTGCGCAGTGTAATGTGTAAAAGCAGAGGCACACACAAATGTAGTCATACAAATATAGAAGTAAATGCTGATTAAGTCATATTAAGAGTTAAAACAAACACTGTTGTTCCCTAGGAAAAAAGTGTCTGCCAACTGAAGCACTGTATCTGGATCACTGAGCAATTAAAAGCACCCATGCTGCAGAATGACAAATCATAAAGATGTCATGTTACTACAAGGTGTATTTTGCCTCACAGAGACATGGCGATTCAAGCTGTTTGTGTCCCATTTTCGTTTATCTCCACGGCGGCAAAGTAGCAGTGCCTTGAAGGTGACCCGGAAAGACTCATTGCAGAGGGCGTAGCACATGGGGTTGACGGTGCTGTTTACGTAACACAGCCAGTATCCCAGCTGCCAGAGCTTTTCAGGTACACAGTATGAAATGGAAGCCAAAACCATGATGTTGTATGGTGTCCACGTGAGGATGAAAGCCAACAAGATAGCACTTAGTGTCCGAGCTGCTTTTTTCTCTTTAATGATCATATTGATGCGATGTTTAACTCTGAGCTGGTGGCAAATGCTGTGGTCTGAATTTTGGGGTGGTTTTAAGTGGGACTGTCTGGTGGGACGCTGAGCTGATGAGAACTCGTGCACACCCTTGGTATCATCTGATCTACTTTGGAGATCCTTCAACTCGATCGCAGTTGGATTGGATGAAGGTGCTCTTGCCTTGATGTTCTGCTCATGTTCCTCGTCTGTTGAAGAGGACATGGCGCTATCATCCTCATCTTCAATGTTCCAGCTACTGTTGCTGTAAGACTCCTTGTAACTCTCATGAGCTGACTTCTGCAAAATTGCTGCCATTTTGTTTCTTGTTGAATTGAAACAACCAACTGACTTTCCCTTGGCTGTGCCTGGTCCCTTTCTGGAATTTGTTTCCTTTGAGCAACTAAGGTTGCTCTTGGTACTGGTTTGGTGCACTGATTGCTTGTCCAACCCATGCAGAAGATCTCTAGTGTTTCTCACAGATCCAACAAAACCAGCAAGTCCTTTTGCCCTGTTCTCGATTTCCCAATAAATTCGCCAGTACAGAATAATCATGATAGTGATGGGTAGGTAGAAAGCAGCGATTGCAGTACCATATGTAAGCGGAGGAACCTTCAAGAACGGGATAGAACAGGCCTGGGCTTCAGTCCCAGATTGTCGTCCCACCACATGAGGCCAAAACAAGATAGCGGGTCCCCATAGCACAAATGATACCACCCATGCGAGAGCGATCAATGCAGCTGCTGTCTTCGGAGTTCGCTTTGTTCGATAAGTCAGCGGTCGTGTGACTGAGAAGTATCTGTCAAAGCTTATGACCAGCAGGTTCATTACTGAGGCGTTGCTCGCTACATAGTCAAGTGTCAACCACAGATCACAAGCTAGATGTCCCAGTGTCCAGCGGCCCATGATTATGTATGCAGTATATAGGTTCATTGACACCGTACCCAAGATCAGGTCTGCCACCGCCAGACTCAGAAGATAGTAGTTACTGATGGTCTGTAGCTGACTGTTGACTCGGATGGAGATGAGCACCAAGGAGTTTCCCAGTATGGTAATAAGAGAAAGAGGCCCAGTCACAAGCACAATCAGAACCACCTCCCATTCCTGATGAGGATTCGTGGTAAGGTTTGCTGCTTGTGAGATGCAAGTGTGGTTCATGTTCCCAGGGGAGACACAACATCAGATCCTTGAAGGGCCAAATGCATTCTTCAGGGCAAAACCAGAAAGTGTCTCTTGCATTACTGATTATGAACACTAGGGGTGCTCTGTGGCTCTGTATTCAGATAAGAAAGACAGGAAGGCAAGTTTAAAAATGTTTTAAGCACCTTCAGTAAATTACTTTCTCAGGCCTTTTGAGATGATGACTGTTTGATAGCACTATAATTTTAATTGGTTACTCAGACCTCTTCTTATATGTAATTAATAACCAGTTTTACTCTTTACCAGTGAGCTTTCTAGTAATAGAAAAAAAACTTTCCATTATACTTTATACTATATTTCTATTATATACTTATATAATTTATTCCTGTGATGCAAATCTGAATTTTTATCAGCCATTACTGTAGTCTTCATTGTCACATGACAATTTATTATCAATTTTGGGAACAGAAAAAAAAAATTACTGACCCCAAACCTTTGAATGGTAGAGTATTTACAAAAGATGTGTATTTTAAATGAATGCTTTTTTTTTATTAATTTTTTTTTCTTTATTCATCAAAAACCTGAAAATAGTATCACAGGTTAAAAAAAAAATATTCAGCAGCACAACTGTTTCCAACATTTATACTAAATCAGCATAATAGAATGATTTCTGAAGGATCATGAGACACTGAAGATTGGTGTAAATGCTGATGAAAATTCAGCTTTGCATCACAGGAATAAGTTATATTTTAAAGTATACTAAAACAGAAAACCTTTACTTTAGATTGCAATAATATTTCACAATGTTACTGTTTTTTCTGCATTTTGTGATTAAAGAAATGCAGCCTTGATGAGCATAAGAAACTTCTTTAAAACATTTAAAATCTTACTGATCCCAAATTTTTGAACAGCAATGTATGTGGTATGGCTTATGAGATAGGATGTATTTTAATAGCAGAAATAACTTTGATAATATTCAGACATTTTCAGAACATAATGTTTCTGCCTCATGTTTACATGGACAATGTAATGATACTGAGTATATCTGAATTTAAACTAAATGGATAATTCTAGTTAAAATAATTGTATTGTGAAAATATAATATTTCAGTCTTTACATTTATTTGTTTTCAGTTGTTTCTAAAACATTTTTAAAATAGTTGTTTGTCATGTTCATTGACACTATGCAGAGATTGTTTGCTTTTTTATTTTTTTGCTTTTGCGGTTTAAAATGTTTATTAGGACTTACGAAGATTCAGGCAGTTTCATGGTGCGTGGTCAATTTGTGTATAAATTTCCAGGTTTAATGTGAATGTGCACCATTAACACAGAAGTACAATTCATCCATTTCTTTTTGGATTCTCTAATCATCTTTTTATAGTTATATTATAGACAATTTGCCGGGTGCATGACTTTCCTGTAGATGCAAATACTTTTATTAGAAAATGCTGATTTACAGGCTATATGACCTGAGTACCTGAGTTTAACCTGAAAATCTCTAGAAAGTCTTAATATAATTCAATTTTAAATAGCAGTGGCCATGAAATAACAATATAAGTAGTTGACAACATCATTAACATACCGAGTGTATTAATAAATGGACACTTACCTTTTTGGTAACCTGCCGTTACCTTTAAATTGTACATTTGAGGTCATAAGATGTATATTTATCCGATTTTTCCATGTGTCCACTGTAGGATGATGCATGATTATCCCTGATTCCACTGGGAATACTTTGATCAATCCCAGTACTCAAACAACAGCTACTTCCATGGTTGTGTTTGACTTGTAGGAAATTCTTGTAATAGAAAATAGTTGTAGTAGTTCATCATAACATGGTAGCCCACTGGCTCCTCCACCTCGTCTGGCAAGAGGTGACAATGTGTGCTCTTCTGGCTAGAGGACCTGAGCTGCAGCAGTGGAAATAGGCGACTGTAATAATATGTGTAAATACTGAATGAGAGGCTGCCAACTGTTCATTCTCAAAGCCCCGGTGACAGTGTGCAGACACCTCTCTTCATGTTTACCTCAAAGGAGCTCTGAACGCTGATGGGCTGGCGACCATTCACCCTCATTTATAATAAACAAGAATATGGTGTATTACAACAATTGTGAGCCACACTGTTTTTCTCTCTCTATTTATGCATTATACTTAATGTACAAATAACCTGGGATTCCTCTCAGTGATGGGTTAATACATGTACACCTTCCGTGAGAGTTTGTGAGGTAGCTGTACAATACACAAACAGATTTAAAGAGAAACAGCATAACCCAATAATGATACAATTCTTTATTTCAACAGTCTAGAATGGTTTAATTCAGAGACATTTGATCAGTCAGTAAGTCGTGTAGTCATTTGAAGATGCGTTTTGTTTCATTTATGTAGTTTAAGACATTTGGTTTTGTGAGTTTTTGATATAAATCTGTACTCATTTGGACAGAATTGTGACGTAAACTGATAATACAGCTGAGAGGAAAGTAGTGCATTAAACCTGTTCATTGTATGCTTAGCAAACAGTCTATCAGCTTGTTTTATATGTAAAACAAATGTGCAATTCACAGTTTTTCATTTTCACAATTTTTAATTTCCTCTGTTATCGTTTAACGTGACACTCTAGACTACATAGATTAATATTGTTTGCCTTTATAGACACATTACAGAATACACCTTTGTAGTTAATAAGTAATCACCTCTCTTTCTCACGCCAACTCACTTCTGCTGTGCTGTTGTAGCAGAATACAAACACATGAACAGCTCGTTTATTAATTAGAGGAGAGTGAGGTAAGATTTGCCACTTTAATTAAGGTGCCCTAGGACGGGAGAAATGAGGGATAAAACCAATGTACCCAATTATATATTGCTACACTGAAATTCTAAGGAAGCATTTATATCATTAAGCCATCTGTTGTAAACCAAGTAACACTTCTTTTTATTGTTTTTTTTTTAAGATATTCTTTCCATCAACAAACATGGGAAAAATTCAATCCCATTTCCTTAATATTGAGAACCGGTATCTGTTCACCATTCCAACCAAAAATGAGAATGACGTGTTACTTCCTCCTTGCAGTTTCCTGGTCATGTAATGGTCAGATTTTTTCATATGTTTGTGGAACATAAAAAAAGAATTCGTCATTTCATTGAAAGAAGAGATTTCACTTGCCAAGGGCACCCTTGTTTTTCCCCCCAAGCTATCGGGTCCATTGCCCTAAAATTCTCAATCAAGCCAATGTAATGGTACTTCACACAACTGGTCATAAAGATCCTTAGGACCAAGTCACCAACTAATTTTTTTTCTTCCTTATTCTTTAATTGTGACGTATATGAAAAAAATATCATATATATGAGAGAATGATAATGCTGAAAGCTGAACCACCATCTCTTGAGAATCTGTCTCCCATTTTGGGAAAAGGTGCCTGTATAAGTAATTAGTTTAATCTTAAGCCAAATCATATGTTTGTTGATATTTTATTTTATGTTGTTATTATGATGTTCATTATTTTACCTTACTCTTATATGGAAGGAACAAAAAGTTTTTAGCAAATCCCATCTACTTCTTTTAATCACATAACGGTATATAATGGGCTCCTACAATGAATATCGGGTCACTTAGAAACTATGTGCACTGTTATACACGTTAAACACTGGTTCATCTTATCTCACTCTCCCCTATGCATTAATGAAAGTTTTCTTTTGACTATTTTTTAAAGAATATGTATTTCCAATCAAGACTATTAGTTGTTAACAGATGCCTTATTGTAGTCTGGGTAAACAACAGTATGTTTCTGTTGCTGAGTGAAGATGGACGTGAAAGTCCACATGAACATTACAAGGAAGAGATGGGAGCAAAAGGGAAAGAAGTGAGAAATGTAAATAAACGTATGCTTATGTCTGTGTTTTGTCTGTTAAAAGAGGCTTGACAGTTGTGAGGCTGGTCACGCAAACCCTAAGGTACAAATTTTACAGTGTTTCCTTTAGTTTTTAATAGGTTGTCACTTGTACAGTGCCCATTGCAGGAGTGAGAAAAACTGTTTAGGAGCGGTAGATGGATGTCTTGATATAGGCAGGCACTGCTGTATGTTTGATCAAATGTGCTGGTGTTAGTATGTTCCCCAGAATCTGCTATTTCAATAAATAATGATCAGTTAAGGAAAAGTTTGAACAGTATGCGTCCTAGTCTTTAGACTGGTCAGCACCTGACCAGTTAATTCTAGCACTTACCTGTTCTGTTCTATTTGGTTTTTTTCTAATTTATAAAAAAAAAAAAAAACTTCCAAGACTTGTCACAGCACTTGTATTCTGTTGCTCTCTTGTTGGTCTGATTGCTTCTATTGTAAGTCTCTTTGGATAAAAGCTCCTGCTAAATGATTAAATGTAAATGTAGCCTAAATGTTCTGATCCATGCATACAGAAACTACAAGCCAAGCAGCAAGCCACAAATCTTTGTGTGTGTGTGTTCTGGGAAGCTCAAATGAATAGTCAGCAAAGTTTTCTGTAGTAGGCCATATTCACTGCAGTGCAGGGCGGTATGGCTGTCTTAGGGAGGCGTCATGAACCAGAGTATTTTATTGTACTGTAGTACATCATTGAAACGCTGTCCTGCATAGTTCATTCACAGACACCAGGGGGCGCCAGACTGTTTCTCAACACACACACACACACACACACACACACACACACACAAATGACTCTTTTGATAGTTTTGCTTGATATGTATATACTACAGTTATCAGTGCAGTAGACCATTCCCCTCTACGTATTAACGGAACGTTTTAGTCCTTTGAATGTTCTGGGGCGCAACAGGGGCTGGACTGAAAATGGGAAAACAATTATTTTGTGGGATGTGTGCGACCCTCGGCACTTTCCCATTGTTTTAACCGCTCATCTGCGGGACAGGAATTCCAGAACGGCTCCCGCCCACCGGTCACGCTAGTCGTGGTCATGGAATATTTAGATTGCTTATGAACAAATTGTCTCTGTTTGTCTTATTCTATTTTCTATTGAGTCAGTATGTGCTCGCGCCACAGGTGGGCTGTGCTCTCTACACTTGTCTACAGGAATGATATGTGATGCCCGTGAAGCCTCACTGAAGCGAAGCGGACCGAACCTGCACAGCGCGAGCGTGACCTTTAGGTGGACCTGAGGCTGTTGTGCTTTTGAAACCAGATCGGAAAACTTACAGGTAAGACAAATGGCTCCTAAATGTATCAATCTTTCCAGCTCATCTAGAGACTTTAGTTTTGCATGCTCCCTGAATTCGACGAATTCTCCCCTTTAACAAAATGTAGTTAGACGGCTGTCAGTTTGAGTCTCAACCGTGTCTCGCGCTCCATGCGGCCCGTTAGCTTTCTCTTCTTTCTAAACGTCTTGTGGTATAAGTAATTAGGAGTAAACAGTAATTACAACTTTATTTAATTAGGTTCAATTATGTTTCACCAAACCTATAGAATCGCATTAATTTAAGGCAACCCCAAACTTTTTTGAAGTGTGAATTACACGATTTTATGTCCTCATAAAAGAAGAAAAAGCATATAGCTTGTTGTGCTCAAATGGCTCTTCTTCAAGAATGTTTAATTAACGTCATGAAAAAAGAAAAGAAAATCCTAATAATGTACTATACAAACTCAAATGTCAAAAAGCAGAATGATATAACGTTACACCTCCTGTAATGTGTATGGGTGCTTCTTCACCTTTAGGCATTTTTATGTTGTAGAGATTTGGTTTCAATCAAATTTCACTTTTTCACCCATTAAAGCTGCCTTGCAAACTTATTTTGCTTCATATCTCAAAATGGATTGCATGTATAGATTTATAGTGAAATAACCATAAACCATTTTGATAGTTGTCATGTAGAAATGATTTATATATATTTTTTTCAAACATTATGACTGTATGATCTAAGTTGTGGCATCTCATTTCCACTACCGTAAACAATTTTACCTGCATATTCTTTTTCCAAAGTATAGCATCAGTGAAGAGAATGTATTTAGGATACAAAAAATGCTAGTTTTGACACTAGCCTGAGTCGGCTATTTTATTATAAAGATGTATAAAAGGTAATTTCACCACAGAATTTACAAAAAAACAATACATCATTTGAAATGTGGTGAAAGTGACATTGTGGTGGAACCCAGAAAAAAAGTGACAGAAATCTCTTGTGCATGTCCACTGTTAAAACATTTTAGTTGTCAAATTAAATGAACTAGTGAGAATGTGAAGTGTTTTAACTGCTTTGTCTAGAATTGTCTAAAAGTCCACAAACATGCGCATTGTCGAAGAAACACCTATAGCACCTATTTTTTAATAACCTTTTTTTTTCTTTTTTTTTTTTTAGATAAACCGAATATGAAAAGCATTTTCATCAGTTATTTACATTTTAATTTACACACAGTTTACATTGCTTAAAGCACTGATGTACAGTCTCATAAAAAAAGGTACAAAAGCTGTCGCTAGGTTGTTACCCTTTTAAAAGCTGCTAATATTTACCATTTAGGTACTGGTATGTACACTTTGGGTACTAATGAGTACTTTCAAGGTACTGATATGCACCCATTGGTGTAAAAATGGTATGTACTTTTTGAAAGGGTACTGCCCCAGTGACAGCTTTTGTTCCTGTTTTTCTGGGAGTGTACTTCATTACCCCTAGACAACTGTTACAAAACTGTCATTTTAGATCTCAGTCTGTTTCAAAGGTTGACCTGTTGCATTATTATGTGTCTGCAGCCCAAACTAAGTGATTACATTACACAAATGTGTCCTTGTCTCAGTTTCAGTCTACTTCTCTCTTGTTTCTTTGTCTATCGTAGCTGGTCTAATGATTTTTCAGTTAACTTCAGTGCTGATTATTCCCAAATTCAGATATCATTGACGATTATTACAATGGAAACGGTAGGTATAGCAACTGTGTGTGATACTTTTTTAGTCATTTTATGACTATTATCCTGGTAATCACCGAAAGCATCTCTGAACGGGAGTTCTCATCTTGTA
Source organism: Sinocyclocheilus grahami (assembly GCF_001515645.1). Taxonomy (NCBI): domain Eukaryota; kingdom Metazoa; phylum Chordata; class Actinopteri; order Cypriniformes; family Cyprinidae; genus Sinocyclocheilus; species Sinocyclocheilus grahami. Next base: position 516,918 of record NW_015505394.1, on the reverse strand, counting down.
TGTCACTCCAAGCAAAACGTATACTAGGACTAATTCCAACTGTTACATCTTCTCAGTGTGAGGCAAGGAATTGCATAGTTTGTTGAGCAAGTTCACTTCAGTGACATGTTGGTGACACCTGCAGGCAACTCTTTGCCTAATAATAAAAGCAGAACCCTATTAGCTTCATCAAAATCATACACAACACTAAAGTAAAATATATCTGTGTACTCTGAAATGTAACTTGAATATTGCATTAGAACATACCTGGGAAGTATTATTATCAATGTCCTTCTTTATAGTCAGAGAAAGCATGTTTTGCCATCAACATGCAAGGTGCTGTTTAAGGGAATGTATCACTTTTGCAACAGTGTATTTCTACATTGTTCTGTTCCAGTCAGGGCCAATGAAATTACCAGGGGCCATGTGTTCATTCCCAAGTCCCAAATTATAGCAGTTTCACTTTGGAACAGAGTGGTATGGGGTGAAATTGGCTCCATGAAACGGTTAATGCAGGGAGCCTTTGCACACAGTATCACTATAAACAAGCATTAATACTCATCCATGCATGCTGGGTCAAGTAGAAGAAAAGTAATACTGTTCTCCTGCTTTAGAGAGTACTGCTTGCAAGAATGATCTGCCATAGTGATTTGATAAATTTGACTGTTTACATTATTCAGAGGAAGGAATTCATCAAGGTGTCTCTGGGATTGAAGCTGTTCCAAACTGCACAAAGACTTGATAAAGAATCCAGCATGTTAGCTGTTTACCTTAAAGGGATTGTTTACCTAAAAATGAAAATTCTTTCATCATTTACTCACTCTCAGGTTGTTCCAAACCTGTATAACTTTATTTCTTCTGTGGGTCTCAAAATAGTCTCAGTGTTTTTCCCCCATACAATACAGTGGTCTTTTGGACCCCTCTGTCTTTCATTGTTTGAACAAAAACGGCTGAAACATTTTTCAAAATATCTTCTTTTGTATCGTACAGTTTTGGCATGACATGAAGATAAGTAAATAATAACAGAATGTTCATTTTAGGTGAACTATTCCTTTAACATGTATCTTTAATTAGCAAGGAGACAAAATAGTTTACTGGCAATTAATTAAATAAAGGTATGTCTCTTTAGAAATATCCACAAAAGTGAAACATCTCATTCTCATTCAAATTCACTGTACTTGCAATCCATTACAGCATTACTTCTGTGCGGTCTTGTGACTGAAGACAGATCCCAACCTTTGCAGCTGTTTTGTTTAGTCCGTGTTTCAGACGGTACAGTGATTCTGAACTGATTTGCACAGCAAACATACAAAGATGCCATGTCTGCTCAGAGATGCTTTCAGTTAAATGTGTAATGTTCACTTCAATGAGTGCCAGAAAATATTTGTGTTTTATGTGTGTCAGTGTGTTAGAGGTCTGTTTTTTGAGTGATAAGTGATGTGATGAAGCAGCAACAAAGGTGGTCAGTACAGGATGTTTGTACATGTGTTCTCGTATGTGTGCATGTTTGCTTTTTAATGAAAGGCCCAATTGTTGATGTAGAGAAGGGAAATGCCAAACCATACTGAAGCAAAAAACAGACAGTGGCTCTGAAGTGATCTTACAGAACACACACAAACTGTTTGTTTATGTGTGAGTTTGAAAGGGCAATGCATGAGCCTGAAGGGGGCTGGTTTGAGTTTGTCTTTATCATGTGTTCATCACCGGATCAATTATGTACTAGATGTGTGGGGGTGTGTTTATGTGTGTTTGTTGTCTACTACCATGGTCACCATGCCCATCACTGCTGTGTGTTTGCTATGTTTGATGCTGTGAATAATTTATTCAGCCCTTCAGCTGGCAATATGCATGAACAGCTCATTGGTATCCATGAGTAGTTTTGCATTTAAATTTGAATAGGAGATTATGAAAGTGCACACCCTCTGTATCCGTATTATAAGTGGCACGCTGTATTCATTAAAATCTTGTCTTCCGTTCTCCTTCCTGTTTTCCACTCACCCTATAAATATGGTTAATGAGATCGTACGTCAGTCAGGCCTCCTCTACATAAGCCACGTGTTTCCAGTTGTATGACAAATGGATGGTTTGGCTAAACACAGCCCAATATGATTTTCAAAATACAAGATGTGAATAGAGTTAGAATTCTTGAAACTTGATATTGTTTTTTTTTTGTCAGTATTTTACACTTGTAGTCTTTCTCTTGTACTGAATATCAGCAAGGTTTTAAGTTGACCGCTGGAAATCATCATAGCTGTGCTTATACTAAAGTATATACAGTACAACAGTAAGAGTGCGATAATGATTAAATATCTGAGAAAATAAAACCGTTCAATACACCAAAAAGTTAATATTAAGTATTTCAGACAAAGTTTCCCCTGTTAGGTCACATTTTTCTTCCCTTTGCCAATGGATTCCATGCAGAATTGTTTCCAGATTTAGCCTTCAGTGGTCACTGCAACTTCCATGCAGCATGATGTATGGAAATGTAATCTTTAAATTATTGACCAAATACTTATTTTCCACCATAATTTGCAAATAAATTCTTTAAAAATCCTACAATGTGATTTTCTGGATTTTTTTTTTCTACAATGTGATTTTTCTGGATTTTTTTTCTCATTTTGTCTCTCATAGTTGAGGTATACCTATGATGAAAATTACAGGCCTCTCTCATCTTTTTAAGTGGGATAACTTGCACAATTGGTGGCTGACTAAATACTTTTTTTCCCCACTGTATACACACTAAAATGTTTCATTTATAATTAATAATATATATACTGTATTGTAATGTATTTAGTTGTGATTGACAATTATTAGAAATATGTCAGAAAGAGATTTTAGTGGAAATATGAAGGCAGTAGGTGTACATAGAGTGCAATATTTTTGAAGTATATAATTGAAGTGTCCAAGTCCACTCCAGGTTTTCCTCTTCCTCTTCTCTGCCTGCTCCACTCTGATGAGAGAAACCCAAGTGATCCTAGAGTGAGAGAAAACACACACAAAATCACACAACTCTGCTTCTTCTCGCACTGCAAACAGGGAAATGTCCCAGTGCTGTTGTAATCTTGAAGCACTGCTTGTTCAGTCTAACTCTGGTAAAAAATTAGCTTTTGATAGGGTCAGATGTGTTTGCAGTGTTTCTGTGCTTCATCTGTTTGTAATTTCAAGACAGAGAGAGAAAACAGGCCAAAAAAGAGAGAGAGAGAGAGACAAATAGTTAGGCTTTTGCTGACGAATGACATTTATGCATCTGACAGCTATTCAGTGATCATTTGTTACAAATGTGCATGAGTATGTGAGGAAAGAGAGGGAGGGGCTGAAGAGGGAGAGAACGAAAGGGAGAAAAGAGAAAAAATGTTCTAAGTTTGAATCATGTGACATTTTTTTGGCCATTTTTATAGCCTATAGTCATGTTCGCATGTAGTGTCTGCAATCAGATGATGTTAGACTATTTTCCCAACTCTCTCAGTTGTTTATTTGCCTCTTACTCACACAAGTTCCATTCTGCAAGAGCTAAACCTGCAACCGCTTTTTCTCTTTCCTTCCTTTGTAAAGGGATGACTCAGCCCTGCTTTTCTTCTGTGTGCAAAGGGAAAGAGTAGGATAGCAGATAGTGGAAATAGAAACTATTGAATAAAGAGATCTATTGAAGATAGGAAAAAAGAGGGTGAGTCGGACAGAGACTGACTTAGAAAGTAAAGCATAAAGTTTGATAACAGGAATGAGAGAGAAGTTTTTAAAGTGGTCTTTTGACTAATCATCTGTGGGTGGGGCTTTGAGTGTGGGAGACTGTCAACAGTGTTTTCCCTTCATGGACTTCTAGAGCAACAGAGAAGAACAGAACGAATGCATTTGTTTTAGTTAGAGACAGAGAGAGCGAGAGAGGGAGGAAAGCTGTTTTAATATGTAAGCGTAGAGGATGGACCGTCAGCATGTGTGAATATAGATGTGTGTGCTTTAGTATATGACAGGGTAGAAGATTTTGGTGTGTGTTACATGCCGAACCGAGAGGAACTACTTTCATGCGATAAGATGCACACACAAACTTGTCAGACTCACCCTGAAGATTATTAGTGAAGAACACTAGGAGCAAGGGATTCCCTTAAAGAGAAAGAGAGAGAGAAAGAGAGAGAGAGAGGGAGAAGGATGAAGTGCCGCCGCAGGGTAAGATTTCTTGTTTTTACATCTGTCTATGTGAGTGTGTCGTGAATGCCTGTATTCCAGTTTTCAAACAGTGACATTTTATTTTGTAAAGGTGAAAATCAATGCCCCATTTAGTTTTTTCAGTGTATATATGTGCATGGTGGGTTGCAGACATGTTTTTCTGATTGTTTGAGTGATCACAGAGGTTTTGTTGTTGATTTGCCACTCCTTTATGCATAGCATGTCTTGCGGTGACACACTGCACAAGATCTCTTTCCTATGAGGCCAGCCTGCCTATCTTAGTGTCCAGCTAGAGATCACTCATATGGGCTGCAGAGTACAAAACGGCCCTTATATGGAAGAGCTGGAGACTTATAAACACAAAAGCCCAGAGAAACGGCTCAGTGCCAGATTATACAGCAAAGCTGTATTACACCTTCCTCGGGGAGTTCTCCTCGGGGAGAATTCTCTGTTAAAGGGGTCATATGATGCGATTTAAATTTTTCCTTTCTCTTTGGAGTGTTACAAGCTCTTGGTGCATAAAGAAGATCTGTAAAGTTGCAAAGACTAAAGTCTCAAATCCAAAGAGATATTCTTTATAAAAGTTAAGAGTTAACCACGCCTGCCTAAAACGGCTCGTTCTAACACGCCCCCACATGTCTACGTCACTGTGTGGGAAGATTTGCATAACGCTGCCCAAATGTTCACGTAAAGAAAGAAGGTGTAACTTTTATCTCACTGTAGTATTGTTGCCACTGCCGCCATGTCGTGAAGACGCCGTGTGTTTCGTTGTGAAAGCGAAACTACTTTGTTTGGTCTTCCAAAAGAGGACGATATCCGCTTCGTCATGCCTGGAGCTGATCTGTGCTGGTCGCTGAGGGAATACATCAACTTAGTGCTGTGGATCACCGGATCGGCTTTCACCGTGGACGAAGCGGAGTCCAGCCCGGGGTCGTCACATGTGGTTGCCGCTCCTTCGTCGAATCCGCCGGACACGCCATTCTCGACCCCGCCACCTCTGCTCACTCTAGCCTGACCTCAGCTCACGCTAAGCCGGGGCTTCCCCTCATGCTAGGCCGCCGTGTTTTTCGTTGTGAAAGCGAAACTACTTCGTTTGGTCTTCCAAAAGAGGACACGACTACAAATCAGTGGTTAAGTTGTATTTACAACACTGTTCCAGAACAGTTTAACCCAAATATCCAGATGTGTGCAGCACATTTTATGGAGGACTGTTTCCTGATCCTGGTAGAGTAGCCTACAATGCCGGCAGTTCTGACTCACAGTCTGTAAGTACGTTTTCATTTAAAGGATTTGCTACTGATGATTCAAACGTGAGTTTTGAGCTGTGTAGAGTAACACTTGTTGTTTGTCATTTCTCCAATCACAAATGCAGACAGGGTTTTATGTTTACACGGCGCGATGCAACGCAACGCGTAAAAAGACAGTATAAGTCATTATAATCAGTAATTATGTCCCCACTGGATGCAACAAATGCCTCGTTTATAATGGGTTTTAATGTTTTTGTCTCGGTGCTCCGGCTGGACACGGCATCAACAGTATGGTGAGGGGCGTAACATTTCCGTCACACGCTTGAGGTATTCGTCCAATCACAACGCACTGGATAGCTGGCCAATCAGAGCACACCTCGCTTTTCAGAACGATGAGCTTTGTAAAAATCGACGCATTTCAAAAAGGCGGGGCATAGAGGAGAAACAATAATGTACAGTATGTGGAAAATAATGTGTTTTTTTGACTTTAAACTGCATAAACACATTTCATTACACCAAATACACAAAATAATGTTCTTTTTAGCAGCATCATATGACCCCTTTAAATACATCCTCATACAGTAACTTATTATTTGAGTCACACAAGCAGCTCAATGACTTGAGAGCTCTTTTACACTTGGTATTTCTTCTCAGATGTAAAAGGGGTCTAATATGTTTTGTGATCCAGTCACTCAAACTATATTTGGAGGTAGTCAAAATGCATGTGACCACATCATATTTGTAGTGTAAATGCTAATCTGTCCTGGTATATCGTGGGCAGCAGCAAAGAACAGACTACTCAAATATCAATCAACCTTTGAGCTAAAACAATAATTTTAAATGTTGGTTATGTGTGACTGTCTAATACAGTATGTATATACAGTATATATAGAATATTTATATACAGTATTTATATACAAAAAATTCAGATCTTGAGAAAACAAAAAAAAAAACTTGAGGCCACCAGCTTCAGGACTTTGAGTATTACTCAGCTTATGGAAACAAAAGTTGCATAAACTTAACAATTAAAGTTGGTCTGTACTTTCAACAAACATAGTACAATAAAAACTCTAATTTTAATTTTACATAATCATTTTACATAATAGTGACAACTAATCACTCTAATGGTGACTTTTACAACAAAATATAATCAAAAACCCTACATAGATCTAATTCTGAATAACAAAAATGTATCATCATAAGTCCCCATGCTTTAGCCAAAAACAAATTATTTCATCAGTGAATTATCAGTGCTCATACTAAATATCCTCAAAGTTGACTATTTAATTTTTTATATATTGTTGACTTTTTCTACAGTCAATAGATAATCAGCCTCTAAAATAGCTTTATCTGACAAAATGAAAGTTGGATTTACTGAGCGATATTCACTGATGTTGTAAGTGGTCACAGGGGGCACATTTTAAATGCATGTAAACACTAGGTGTAAACAGCAATGTGTCTCGGCTGACCAATTGTGATCAAATCACCCGGAACCGATGTTAATACTAGGTGTTAACAGGCCCAGCTCCACAGGGTGGCCCGGATCATGAGCTTGGCCCTTGCAAAACTCCCTCTCCTACTAAGCTGAAGCCGAGCCTAGATGTATACAGGGCCTGAGATAAATAGAGTTGGTTGCCCTTGTCACAACAACTGCATGTAGTATAAACTAAGTTTGTGTTCAATAGTGTTTATCTAATGTTGTTTCAAAGCTGTGTTGCCAGCTTCAGCATGTTATGTATTAGTTCTTGATTAAAATATTGCTCTTTCAATATTTCTCTAATAGTCACTTCCACCCATCAGCTTTGCATCTCTGAACAAGCATATTCAGTACAATCCTGCATCAGTCTTTCCTGGAAGAAAAAGTGTTGTTCTGTGTCAGTCTATGATTGTTACATCTTCAGTTTCATTTATCTACCCCTTAACTACACATATAAAAAAGACAAAGTGTGGTTGTTCAGTTTATTTGTCAGTTACCAGTCTTATTTGACAGGTTTTTTGCCAGAACAAGCTCTAATCTGAACCATAGTCGAAAGTCTATGTCATACCAGGTCATTAATTGCTTGGCCATTGAGAGTGCAGATTAAAGTGACTAAAGAATTAAAATGACTGCTACAGTTTAAACTTTGAACAGGCTTTTATAGGTGCAGTTGGGAACTCACATAGACATTTTGGGAAATCATTTGAAATCAGTCTTTATTTTTGCAATTTTGTTTGTTGAGCACAAAATAACACATCTCATCTTTAAAATAAAATCTTTGCACATAGTTCCTAAACAAGCTTTTAAGTCAAAACCATTTCAAACTGGGCTTCAGTAGAGCTAATGAATCTTCAGTGTGCCAAATCGGCTCAAACAAGTTTTGTTAACAACACTCAAGATCAGAAACTGATGTAACTTGCCAAAAACATTAACTATAAAAAACAAATCATGATAAAAAAAACAAAACATGATTACCCTTCCATGTCCATTACATCATAAAAATAAATGTAACAGAAGTGTTCCTGTGGCTAGGTGGTAGAGCATTGCGTTAGCAGCGGAAAAGGTTGTGGGTTTGATTCCCAGGGAACACACATACTGGTAAAAAAGTATAGCCTGAATGCACTGTAAGTCTCTTTGGATAAATAATTATTATTAAGTTGTTGTTGATGGGTTCTTTTTTTGAATTTGAAGTTTTAAACTTGTTTGGTTTTATAAACATGGTCAATTTAAACACCCCAAATGGAACACAGAAAACATGAGGGGCACAATGAGAAAAGGAATACATTTTAGAGACAGATATCATTATCTGCTGAAGCTTGTTTTCGTGTGTGTGTGTACGTCTGTATCCTACTGTGTAAAAGTACATGAGAACACAAAACACACACACACAGGGTGAAGAGAACAATGGATTAAAAATGGCAAAAGGAAAGATTTAAAAGTGCAGGTGTGTGGGGAGGGGGATATCTGGTGAGTTGTTAAAATCTTGTTAGGCATTTTAGGGGACCCTTATCACTAAGTAATTGGAAAACAATATGTGGAACAACAGTGGAGCAGAGCCAAGGAAAGTGAACATCCACTCACACACAGTATTACTCCCAGCAGATTATTGTTCTAGCATGATGTTCCACAGGTGACCTTCCTGTCTCTTTCTCTCGCTCTCTTTTTCTGAACCCACTCCAAAAATACACATCCTCAAACACTTAAAGTCTTGCCAGATTTTCCACTGGATTCACATGCAGAGGTACTAGCACTAACTCTGAAAAACAGACAACTGTGTTTGTGTGTCAGGAACCAATGCCAAATATTTCCATGGCACCCTTCCTTAGTGAATTTGTACTCGCATGAATGTGTGTTGTTTGTCTTTTGTACTTTTGTAATTGATTTGTACTTTTTCTGATTATATATATATATATCTATTTATTTATTTATTTCTATATAAAATGTATATTAGTGTTATTTACTTATTAACCGTTTCAGAGGGAATCTTCAGACTTATATGTTTGCATTTTTGCAATCTGCAGAATTCTGAAAATGTTGACAAATTACTCGAAGCATTTAATAAACAACCACACAAGGGGCAGGGATGTGCAGAACTTTGTGAATGACAGGGATTCCAATTCTGTGTAAATCGGCAGAATTTTTTTCAGAATTTCTGCGGCCGCGGATTCCATGTGGGCCTGGTTGTAAGTGAACGTATTGTGGCTCTGCTGTGTGTAAGTGTTTGCATCAGTGTTCTCTTTGTGTTTATTTACTTTCTATATCACCTTGTCTCTCGATAGGAGGTTGGTGTAGAGGGGGGTGTAAGGTTAGTGATGGAGAGCGCTCTCTCGGCAAGAGATCGGGTCGGCGTCCAAGACTTCTTGCTCTTGGAGAACTACAACAGCGAAGCTGCTTTCATTGAAAACCTACGCCGCCGGTACAGAGAGGGCCTCATTTATGTAAGTCATACACAAAGACCATATTACTATATAATATAACTAGATCAAAAAGTTTGTCTAGACAAACTTTGAAGTTGGGTTGAAAAAGCGTAGCCTGAAAGTTTGAAAAAGTTTTGAAAAGTTTCTAAAGTTTGACGCTTTTCAGTTTGAAATAGTTTGAAGTTTAAAGTAGTTTTAAAGCTTAAAGTTTGAATGTTTTGAAGGCAATACAGTCTGTCAGAAAGATAGATATTGTCAGATGATAGATAGGTAGCATGTTTAAAGCATGAATTAGCACATAGCTAGAATGTTTGAACATGTTTTACCATGTTTTTAGCATGATTAACATGTTGCTAGTATGTTTCTACCATGATTAGCATGTTGTTAACATATTTGTAGCAAGTTGCTAGCATGATTAGCATGTCGCTTTTCTAGCATGATTAACATGTCGCTAGCATGTTGTTACCATGTTTTTAACATGATTGGCCTGTTGTTAGCATGTTTCTAGTATGATTAATAATAATTCATTACATTTATATAGCGCTTTTCTAGGCAATCAAAGCGCTTTACAGTGTCAGGGGGTATCTCCTCATCCACCACCAGTGTGCAGCGTCCACCTGGATGATGTGACGGCAGCCATAGTGCGCCAGAACGTCGACCAAACACCAGCTTATTGGTGGAGAGGAGACAGAGTGATGAAGCCAATCAGTAGATATGGGGATTGTTAGGAGGCCATGATGATCAGAGGCCAATGGGCAACTTTGGCCAGGATGCCGAGGTCACACCTCTACTCTTTTCGAAAGACGTCCTGGGATTTTTAATGTCCACAGAGAGTCAGGACCTCGGTTTAACGTCTCATCCGAAGGACGGTGCTTGTTGACAGTATAGTGTCCCCGTCACTACACTGGGGCGTTAGGACCCACACAGACCACAGGGTGAGCACCCCCTGCTGGCCTCACTAATACCTCTTCCAGCAGCAACCTAGTTTCCCCAGGAGGTCTCCCATCCAGGTACTGACCAGCTCAACCCTGCTTAGCTTCAGTGGGCAACCAGTCTTGGGCTACAGGGTGATATGGCTGCCGATTAGCATGTTTATAGTATGTTTCTTGCATGATTAGCATGTCCCTTGGATGTTTTTAACGTTTACCATGTCGCTAGGATGTTTTTAGCATGTTTAGCCTGTCACTAGCATGTTTCTTGTATGATTAGCATGTTGCTAGTATGTTTCTAGCATGATTAGCATGTTGGTATGATGTTTCTAATATGATTAGCCTGTCGCTAGCATGTTTCTACAGTACAGTAGCATGATTAATAGCTAACAAGTTGCTATGATGTTTCCAGCATGATTAGCATGTTACAAGCATGATTCTGGCATGATTAGCATGTTGCTGTCATGTTGCTAACAGATAGATAGATTAGAAATAGTACATAGAATGATAGAACCATATAGATAGATAGTATAGGATAGATAGATAGATAGATATAGTCAGATTATAGATAGATATATATAGTCAGATTATAGATAGATAGATTAATTGAGTTTAAATGTATCAGAAATAGTACATAGAAGGGAAGCTTGATTGATTCTCAATGCATTTCTGTGAGTTTAAGTTTGAATTTTGACAGTTGGAGTTTGAATAGTCTTGGCTCATTTGAACATTCCGTCAATGAAAGTCTATGGGATTTTTATGATTTTTAATGTTCAGTTTTATGAAAACCATAAGTCCAATCAGTTGCTGAGCTTGCCACTTGCTGAGCACAAGAGACTTCTTTCAAAAAGACTTACAAATCTTATCGATCCCAAACTCTTGAATGGTACTTTACATTAACTATGTTGTTTTCTGCTTTGATCCACCTTTCTTTCTCTCCTTCTACCACTTTATCTGTCTGTCTTCATAAGACGTATATTGGCTCAGTGCTGGTGTCAGTGAATCCTTACAGAGAGTTGGAGATTTACTCCAAACAGAACATGGAGCGACACAGAGGAGTCAATTTCTATGAGATCTCACCTCACATGTGAGTGTTAAGTGTGTGTGTGTGTGTGTTTATGTGTGTTATGGCCGTGAGAATCCCTGAGAACATTCCGCCAATTCTCTTAGTATGACTCACTTTCCTGGAGATTTTGGAGACTGGACAATGCATACAACTTTCCACTCACACATTCACACTCACGCATACACCCACACACTATACTCATTAATAAAATTGTGAAATCCTTCCCGTAGAAATGGGAAGAAAATATGAAAATACAGGAAAGAAAACTGTGCTTGTTGAAGGACTTCATAGGATTTTACCATTTTTACACATTAAGTGTTTGCACACATGAAGAAACGTTCATGGCTTTGAAACCTATAACTGTAACTGGTTTTGTTATATGTAAGTGAGTCTGTATCTGTTTGTGACTTCAGTTTTGCCCTGGCCGATAATTCATATCGTGCACTGCGGACTGAGAGACGAAATCAGTGTATTCTGATTTCGGGAGAGAGTGGTGCTGGAAAGACTGAGGCCTCCAAAAAAATACTTCAGTACTACACACACATCTGTCCCACCCGCAACAACACACACACTATCAGAGAGAGACTGTTGCAGTCCAACCCAGTACTGGAGGTGAGCACACACAAAAACACTGCAAGGGTCCTCTGTACACAGCTTGCTAAATGTCACTCTCACTCTGTCACAACAGGCTTTTGGGAATGCTAAAACTCTCCGGAATGACAATTCGAGTCGTTTTGGGAAATACATGGACATTCAGTTTGACTATAAGGTAAATGGAACACACTTCTTAGTTTAAGACCACAAACCTTTGCTTAAATCCAGCCCAAATTTACTGGTCTACATTTCAGCTGTTCACATTAGCAAAAGACTGATATATTTCATATTTCAGAAAACATTTACCCATTGTGAGATTATTGTCATAGGCTTATACACAACGCCTAAAATTTTGTGCACCATTATAAATAATTCTTTCTGATTCTGTCTTGTTCAGGGCGCTCCAATTGGAGGTCACATCCTAAACTACCTGTTAGAGAAATCCCGTGTGGCCCATCAGAACCATGGTGAGAGAAACTTCCACATCTTCTATCAGCTGCTGGAGGGTGGAGAAGAACCTCTTTTGAAGAGACTCGGTTTGGAGAAAACCAACGCACAACATTATCATTACCTGGTTAAGGTGTTTATGTTCATTGTGTCTATATGTGTCCATGAAAGAGAGCAGATTTGTCTACCATTATCAGGCCATGGCTATTGTTTGCGTGTTAGTGGTGTGTGTATGTGTTTGTATGTAACATACTCTCTCTCTGTCAGGGTAACTGTCCACGGGTGAGCTCTATCAATGATAAGAATGGTTGGAAAGTTGTGAGAAACGCTCTCACCATCATTGGCTTTAATGAGGAGGAGATACAGGTGTGCACACCCAAAACCTTTGAACATTCAAGATCGCCTGTCACAGTCAGGAAACACACTTACAAAGTCCCTCTCCTCTTTAGGAGCTGATGGAGATTGTGGCCAGTGTTTTACATCTGGGTAACATACAGTTCGGTGAAGATGAGGAGGGAGAGACACACATAACCACTGGACCCCAACTGCAATATCTGTCCCAGGTGAGCTGAGCACTCATGCTGTAAGTGAGTTAATGTCCTGTCTCAAGTGATATGTTAGTATGTGTCTGAACTTTATACCTGTTTCTGGGGAATTAGATACCTGTCTCATTAGAGTCACTTGTCTCAGGTTTGTTGTGTGCTATTTTGTGAAGAGCAGAGTGTCCTGAGGCTGTTCTCTGTTTTAAGATGTACACTTTTCAAAGCTTAATTAAAAGTGATTTATATCTCCATTTCAGATAAAGATGTCAGGTTAAACAGGGGAGACCTCGCAATTGAAATATTTTTTTCCATTATAAGTCACAGACTCCTGCAAATCTACCTACCATATTTTTGTAAAAGAAATACTTATTTGTGGCAACACTTCTGTACAGTTAATAGAATGAACATAAAGATCGGATTATAATTATAATTAAATATTATATTATAATTAAAATAATGTAATTATTTTTTATAAGTTTAACCTTTTTCTAAAATAATATGAAACAAGACTTGTGTCTTGAACTAGATACTTTAATGAAATAATGGTCATCACACATTTTAAAGATCCAATTTCTCCATTCATTCATACAAGTTTAACTTAACTAGTGTTACAATTGCTCCTGATCTTACAGACATGATGAAATCTCGTATGGCATGTACCAGCTAGAATGACAGCATCTGTCTGAAACCTGTCTGAATAAAAAGGCAACATTACAAATTCCCCCAAAAGATTTTATATCCCAAAGTATATTTGTTGAAAGTGTTTTGTTTGTTTGAAAAAGCTGAAAGGATCACACCGTTGTTTAGTGTTACAATTGTCCACCTGATGTCCTGCACACATACATAGATGCAGAGAATGTGCCTTATTTTTTTCTGTCAACAGCTGCTGGGTGTGGACTGGTCAGTCCTGCAAGAAGCTCTTACTCACAAGAAAATTGTTGCCAAAGGGGAGGAGGTAATATCACAATATCTCTCTGTCTGTTCTGTCTTGCTTTCAGATTTCAACACACTTGATCTTTGCTTATATTCTCATGCATTCTGTCTATTAGTAGATGAACAAACAGTTATTTGTGTGTGTGTTTGATTTCAGATGATCAGTCCCTTGAGTTTAGAACAGGCTCTCTCTGCTCGGGACTCTTTGGCCAAAGCCATATATGGTCGTGCCTTTACCTGGCTTGTCCAGAAGTTAAACCGATCATTGGCCTTTAAGGTGTGTTTCTACTTTCTGTCGATGAGGACTGTGCCCCTGCTTTACTTAAGTGGGCTTATTTGTCTGAATGTCATCACGCATTTATGAACTGGAGCTTATTGTGCTTTTTTCGGTTCTGATGTGCCCTCTAATGGAGTGATTATAAAGATTACCATATTTTTTTGTTTGTTTTTACAGGATGAGGTCTACTACTCCAGCAAATGTTCTTCAATTATTGGTTTGCTGGACATATATGGATTTGAGGTCTTTCAACACAACAGGTTCGTTTGACTCACTCTCTCGCTCTTTGACTGTCGAAACTTAGCTGAAGAAATGGTAAAATATAAATAGTTTATTTGCATCATTAAAAACATGACATTAAAGAAAATATGAAAATAAAATTACATTAAGATATGCAAATAGAAGTAAGGAATTATTAATAAGGGCATTCATCTCTTTCTTTTTTCTGTCTATAGTTTTGAGCAGTTCTGCATTAATTACTGCAATGAAAAACTGCAGCAGCTTTTTATTGAGCTCACACTGAAAAGTGAGCAGGAGGAGTATGAGGCGGAGGGGATCGTGGTGAGTGTGTGGAATAAAAATAAGACAAAAATCAGTGCATGAGTGAGAAACTTTTGTATCTAAGTTCACCTACGTTGAAAATATTTCCATTAATACATTTCTAAAACATTTCCATTAATAACGGAACTTTTATTATTAAAAAAAATTAAAATTCTGTCATCATTGGGTGAACTATCCCTTAAATTAAGTGCCGAGGAGAGCCCTCTATTATGAACAGCAAAACCCTCTGTTTAGACTTATGTACTTGTATTAGACTTATTTGTATATAAAAAGGACACATTCATCTGATCAAAAGTAACAATAAAGATATTTCTACCAAAAAATTAAGCAGCACGAATGTTTTCAACATTGATAACGTTAAGAAATGTTTCTTGAGGACCAAATCAGCATATTAGGATGATTTCTGAAGGATCATGTGACACTGAAGACTGGAGTAATGCTGCTGAAAATTCAGCTTCGCCATCACAGGAATAAATTACATGATAATATAAATTTAAATAGAAAAACAATATTTTAAATGAAGTTTTTGCTGTTTTTTCGGATCAAATAAATCCATCCTTGGTGTGCAGACAGACTGCTCACATTTCTTTCTTTCATTTTTGTTGTATTTGTGTAAAAATTGCATTCCTTGTGTTTTGGCCAGTGGGAGAGAGTGGAATATTTCAACAACAAAATCATCTGTGACCTGGTGGAGGAGAAACATAAAGGCATCATTGCCGTTCTGGTCTGTCTGTGTGTTATTCCTTCTAAATATGAGGATTGTATGTTCATCCAAATTGAACTGAAATCAACTAATCTAATTGATTGTAATCAGGATGAGGAGTGCTTGAGACGAGGAGATGCCAGTGACATCACCTTCCTGGAGAAGTTGGAGGACACACTGAGTGGCCATGCCCATTTTGTCACGTAGGACCACTGGCATACTCTCTGTGTCTCCATTGTTGAAGCAGCATGACTGATGTCTAAGATATTACTGGGATTTTGTCTGGTATCTGATTTGTCCATTTTATGTTCCAGTCATAAAATGGCCAACGGGAAGATCCGCAAGGCAATTGGGCGAGAGGAATTTAGACTTGTTCATTATGCTGGAGAGGTTAACTACAACGTCAGTGGTGAGGAGAGAACATCCCTTCATCCATCTGTCCACCATAATTAATTTTTTTGGTGCTGTGATTGTAGTTTTTATCCATCTATTTTCAGGGTTTCTGGACAAAAATAATGATCTGCTGTACAGACACCTGAAGGAGGTACAGTGTGTTTACTACAAGGTTTGTGAAAAATATATGTTTCTAAACCCACTGTATCTCATTGCAGGTGCTGTGTCAGTCGGGGAATCACATTGTCAGTCAGTGTTTCCATGCAGATGAGTTGATGGACCAGAGAAGACCAGAGACGGTTAGATGAACATAAACACACACTCACACATACAGACACATACTGTAGATAAACATAAAAAGAAATGAAGCTTGTTGTCTCTGCTCAGGCTGCCACACAGTTCAAGCTCAGTTTAGCTAAACTGATGGAGATTCTGATGTCTAAGGAACCATCGTATGTCCGCTGCATAAAACCCAATGACGCTAAACAGCCTGGTAAAAGCATATGTGTGTTGTATTGATAGACCAATAAATTGCACACACCAACTAATGTGCTTGTATTTCCCTGTTTTGATGTTACTGACATTGAGCGTGCTGTTCTCCCTCCTTCCTCTTCCTCTGCTTCTTCAGGTAAATTTGATGAGGTTTTGGTCAGGCATCAGGTGAAGTATTTGGGTTTGATGGAGAATCTGAGAGTAAGGAGAGCTGGATTTGCATACCGACGGAACTATGAGGTGTTCTTAGAGAGGTCGGTCTCTCAGACACATTGATTTTTCATGCAACCAGTGTTTCTGTTAACAGACGGCCGTTTTGTTTGCACAGGTATAAGTCTCTGTGTCCAGACACCTGGCCAAACTGGCGTGGTAAACTCCCGGAGGGGGTCGCCACTCTGGTCAAGCACCTCAACTACAAACCTGAAGAATACAAACTGGGCAGGTAAGGGGTAAAAAGATAAAAGATTTTTAATGTTTTTGAGTCTCTTATGCTCACTAAGGATGAACTTTTAAAAAACAGTAATATTGTAAAATATTATGACAACTTAAAATAACTATTTTCTATTTTAAAATATTTTAAAATGTAATTTATTCTTGTGGTGGTAAAGCTGAATTTTCAGCAGCCATGATCCAGTCTTCACATGATCCTTCAGAAATCATTTGAATATGCTGACTGATGCTCAAGAAACATTTCTTATTATTATCAATGTTGAAAACATTTGTGCTGCTTAATATTTTTGTGGAAACAGTGATACATTTTTTCATTATTCCTTGATGAATAGAAAATTCAAAAGATCAGCATTCATTTGAAATATGAATATTTTATAACATCACGATTCCTCATTTTTGATCAATTTAATGCATCTGTAATTTTTGTCCCTGAAAATAGTGACAAAAATCAAAAGGGGTCAGGAGATCCTCTTTTTCTGGCTCTGGGACAGCAGTGGAAGAGCTGGGATGATAATGATTGAATTTAAAAAATGTATCTTGGTTTGTTTTCTGTTTAGGTGCAAAATCTTTATCCGCTTCCCAAGGACTCTGTTTGTGGCTGAGGATGCACTTGAGGCCAAGAAACAAACCATCGGTAAAACTGTGATGATGATAATGATAATGTTCCTTCACTGCAATCACTTACTTGTAAAGTTGAGATCATTTGCTTTTGCCGAAAAATCTCCTTTGCTGAGTGTTATTATGATATAATGAATAAATTTACAGTATTGAATTGTTTTTAAGCTGTCACTCTGCAGACATCTTGGCGGGGCTACAGGGAGCGAGCCAAGTACCACCAGATCCGACATGCAGGTAACCTTGACAAATAGCCTAAACACAGACAGACAGGCATAGCAAAGGAAGGCAACAGCCAGTCTGCTTGTCTCTTTCATCTTGCAGTAATTGTTATCCAGTCATGGTGGAGAGGAGTCAAAGGGCGAAGGAAAGCCATGCATCGTAGACAAGCAGCTGACACTATACGCAAGTATGAGAGTTTTTGTATCATGTAGGTGAACGAGTTACATTGGTTGTGTCATTGATTTCGTCCTTCCTTAATCATTGATTTTGTCCTTGCTTTAATTCCACAGGTTCATCAAAGGCTTCATCCTGCGCAATGAGCCTCGTTGCCCTGACAATGCGTACTTCTTGGACCATGTGAGATTCTCCTTCTTGATGAAAGTGAAACGAAATCTGCCAAAAAGTGTGCTTGACAAGAGCTGGCCAAGACCGCCACCCTCACTCACTGAGGTATGATAATAATATATGGTAAAGGTATGATAAGGTATGATACTAAATTGAACCACTGAGCTCTGTTTGGTCAGACCAACTGGAGATTGAACAAATCAGTGTTTTGAGGATGTAGTTGTGGTTACACTAATGTTCAAAATGAATCCTTTTACTATTCAGCAAGGATGCGTTAAATATATGTATTTGAACTAAACATAAAACAAACCAAAAAACATAATTTTTTCAACATTGATAATAATGAGATGTTTCTTGCGCACCAAATCAGGATATTAGAATGATTTCTGAAGGATCATGTGACACTGAAGACTGGAGTAATGGTGCTGAAAATTTTAAATTTTAAATACTCTAATATATTTTAAATACATTTGAAAATATATTAGAATACAAACAGTTATTTTATATTATAATTATATAACAGACTGTATAAAAGACTTCTTTCAAAAACATTTTTAAAAATCCCCCCAAAATTCTGAATGGTAGTGTATGTACAACTTTGTTTTCCCCTGCAGGCATCTGAGCACCTTCACAGGATGTGCATTCACAACCTGGTCAATGACTACTGCAGGAGAATCCAGCCAGAGTGGAAGAAGCAGGTACTGCATTCATACATACAAACACACACACACACACACACACATACATGGATAAACATAACTCATTTCATACTGTCTGCAGTTGGAACAGAAGGTTGTAGCCAGTGCGATCTTTAGGGGCCAGAAGGACTGCTACCCTCGAAGTGTTCCCAAACTCTTTGTAGCCACCAGGCTAGGTAATATTCACACACACACATGAAAAATGTCTTTGCTGAAAAACACACATACATACACAAACAAATACAGAAACTGACACATTTTTATTACCACAGAAGCTGAAGAGATCAATCTCAAAGTGCTGCAAACTCTTGGGAATGACAACAAGGTGAAGGTAAATGTGTTTTTATACATTTGTGTGAAAATAAAGCTGAGTGTTTGTGTGTACTCCATCGAAATGTACTATGCAGTGACCATTAAAAACATAGTGAAGTCCTTAGTCACTTCTAGGGCCCACTGGGAAGTTTGTAATGCTAATTTGTTTGGTAACAAGGTTCCATTGTAGTGTTCATTAAAGTCCACAATGAATGAGGTTAAGTTGAAGTTTGTTTATTCATTTTGAATGTTACAATATTTGAAATAAACTGATGTAACCTACAATATAAACTGCAAATGAAAAAAGATCTAAAGATCACATGCTTCCAGCAGAACAAGCCATCTCAACACCTGAGGCTTCATCCTGTTGTTTCTCCTGTAGAGGGCGCACACAGACTCCAGAAAAAAAAAAACATTAGACAATATGGACAAAAAAATAAAATAAAAAGTATAAATGGCTCCTGCAGATCCACCTTGCCACAAAACAATGGCCAGTATTTATCATTTTTATGTTAATATTAGATGGGTTGCGAATATTATTGTATATTCTTTTATTTTTCAGTATGGTGTAGCGGTCACTAAGTACGATCGCCATGGTTTCCGCGCTCGTATGCGTCAGCTGCTGTTGACCACTTCATCTGCTGTGCTGGTCCAGGAAGCAAAAATCAAACAACGTATCGACTACGGCACATTGCTGGGTAATGTTACTGTAATAAAGCTCTCTCCATTGTTGCCTAACAATACTGTACTACAACCAAGCTTATTAAAGTTTCATACTCCTGTTTTTCACCGTATCTAATTCTTGGGTAATCATACTCTTCCCTAGTACTCAACCCATAAATTCTCATCAGTGACACACAACCAGTGCTCCATTAATCTCTTTCTGGGTAACACTTTACACAATACTATACAATCTTGGTTTGTTTCTTTTTGTAGGTATCTCTCTTAGTTCCCTCAGTGATGGATTCTTTGTTTTGCATATTCCCTCCACTGACAGTAAGCAGAAGGTGAGAGAAGCACTGTTATGATTTGTGATTGTATTGGTTGTGCAGTTGTTTCACTTTGACCTTCTGACCTTTAGGGTGACCTGGTGCTGCAATGCGATCATGTGATTGAGGCTGTCACCAAGCTGGCCATCATGGCAGACAAGATACACAATGTCAACATCAGCCAGGACAGGTGTGTGCGCGTGTGTGCGTGTGTGTGCAGCGCACACACAGAGGCAAATCCAGTAATAGACCTGTAATAGTGTTTGGGAGTGGTGGTGATGTTCTCTAGAAAAGCATGAGCACCGTCCCTGCATACATCTTACTTCATTTCTCTGACGATCTGAAATTTTCTTGATGTATTGAAAGTTGCATTCTTTGTGGGTTTTCAATCCAGGATCCCTTGAATAGCAAAATTCTGTCTACATCACCAAGTCTTGTGCTAATTTTTTTAATACACTACCATTCAAAAGTTTGGGGTTAGTAAGATTTTCTTTTTTAAATAAATAAATTAATACTTTATTCAGCAAGGGTACATTAAATTGATGAGAAGTGACAGTAAAGAATTTATAATGTTACAAAGGATTTTTATATAAAATAAATACTTTTTACTTTCTATTAATCATAGAATCATAAAAAATTAAATAATGGTTTCCACACAAATATTAAGTAGCACAACACACTAATGTAGCACAATAATGAATGTTTTTGGGCAATAAATCATCATATTA
This sequence comes from Sinocyclocheilus grahami, assembly GCF_001515645.1. Classification (NCBI taxonomy): domain Eukaryota; kingdom Metazoa; phylum Chordata; class Actinopteri; order Cypriniformes; family Cyprinidae; genus Sinocyclocheilus; species Sinocyclocheilus grahami. Next base: position 496,341 of record NW_015505394.1, on the reverse strand, counting down.
GAATGATTTCTGAAGGATCATATGACACTGAGACTGTAGTAGTGGCTTTTCCATCATAGGATCAAAGTTACATTACTGTGTCTTTGAACAAATAAATGCAGCCTTGGTGAGCATAAGAGGCTTCTCAAAAACACTGGAAACAATCGTACCAGCCACAAACTTTTGAACAGAAGTGTGTATATTTTTATCTTTGTGTTGTCATTGTATTTGTATTTAATTTTAGTTTAGTTTACAGCATGTATATGTACAGTATATGCATGTTTACAGTTTTCAATCTGATGATGCTTTACTCTCCAGTATCAGGTTTGCCATAGCGAGGGGAAAGGAGGGAGTGATAGATTTCACCAGTGGTTCGGACCTGCGAGTTGTCAAGACCAAGAATGGACACTTGTCTGTGGTGAGAATCACACATTTACTGATAAAGAAATACAGGGCTGAAGAATGCAGTGGTTTTGGTTAGAAGGGTAGAGAAACAAAAATGTTTATAAGAGTTTGGCAGGAAAAAAAGGATTTAAGGAGGAGAGTTCAGAGGGGTTAAAATAAAATTGATTATTTTGCAAATGTTGTTTTCAAGTAAACATGATTACCCTGGTCTCTCTTTTCCAGACCACCCCACGAATCTCATGAACAGCCAATGACAGCTCACCAGCAGCAGACAGATCATTTCATAGGAGTGGTTTAGCCAATCACTACACAGAGCCAGACTACCCTTTTATGATTCATTTCAGTCTCACTCCAAAAGCATGTTAGCAAGTGTATGTTAAAGGACATTTGCAATCTTTTTTTTCTGATTACTGAATTTAGATTATGCTTTAATGAAGATTTTTAATTAAATGAGTTCATTTTGTATTTTCTCTCATCTGACCAATTAAATTAATCTTAGTTTTTTCAGTTATGTTAATAATTCAAGCTTTACTATGCAGATATACTACAGAGTATTTTAAGAGTTCTTATTAACTAGATGATCTTTTAAAATTTAAATACAAAAGCATAGTGCTTTACAAATAACACCAGTACTTATCAACGCAATGTTTTATAACTCAATTGTTACTGAATAATTTGGAAAAAAAAAAAGATTAAATGCATTATATTTAATGTGTTATTTTTGGTTTGCTTTGTTAAATCTCTAAGACTTCAGAAAGATGCAAAAAAAATCCTGCTTTTTCAGGTGTTTTGAAACGGAGATCAGTCACATGTCTGCATCAAGTGTTCAGTATGACTTCACTTACCATCTGTTGTATGCAAAAAAAAAAACACACACAAATACACATGCACTACAAGTGATTCTTAGTCATTTTATTCAGTACATATACTGAAGTACATATGCATTTATTTATGAACAATAAATATTGTATGAAAAATATTTGGCACGTATTTCACATAAATAAAATAAATAATTTAATAAATAAGACAAGGTGGAAAGTACAGGGGAATGAAAACAAAAAGGGGATGTAAAATTAATCTCATTCTGACCTCTGATTCGCTGATTATCAGTGGAGGAGGGAAGTGGGGTGTTTGGGGAATTTCGATCTTCCAGAATGGCTGACTAACCCTTTCTTTGTTTCAGTTAAATTGTCCAATGTAAACAAAATAATTTGCTGTTTGTTACGTGCTTACCCTTCAAACAGAGCCATATACATTCAAGTAATAATTTTATTAACTAAAATTACTTTGTGGTCAAATAACACTGCTTGGCAATTTCATAACGTACAATAGCTGCCTGCTGATGTGCTCACCCCCCTGAGACTTATCCAACACGTGGAAAATGCTCCAAATACTTAAATATAAAATACAGAAATGCAGTTTAAAAAAAAAAAAGTCTTCACACATTAAGGCAAATATCTGTTCAGTTACTTGTAAACAAACAGTAAATAAAAAACTAGTAATTATTTTCATAAATAAAATAATTACTGAGCAAGGTAAACAGAAACTGTGACATGAAAATGTTTAAGGATATGAATGTTAGTGTATTCAATTATGTATTTCCTTGGTTTTGTTTTATAATTCAATCCTGTGTAATACTTGTGCAGTACTTGTTTTTTTTCTTCTTCTTTTCCCCCAGCTTTGTTGATTTGCTTATGCATGTTTGTCAGTGTTTAGCTTGGAGCACAGCATAATCTCGTGACAATCTGCTCAAGTACCGTTCCAGATCTCTCAGTATCACATACCCTCTCAGATGCTGAATCCAACGGGACGTCTCTGCTGTTGTTGTCTGCTGGGTATCCACAGATAGCTGGCTTCCCGTGAAAATAGAGGCTGCTGATGCCTGGGTGGGTTGTTGGAGGCTGACAGAGGTCTCCTCCATTGTTGAAGTAGAGGAGTGTGTGGAACTGTGAGGATTATTCATCTGAGTTGGGGTCTGGAGTACAGTGGTGCTCTCTGTGGAATGATGCATGCTGGGAATCGGATTGGAAGATGAAGTTGAGTGTAGGGTATGGAGAAGTGGGGACCTTGTGGATGCAGTGACCCTCAGACTGTTTAACTGCAGATAGACAGAGAGAAAGCATTAGTAATCTGCATGATTAAACATCATTTAATCTGTCAGCATGTTGTTTTTGTTCCAAAACGCTAGATTTTCTTGGTAACACACTTAGTGGAGTTTATATATATATATACATATATATATAATTCATATCTGACACGTGGCTGAATCCCTGGCTTTAGAACATTACATAATTATTGTAATATTCTAATAATATTAGTAATATTCTAATGTAATATTAATATTTAGAAGTATTACAAAAAATTGAATAAAGAAGTGGACTTTATATAGCCAACCAGTTAAAAAATTATCACACAGAGATCACAAGACAGACCAGACAAATATGACTAAACACTAGGCTACATTCCAAAGTCTTTAATGTTAGTATTCTTAGATTTAAATAGATCACAAATAGTTTCTATATACCCTAAAAAAATCCCCTTGGGATTTTTGTAGATATTCTGGTAAGAGCCCCCTTGTTTTGCAACTTAAAGAGGGGTCATGATGCGTTGCTCAGGGGAGTTGTGACATTGTGTCACCGAATTACCTACTGTGGGCTGGGAAGTTATTACGTATCTAACAAGTGTGCACTTGTACCTGAGAGTTGACTTGTTTCATTAAGTCCCGCAGATCTATTTGCAGACTAACAAAACTTTGGCACAAGTTGGGCTGAGGCTTTCCTCGTTTGCCTCTTCTCTGCTCTCTTCTTTCTTTCGTCGCATCCCTCTCTCTCTCCAGCTGCAGCCGTTGACCTTCCAGGTGAGTCCAGAAGGTTTGGAGGTTGTGAGAGGCCAAATGCAAACGCTCATTGTCCTGACCAATACAAATACTATTAGAAAATATTGTCATGCAGTAAAATAACTAAATACGAGCTAAAGATATGCTCCGCACCTGCATGTGTAGCCAGGTCTGATAAGTCACAGTGACCGCTGGAAGTGTGCTCAACATCAGCTCTCTGTATTCAAACAGCTCGTCACCAAACAGCTGCTGTTTCTGTGAAAACACCGCATTGTATTAACATTTAGATACAAACTGGATAATAATATAATGTTACAATACTAATAATATTGTCGTTAATATGTTACGGTTTCTATGCAAACAGTGTTTCGTTATCTTACGTAGCGAGACAGCACTTGTTGGACACGTGCGCGAATAGCGCGAGTGAGGCGCAGAGAATTGGAGAAGGACAGCGCTCCCCTGCGGCCAAGAGGGGAGGAGGAGACTGTAGACACCATACAGATGAGGATGAGGATGCAAAGAGGAGTCAGACACCACCGAGACATCTGGGAGAATGGAGAGTGAAACTGTCAGATCATTCAAAGTAGTGGTAGACCTACCTTCAATATTATGCAGTTACAACGATGTATCATAAAACACGGGCTATCACAGTTTCTTCCGCCAACCTGTTTATTAATCACATTTCACGTCAGAGATCAACCTCAGTAGAACTATTTATAATAACGCACAGGATATTATGCTTACAGTTAAGCCACTTTGAGTCTGGTACTCTTACCTCTGTTTGAAAAGCAGCACTTGATTACTCGGTCGCCAGCAGTGATTTGAGATGATGATGCACCGGGGGTAACATCTTATATTCGCTCTTATCGTTTCGGTTTCGCTCTTTTTGGGAATGCCAGTGTTAGTTCTTCTTTTTCAGTACGCCTGTAGCTAGTCAAACAATTCCAAGAAGTACAGTATAGTCTTGAAAATTGTGCTGTATTGTCATGTATTGGATATATAGGTCTATCTTTTTATTTCTTTATGTTTTTTTCCAGAGATGTCAACTTCTGCTGCCCCTCAGAGAGATGGCGCTTTCACTGATTTCACTGTAACTCGTTTCCAATTGCTTAAACTGATGGTGTTACAACGAAATGACAATTAAACGGACTAAACAAAAAATAAATAAATAAACAAATGTAGAGACACTGACAAAAACTGTTAAAAGAGACAAACGAGCTATCCTATATTAGGATGTATAGATGCTTTTGATAGAATGTGAATAAGTTAATGATATGCAAAACTCATTTCAAAGCATCAGTTAAAAGATATTCGATATTAGTTCTGTATATTTAAAACAAATGATACCCTCTCAAAATAGAGTTGTATATCTGACATCAGGGAGTGTTTTCAAATGCATTGCAGAAAAAAAATCATAAAAGTATACTAATGCATAAATTAATGTGTAGATTGTAGTTGCATTACATTTTACAACCAATGAAGACATGGAAACTCACACGACAGTCCCTATGGGGAAGACCCTCCCGAGCTTCCTTGCATGAGCTAGTCTCTGTCTCTTTCTGACGTTGTCTTACTCAACAGCTGCTTTCTACATGAAAATACAAATTCTGTTTTGCCCCATGACCAGCTGGGGCATAAATTCACAAAAAGTACCTTCTCAAATAAGGAGACCACAATATCTGTAAATTCGAAACATCTGTATTAAAAACACATTAAAATCATCGTTTCACTTGCTCTAGAACTAATGCATTGCACCCCTATATCCCCTGTACATTTATTTGCAGTAGCACATCTTTTATCCTGTTGGGACCTCCATGGATTGGATTTGTTAGTCCAGAACATCCCATAGATGCACAATCGGATTGAGATCTGGGGAATTTGGAGGCCAAGCAACACTTTGAACTCTTTGTCAAAGTTTCTGTTACCATTCCTGCACAATGTTTGCAGTGTGACAGTCTGCATTATCCTGCTGAAAGAGGCCACTGACATCAGGGAACACCATTACCATGAAGGAGTGGACATGGTCTAGGTAGGTAGGTGGTTTGTGTCAAAGTAACATCCACATGAATGCCCATGACCCTGGCACCAGTTTACTGGTTGTCCTTTTTGCACTATACTTTTGGTAGGTACTCATCACTGCATTCCAGGAACTTGCTGTTTTGTATATGCTCTGGCCCAGTCGTAAAGCCATCACTGTTTGGTCCTTGTCCGAGTCACTCAGGTCTTTTTGCATGCCCATTTTTCCTGCTTCCAACACATGAAATTCAAGAGCTGACTGTTCACTTACTGCCTAATATATCCCACCCCTTGATAGGTGCCATTGTAACAATATAATCAATGTTATTCACGTCACCTGTCTGTGGTTTTCATGTTGTGGTTGATATATTGCTGAACAAACTTGAATTTTCTTCTTTTATAATTTTCTGCATTTCCTGCTGCTTGTGGAAATCAGAAGAGGTTTAATAATCATGTAAATAAATGCTTATTTATGTATTCATTTATTTACAGTTATCCAAAACATTTCTGGCCTGCAAGTCAGAAAATGGCACGCAAACATGGTAAGTGAAATTCAGTTTTAGTACATGGCTCACAATTTGTTTTGAGCAACAACTAAAATATATTGAACAATAAAAAGATCCTCTGGATTGTTCTCGTACATTCCCAGTGTTTATTGATTTTACTTTCTTTCAGTCTGTCTAACCTGGGTTATCCGAATACTACAAAACATTTTTCCGTTGTCTCTCCTTTTGTGAGGGAATATCCATTCTAATGACACTCAGCAATTTCAGTTGCTGTGAAGAGATGAGGTCTTAGACATGTATCATTCTGTCACTGGGTGTTGAGTTAATCATATGACCATCGTTTAACAGATGATGCCACACATTCAGACTAGCTGTTGTGTAAGGTGATATATATAGTTTACAGTGAGTAGAAATGATGAGGTTTATTTGGTGATGCAAACCGCAGTTGCACCACATGAGCATCTCACTTCACGTTTTTTTCTCGCCAGAAGTTTTGGGTTGAGCAACACTTCCTTTCTCCATTGCTCTCTCTCTCTCTCTCTCTCTCTCTCTCTCTCGTCACTCTTTTCTCTCTCGTCACTCTTTTCTCTCTCGTCACTCTTTTCTCTCACGTCACTCTTTTCTCTCACTCTCTCTCAAGTGATGTTAATTGTCATAGATAAAAACATTTTATATAGGAACATACATACATATATTCACATAATTATAGAGGTAATTATAGAGAGCCAATGCAGGTTACCTATTTAATTTAAAATACAATTCAATATATTTATTTTCATTCTATAATCAGCATAAATGTTGAAAATAGATATGATTTTTAAGAATGTCTTACTATTCGGTTTGTCTTCCTTTTATTTTATTGACAGCAGCACTAGAGATGCATGTCCTTATGAAAAAGAAGTGAGCTTAATTGTATTAAATGGGCGCTTGTATTGTACTTGAAAGTATATTCACACAAAAAAAACTAGTTGCAGGTAATATAATATTAATGAAATAAAAGGCCACTTAAATGTACATTAAGAGCATCCTAAGTAAACTTGAAAAAGTGCATTTTGTAATAATGTAAAATTAAACATTTTACTTTAAAGTATTTTATCATGCTTTAAATAAATAGTTATTTTGATGTGTTGACTAACATAAAGCACAAGTACTTGATTATAGTTAGAATTATTACATTTAAAATGAATATTATGTCTACTAAATTGTTTCATCATAACAAATGTGTAATTGCATATACAGTATATTTAAATACAAGACGTACACATTTTAATGGAAATAATATGAAAGTATATTTCAAATGCTTGTCATTACTTTCAGCAGTACACTTTAACCATACAGTATTTTAAAGACAGCAGAAGTCATTATGAAATTACATATAAAATGTACTTAAGTAAAAAACACTCTTAAGTTAACTAACTGCATTTGATATAAATTGCGTAGTAGTTTACTCTCTACATATATTTTCATTTAATTGTAAATAACACGGAAGTGTTTGAAATCATTGCATTCAATTTGTACACAACTGTGAAAACCTTTGTGTAAAACCTGATGATCATTCAGCATTATTTGAGATGATTCAAAGAGCATCTTGATCATTGGAAAAGCAGTTCACATGATCAATGTTGCAAATTAGAAATAGTGCAGAATCAGAAATATTTTTTTCTCGTTTTACACCATAGTTGCTTTGTTTCAAATATTTAAAGGAAAAAAAAAATCCAGATTGACTACATTTCGAGTTCCAGATTTTTAATATGGTTTCAGACTTTTGAAACCCAGTGTATAGAAGAAGTACTCGGTGATTTTCTTAGTTTGGCCATGTGCTTCTTCTTTAAGTAAGTCTAGCAAACCCTGTCGCGATACTTCCATGATCCTCTGTGTCAACTGCATGGGGGGAAAACCACAAGAGTGGAGGCGGGGCAAAGTGGTGATGTACAATTTGTCATTTCTTGTTGTTCCGCGGTGAGCCGTGGGAGGGGGTAATTCTCAACTCACAGACACCCACACAGATTTCACTGGGGGTCACGATGTCTACGGAGATTTATGATTCAGACGATCATGTATGAATACATCTTTTAGAACATTTACAAATACATTCACACATAAACTATTACAAGTGTATTTAATGCAAGCAAAACCATGCATTTGCATAGCATGTTACGATATAAACAAAATGTGTCATAAATACACTTTTGATATCAACTTCCCTCCTGATATTGTTCCAGTAGTTCTTCCTCTTTTCTTTTTTTCCAGCAGTGTCTCTATTTCCGTTTGCTGTCATTCTCAGTCCTGACTCATCCAATACTGTATACTAGTTTTCCTTATGACATACCAATTTTTTTACATTTCTCAGCTAAAACTTATGATCTCACTTCTCTCTCTCTCTCGATTTCTTTCTCCCCTTTTTTCTTTCTCAACTTCTCTTTCCCTTATCCTCATTTCTCCGGATGTTTAAACTGCATTTTTTTTGTTGATGAGCTGGGTTATTTTCATGACATACACTCAAGGTGCTGGAACCATTCCTCAGAGATTTTGTTTGATATTCACATTAATACGCAGTTGCTGCAGATTTGTCAGCTGCACATCCATGATGTGAATCTCCCGTTGGATTGAGAACTGGTGACTGTGGAGGTTATTTGAGTATAGTGAACTCAGTATGCCATTACGTTTTATAGACAAGCAAATAACAATACTTGATCCTGGGTAATTCTTGATCCAATGCTGGAATCCTAAACGTGAGCCTAGACCACAAACTGAAGTCAGCTTAGAAAAAATTGCTGAACTATATGAGATGTTGGTGAGCACCTTCAGGCCATTAGAGCAAAGTTGCCCAATAGCCTGATGAGGCTGTAACTTCCAGTGTGGGGGGGCTGGGGGCTGTTACTTTCAAATGATCCACAAGATGGCAATGATAACCTAAAGCTATCACTGATTCTAGAATGTAAGAAGGCCTTTTCTTTTGTAAATTCTTTTGGGATGGTTCTGCATGGGCCAGCAGACCTCTTGCTAGAGCTTTTATATGAATTCAGTTTACATAAAAATATCCAGATTCATATATTCATATTAGAAATGCAAACCAGAGACATACTCATCCGTAAACATCACAATTAGAATAATAACACTCATTGAAATAGTAAACTGAAATAGGGATTGATAACCACCCCTGAAAGCGATCATTTCCAATAGTCAGGCTGAGTACTGTAAAAAAAAAGATTTTTTTGAAGTTGAAAATAAAACAAAGATTATTGGAGCACAAGAAAATGCTATTTCAGTTTCAGCCTACTTCAAAATTTCATTTTAATTCAGTGTGTTGCTTGCTGTTTCGTTTACGGTTTCTTTATTGTTTGTGAAATTTACTAGCAATTACTAAGTGAAACTTGTTTCTACACCAAATGTTTTTTTAGTGTGCCTCAAATGCTTCCAATGACAAATTGTGTGCAGTTCTTAAAAAAAAAAGATTATCATTTTAAAACATTGTCCTGTTTCTACGAATAAATTGATATTATAATAATGAAATATTGATGCATGAAAATGTTCTGAGCAAACACTATAGTAAATCTGTCTGTCTCTGTCATTTAGATTTGCACTTAAAATGTTTTTTCTTACACGTTTTCCTTCTGGTTAATGTTCCCTTTTACCCAGAAAACAAGACTGACATCAAGCAGGGAAAGCAAATAAACTAAATTTCACCAGTCACAAGCATCCCGCATTGACTCCAGCAGAAGCCCACAAAGGTGACTGCAGTTCAACATCTGGGCTCTGATAGTCACTACACACATCAGACACACATAGATGGTCACCTCCTCTCTTGGTATTCATTATACATATTATTTATTCATCTTAAATTCATAATGAAAAGCTTATTTTGCTTAGGCTTTATTTTTTAAGCAAGCCCGTTTAAAATACATGTTTGGTCTACATACTGTACAGTTAAACAATGTTTGTACCAAACACCAGCACAGGAATCGGAATTACTCTGACCCTTACATTCTGAGTAAGAAAGTGTTTGCCTAATGTATTTTTTTAAAAGATCCAGATTTCGCAACATGCATCAGCTAAACACGCAATGCTTTTCTTTCAAACTGATTTAAGAACAATTTTCGACACCCGGATCTTTACCATCTAAACGTAAATGTCAGAACCAATTCCTGACAATCCCTGGCATAAAACAGCAATAGTGAAAGTGGCCTACAAACCTTTAGGGAGATTTCTTGTGTCCTCTTTACAAGAAAACAGAATCAATGAATTATAGTCGAAATTCTTGATATGCAGTTGAGTTTCTAGATATGCAGTTGAGTTTGTGCATGTCTCAGGTGTAAAGAATCAACAATAGCTACATTTAAATTTGAAGTTGGTCTTCATCTTGTTTTATTACCAATGGTACAAAAATAAGTAAAATCACAAGGGGGACAAAACAACTGACCAGAGCATTTCCTTCACATTCACATTTATTTAGAATTTAGAATTAGAACTAGACAAGAAATATTATTATTATTTAAATAATGAGTGTCATAGCCATCAAATTTGGTGACACTACAGTATTTTCATTATATCATTTTCATTTCTTTACTTCTAGTGCTGTTTACTTTCTTTCACATTTTTTACTTACTATTTTACATACTTGCATGTTTACTTGTGTGACGTACATGAATGCTGTTCTTTTGTTCTGTGGTTTGGAAGATCATTGCGGTCAATTTTTAAAATGTAAAAATCTGATGAAAATGCTTCTAAGTATTGCAAGTGCAGACCTCTGTTAGTAGTGCGGAATGAAGAGGAAACAGAGAACGTTCCAGATGGCTTTTTGTTTTCACACCTGTATAACCGACTTGTTTTTGTTTTCTTTTCTTTTTTCCCTTGATTGAGAAGTTTAGTCAGGGCATCCTCAGTGTAATCCTCACCTTACATGAACCAAAATCGACACGACACCAACTGTCTCTGGACTGGTCACCGCTGAGTGCCGATCAGAGGCCGGATCGGGGCGGGGGGGGGGGATTGTTTGTATAAGTTCATTTTTTTGACCTTGTTTGTCTTGTGAATGTGTGCCAATTCTGTCCAGCTTTCAGAAGGTGATTTCGAAACATCTTTTGTTTATTCCATTGCTGGATGTCCAGAGATGGAAGGGAGGGGGCATTTATATGGGGTGCAGGGGTTATATATAAAAAGTGCAGTCTGAATGATTGTGGATGTGTCTGGACCTGAAAGTTAGAGAGCAATGATGCATACAGTCAAGCTGCTCTGTGTGGTTTTCTCCTGCCTCTGTGCTGTTGCCTGGGCTTCGTCTAATCGCCAGCCATGTCGTAAGAGCTCTATATTTTTCTCTAATATTACTGAGATTACAATAATATTTTTGAATCTGAACATTCTCAGAAGCTGTAGCTGATGTGAAGAAATTTTACTTTTAATATTTCTTTTTCAGATTCACCACCATTGACCAGTGGAACAATGAAAGTGGTGAGTGTACAAAATTTCGAAGAGATGTTTAATATTTTTATCAGGTTGTTAGTGTACGATTTGGCTCTGCAATGAGAGAAGCCTTTTTTCACCATTTATGAAGCAATCTAATGCACTGATTGTACAAGGCTTTTTATTTACACACACTAATTTAAAGGCATCTACAGTGAACATATTCCCCTGAAAATGCATTTTTAATTTAGTTAATTAACCTGTGTGATAAAATATTTGCTTAACATAAGGCAGACTTGAAAATGTATTTGCATTTAAAACCTTACTTTTGGTTTCATTACCTAAAACCTATTGTAAACTTCAGAACAATTAAAAGCTCAATAAAAAGTATTTTTATTGAACATGCAAAATGCATATTCAGGTTTCAACGGGGGGTCATGACCTTGCATCTGGAGAGTTCAGCTATGACTCCAAAGCGAATAAATTTCGTTTTGTGGAGGACACTGCTCACGCGAACAAAACTTCTTATATGGATGTGCTCATACATTTTGAAGAGGTAGGCCTAATCAGCATTTCTGTCTCTCTATTCCTCTTCTTCTTTCAGCTTGTGATTCACAAGTTTTTGTAGCTTTTTTCAGCAAAATATATTCAAGCACTTTATTTCCACACAGGGTGTACTTTATGAGATAGACAGTAAAAACGAAAGTTGCAAGAAAGAGACTCTGCAGTTCCGTAAGCACCTGATGGAGATTCCACCTGATGCCACTCACGAGTCTGAGATTTACATGGGCAGCCCCTCAGTCACAGAACAGGGACTCCGAGTTCGGGTTTGGAATGGAAAGTTGCCTGAACTTCATGGTCAGTACCTTTTTTTATTTGTTTGGTTATTTTATTGTTTTTCAAAATCATGCTTTTTATTGTTTTATTGTGTATCAAAATATCATATTTATTTTTTGGTGGGTTCCAATTTTCTTTTCAGCTCACTACTCTCTGTCAACCACTTCCTGTGGCTGTTTGCCGGTCTCTGGCTCCTACTACGGTGATAAGAAGGATCTTCTCTTCAGGTACAGCAGAGATTAAATTCAAGTTTCTCTAAAAATGTTTTTGAAGATGTCTACATTTTATTGTATCCTTCAGTTTTGCATATCAGTCATTAAACTGAGCTATTTTCGGCTTCAGTTTCTTTGGTGTTGAAACAGAAGTTGATGACCCGCAAGTCTTTGTGCCCCCGGCCTATTGTGAGGGGGTGACATTTGAGGAGGCTCCAGATGACCACAGCTTCTTTGACCTGTTCCACGACTGAAAAGACATAAGATGATATACAAACTGCCAAAGATGGCTACATACAAGAATAAAAAGAGCATTTAAATAAAAACTATTTCCTGTATCCATCTTTCTTTCTTCAGAAAATGTCTGCTGTTTCTTTCTTACTATCTTTTTTTGTCTTTTGTAACTTGTTTCTTCACTGAAGTCAATAAAGCTGAGCTTTCACTGAAATCCATTTTTGATATTTGTTAAAAAAACAAAATCACAAATCTGTGTGGACAACAGAGGTGCTAAGAAAATCAGCAATTCTACAGTAAAACTTAATGATCACTGAACAGAAAAAAAGGACAAAGTAACTTAAAGTTCTTGTTTCCAGGAAAAGTTAACTAAATAAATCTATCAAAAAGAGTTTTATGTGCAGTACTGGGACAATATTTTCATATATCATACACCTCCAACCATGTTATTGAATAGTTAGTTCATGCTACTGAAATTATAAACACAGGAGGACTGAATAAATGCTAAATGCACAAGGATGAACAGAAAATTAACTGCGTTTCTTTACTTACTGGTTGTTTAGTGCTACACTAGCTTTTGTTTGTTGTTTGTTTGTTTCGATAAGAAATACTCAGTTGTGCACAAGCAATTGAAATGGGATGGCAGGGTCAATGTCACAGACACAGAGAGTTGCGGGAAGCTTATGAAAGCTGCATGGAGCCTCCGTCTGACATGTTTTCACTGTTTGAGGTTTACCAACCAGCACTTCTGTCTCTCAGCAAAGTTAGGGAGATTTCCCAACTTCAGTGGTTAGAGACACGGATAATTCATTTTTTCCACTTCTTATTTTTGTGTTCTTTAGTGGAGTGTGGTGGAGAAAGAAAGAAAGAGATAAAGAAAAGAAAAGAAAAAAGAATGTCCATGTCATATGGTCACTTTAAGAGAATCCCACAGGAAGTAAGAGAGTATTGCGATGAAAAATTCCATTGTTTTCTGTCTGCTGTCTGTCCAGGAGCGCACATGAAACTATATTATTATTATTACTATTTTAGTTTACTACTAGCCTAGGGGTTAGGGTTAGGCATATGCCTCTCACTTTATTGCTGTCTTTATTTGATAACAGACTAGCTTGTCATAACTCTTTTTTCTTTGTCTCATAAAATCACACATTAGTATAGCCTATGTTTAATGGAGGGTATGAACGTCAAAGTGTGTAACGAGCTTTTTAAAACTTTTTAATACAAATATTGAATACTTTGATTTGGACGACTGTCTCGATCTGAATTCAGACTGAATAAGGTTTCTACAATTCCCTCTTCTGTTGTTATTGGTTGGTGAACCGTGCACGAAACCCTGCCCACCACCGGAAGCGGTGCACTTGGCACATAGGCTACTGTTCATGTCATCGCAACAATGGCAATAGCACGCGTTGCTACCGAATATGTGTTTTCTGATTTTTTATTGAAAGAGCAGAGTGACTCGAAGTATAAAGGCGTGCGGCTGGAACTGGCAACAGACAAACTGGTCAGTTTTATCGCGGTTGGGCTTCCTTTGTTACTCATCTCACTCGCCTTTGCACAAGAAGTCTCTGTGGGTCAGTAAAATCATTTTATCACCGCTACCGAAATTTGCGAAAAAAGAGTAAAAGTCAACAGTGTTTACTTTGAAACGTCTGATAGAGATGAGAGGCTTAAACCTGCGGGTTCGTGTTCAAACTGATCAACATGAAGCGCATCTCTCGGTTATCTTACTGATTTGAACAGAATGGCTCCCGATTGTTGAAAGACACTCGCTAAATCGACATTTACTCCATTGTTTTTGTAGAGTGTTTTGTACTATTGCGTTACAGCTGGATGGACGTGTTTTTGCACAACTTACTGTCGATCACTTGGACAAAGACCAACATCAGTGGCTAATCGGTTTAGCGTTTAAATCATGGACTGTATAAAAACAGGATTAAATCCAGAATGGGCGTGTCACTCACTGCTGACAAAATATGAGACACATGCAGCAATTTATAAGCATGCGAACTGTTATTGTGCTAGTTTGCAGGATAAATGCACTTATTTTGACGTTTTAAATAATTATTGCGGCCAGTCTTTTGCCACGCGCATTGTGACCATTATCTCTTGCTTATTTTTATTTTAGTTGAGGGCGTGTTATCGGTCTCGGTATAAAGAGTCGAAAAGCAGAAATAACACACTTCTTCAGTCACAACTGAACCAGAGTGTTATGCTTAGCAAAGTTCTGTCTTCCTGAGACAAAGGAGTGTAATTGTCTCACAAAATTAAAAACGGGGGAAAAAAGCCGTGTTCTTTTCTACTGTCTTTGATGCTATTGAATCTGTTTTATCTCTAGGTTGTTGGTTAAAAGTTGCAACACTAGCTATTAGCCATACAAGAGGGATGTCATCGTGGTAGTCTATTGTTAAACTAGTTTTTAATAAACAATATTTTAATAAATATTGACTATATTTCAGTAAATTTCAGCAAAATATTTCAGTAAACCAGCTTCACATTCTCATTACTGCTAAATATCAAATATTGTTGCAGTTTTATGGCTAAACTCCAGAATCAATATTAAAATTATTAATTTAAGATGTGCTCTTATTTGGCATGAATTGGATTAATATTATTTATATTTCAAGTGCTGCAATTACCATAATGAGAATGATTGTAACACTCTGATTTAAGTTTACTAAAAAAAAGAAGAAAAAAAAAAAGAAGTAATTTGCTCACTCTCATGTCATTCCAAAACTGACTTTAATTTATCTGCAGAATGCAAAAGAAGATACATTAAGAAATTAATGTAAATTAAGTTTTTTTTTCATACAATGGAACTCAATGAGCTCCAATATTGTCTGGTTACCAATATTCTTCAGTTAATCTTCTTTTGTGCTACTTTCGGCAATACTTCCCAAACATTAGGTAGATTAGTACTCTGTAAATTATGAAGGAAGAAATTGTCCCCGGTCTTCCCACTTGTTCCTTTAGTTTTGATGAATTTAAGATGAGTATTTGAAAGACATTTATAAATAGACACAAATTAACACAAAGTACGCCAACATAATGCACTTACCTTAAAGGGGTCCTATTATGCTTTTTCACTTTTTCTACTTTAGTTAGTCTGTAATGTTGCTGTTTGAGCATAAAAAAGATCTGCGAAATTACAAAGCTCAAAGTCCACTTCAGAAGGAGATATTTTATTTAACAGAAATCAATTTTCAAAAACTACAACAAACGACTCGTTTGGACTACAACGCATATTTTCTGGTATTTGTGATATCACAAATATCGACGAATGGGACGAGACCTGGTTGAACTCTACTAGAGAAGTCAACGAGTGTTATCACTATGTCGGAGACACGCTAGCTTTCCCAAGCCAGACAAACTTAGAGTGGTTACAATCATCCGGGTTTAAATCGCGCTCACATTGATTTGATTTTGATGCAATATTTACACTGAAGCTCGCAGGCGGCTGTGGTAAGGGGCATGACATTTCCCGACCAGGTGCCGAGTGCTGCCAATCACAACACACACTGGCCCAGCTAACCAATCACAGCACATTTGGTATTTCAGAAAGCAGGCCTTCATTTGATACAGGAACTATTCGAGCCGTTCATGCCAGACTGGGGAGAGAGGTGTTGTAATAATGTAAAATATGTGAAAAATAATGTGTTTTTCGAACAACCTAGCATGAGAGCCTGTTCTAGTACACCCCCAAAACAAAATCAAGACTTTGTAAAAGAGCATATTAGGACCCCTTTAATATCACATTTATGCAGGAATATCGATTGCACATAACAGAGATGCAAAAACACTTTGTATTTCTGTGTTAAGTAGCATAGTTGAGCATTTTTGGGATGAGTTTAATAATATGATTTCCATTACCTAGCTCTTTTTATGTTTTAATCTAAGAAAATGACAAGTTCTTGTGTAATTTCCACTCTCTTAGGTACTCAGATCACATGTTTTCCACCCACTAGTTTCACATTGAGGCAGGCTGCATATGTGGACTCCTTCTGCTGGGCTGCAGTAGAGCATCAGCCTACAGAAAATGGGGCTGATAGCGCCCCCCTTAATCTACACAAGGTAACATATAGTGAACAACAGTAAAGAGGTTCTTTGTTGCTTTGTTTTTCTCTTATTCTCTGTCTCTTTACCTGCAGTTCTTTCCTTATATCCTTCTGCTGGTTGCCATCCTCATGTATATTCCTGCTCTCTTCTGGCGTTTCACGGCTGCCCCTTCCCTGTCCTCTGACCTCAGTTTTATTATGGAGGAACTTGACCGTTGCTACAACCGTGCCATCCGCCTCGCCAAGAGCCTCACGTCCAAACAAGATAAAGACATTGCAGAAGACCCACACAGGTGTAGTGCACTGAACATTTTGAAAAATCTAGCTAGGATAGCAACCTGAAGTTTAAAATTGTGAGAAATACAATGTTTAATTCTCACAGGGTGCTTCTAAAACTGCTTCTAAAAGTCGTTATCAGCACTGTACATAAAAAAAAAATAAAAAAATCTTGAATTCATTCAGATTATTTAAATATTCCAGAAAGTCGGTTTGCTTCCAGACCAACTCTGGTCCAGACTGAGACTCAGTAAATCAGTATCAGTAAATATTTTTTAACAGAAGTCTCTTATGCTTGCCAAGGCTGCATTTATTTGATCAAAAATACAGTAAACACTGTAATATTGTGAAACAATACTACAAATGTAATGGAAATAATGTTTTTCTAATTTACTGTATTTTTAAAGTGTAATTTATTCCTGTGATGGCAAAGCTGAATTTTCAGCACCATTACTCCAGTCTTTAGTGTCACATGATCCTTCAGAAATCATCCTAATATGCTGATTTGGTGCGCAAGAAACATTTCAACATTGGTTTATTTTTTTCAAGAATCTTTGATGTGTGGAAAGTTCAAAAGAACTGCATTTATTTGAAATGTAAATCGTTTGTAAGTAACATTAAAAATGTCTTTACTGTCCCTTTTAATCAATTTAATGCATCCTTGCTGAATAAAAGTATGAATTTCAAATCAAAACATTTTCCAGTTTGAATGCTTGTGAACAACTGGCTTCTTTGCTATTTAAGCTTCCTTTCTATCTCCTTTCCATTTCCTTTCCTTCCTCACTCATAACCCAAATATTGAAATATCCTTAATATTCATGATTCTGCTGTTCTTAACCTTAATCTTAAAGCCCCTATTCTCTCTCTCTCTCTCTCTTTCTCTCTCAGTGGTCTTGAAATGACTGAAGCTTGTTTTAAGTACCCTCTTGTAGAGCAGTATTTAAAGACAAAGCGTTCATCATGGGCTTTGGCTGCAAAGTATCTGCTTTGTCGGGTTTTAACATTCCTCACTTTACTGCTGGCCTGCTTTTATCTGACCTACTACATCTTTTGGGTGTCACGTAGTGATCAGTTCTCCTGTAACCTGCGCAGAGGTGTGTGCCAGATAGTGTTTCCATGCATGTGATACACTTCAGAAATGAATATTAACATGTGATAGTGTCTCCCCAATCATTTTATGATGTTTTTTTTTTCTGAATTGTGTTTGTGTTTTTCTCCAGGTATTTTAGTAAATGAGAGTGTGGTGCCAGATGCAGTTCAGTGTAAGCTGGTGGCAGTAGGTGTTTTCCGCCTGCTAAGTTGCATGAATCTGGTGGTGTATTTACTGTTAGTACCGGCTGTGGTTTACGCTGCCTTCCAACCTGCTCGTCAGCACCAGCGCGCTCAGTTCCTCCGTCCATACCACCTGCTGCCTGCTTTCGGTCACGTGCTGGATTTGCAGCCTACCACTCGCCGTTATGATGACCTCAGCATCTACCTGCTGTTCTTGGAGGAAAACTTGAGTGAGCTTAAGAGCTACAAATGTTTGCAGGTTTGTACATGTGCATTTGAATGTTTGAATTGTATGCACTAATATCTCATTCCCAGAACTGAATGCTGGTGTCAGTGAGCGAAGACTAATACGTTTGTTTGTGATGTGTGTACGAAGGTGTTGGAGCTGCTGTCAGAGGGAGGGGAAGCAGCATTTGACACCATGTGTCTCCTCAGGACTCTAGGACAAGTGAGGACTGACATGGTGGACAGAAAACAAGCTCAAACTGTAAAGGGAAATGCAGAGAAAGAAATCTCTGAAATAAAGGGTAAGAGTAACATCAGAAAAGTGAAAATAAGACACACAATATCCTTAAGTCACAGTTACTTGCATTTCCTTCACAAGTAATTTGCCTTTTTTCTGTATAGTTTACTGCTGATATTATGTTGGCTTATTAAAAGTCAAAAATAAATCTATAATAGTCGTGAATCCAATGAAATACAGCTTTGAAAAAAATATTTTTAAGGCCAAATGTGGCTTTCATGTTTCTTATGTGAAGAGAATGAACACACTAATTCCATGTTCTTTTTATCGGGAGGACGCAGGTTAAACATCTGTCTTGTTGAACCAACTGTTGTTATATCAGCTTGTATGAATGTGTTTTATCTCTAGATACCACTTCTGTTCTGCTGGATGATGGAGTACAGACGGAAAAAAGCTGCAGCTGTGTGAAAGATGTAAGACACAGGGTGGTCTAACATATAACAAAGTCAAATCAAACTACAAACAATGACTTTACATGTATTTTGAATGTAGGATTATATAATGCTTGAATATAACACTGTTAATTTACTAATTTACTAACTGCAGAACTGAGCTGCATGAGCTTTTTATGCCTTACATTAATAGAAATGGGATTTTTTTTTTTAAATGAAACTTTAATAATGTTATTTGTGAGGTTGATGAATGTTAAGTCCCTATTGTATGCATTATGAAAACAATGTTACAACATATATTCTAGGGTGACATTTGTGGGTACAGTGATGTTGCAACAATGAATCTAAATAATAATGAATATGCTAATGTTAGAATACTAACAACTAACTTCTGCCAATGCTGCTTCTTGGTAACAAACCATTTAAGCAATTCCTCTTAACATACAAATAATTTAAATAATTTTAGAATGACTGCAAGTGTAAAATGTTCTCTTTATTATAAACCATTCAGTGCTAATCTTATATGCATCATGTACTTGCAAAATGAAGAAATTGGGGTGCAGAAAATGAGGGGTGTTTCCCCGAGGCAACATCATAGTTAAGATAGAAGGGATGTATTCATTGTAATGTTAATTACAATGAATTGTTAATTGTAATGATTGGAAATGATTTTATGCGTGCAAACCCAGGATTAATTAGGCTCCAATACACTGCCTATACAAAAGCAATAATCAAATATACAAATTATTATGTATGATATGTATAATAATATTTCACTGTTTTTGAGTAAAATATTTTGCAGTTTTGTATTTATTTGATACAGACTTACAGTATCGTGTCAGAAATGTGTTTAAATTATTTTGTAGCTCTAATTGTAATGTCTTTGTTTTATGTCTTCTAACCTTAAATCCTTCAGAGATGTTAAATTGCATGTCTTCAGAGGTGAGCTCTTCAAACATGGTGCTTGTAACCCTAAAAAATGATTTTTAATGGACTGCATTCAGGGAAGAATACAGGCTTGTAATGTAATAAAAAGCACTCTATTTCCCCATACAACTGCATTTTTCTCTGTTATCATGGATTTATATACTATATATTTATATGCCAAAAGTCATGGAGTTCAGCACTAATGTTCAGATGTATTTCAGTAAACCAGCTTCACATTCTCATTACTGATAAATATCAAATATTGTTGCAGTTTTATGGCTAAACTCCAGAAAATCAGTAATAAGGTGCTTTGACAGTTACAGACTTGAAAAACAAAGAGGCAGGATTAAAGAACCCTAAACTCTAAAACAAAGAATAATTTAGGCAAAAAGGGTTCTTCCGGCTGATAAGGTTCTAAATAAAACTGTTGCTACATGTAAAGAACCATTAAATAACCTTTTTTTTTTAGATTGGAGAATAGAGGGTAGAACATTATGAAAAGTATGTGATAATTTGCCATAAAATCTTTCCATTACATACATTATGAATAACCACACACAAATCTTCATTGCTAGAAAATGTCACAGAGAGAACGTCACAAACATTACTAATGACTAATGAGACATCTAATCCCATTTTCTCGAGAGGGAGATACCCGGAGACACTGCTGTTTCACTCACAAGCTTTACAAAGAAAAGCCACCAGCTGTCACCTTCTAGCAGATCCATGATCAGGCCATTCTGTGTAAACTTCTGTCCTCAACAGTTATTAACAATTAACCAAAACCCACTTGAGATTGTCAGCACAGGCTACTAGACCTGCGTGAGCACCAGAATGTGTTTGTCTTTCATGAGCATAGTAGCACTCAGGAGTTAATGTCAATTGGTTGGGCAAACACAGCTAATGTGGCATGTGTAATGGGACAGTCACTTAAAAGTGTCAAAGTGTGTTTGCGCACAAGATCTGTTTTCCGCTGATTCAGGCAAAGACTGCACAACCCACCAAAACACATGTATAAAAATGAGAAGCAAATGCTGTTCGTCCCAAACCTTCTCTCGTCTACCTTCTCTACCATTCCTCGTCCTCTGCTTCAAGAACAGGTAAGTGAACAGCAGGATGGTAAATCAACAGATAATGCTATTGCAACTGGTGTTACATGTAGATGTTTTATCAGTAAAAGTGCATATATCTGTCTTTCTGTCAGCGTGACCATGACAGTGTGGCTCCAGGCTGGTGCTCTGTTGTTCCTGTTGGCCGTCTCCAGTGTGAACGCTAACGCAGGGGCCCCGCAGCACCTGTGTGGATCTCATCTGGTTGATGCTCTCTACCTGGTCTGTGGTCCAACAGGCTTCTTCTATAACCCCAAGAGAGATGTTGAACCTCTTCTGGGTAAGGAAGACTATGTTTCTATTAGATGAGCTTTGTAGAATAGTGCGTTAATATGGGAAGAGATGCTAGGATACTAATAATACTATAGAGACTGCAAAGATATTCAACCTATCCTGTAATTAATTCATTGAATATTTTGTAGTGTACACAGTCTGTTTTATTCACCTTTTAAATGCATAATGACGATAATATTGAAGTAATAATATTTCTATAGCGAGAAATGTTGATTAAAGCTGATCTGCATAATATTAAGCTATTTAATTAAATGACCTGCAGAAAGGTGAGAGAGAACATGAAAATTAATTGTCCAGAGTGTTGTCTAAAGTAATGGTAATGGTTAAAGTAACAGTTTTCTCTTTTAATATATTTAAAAATGTGATTTTTTTTTTCCTGTGATGACAAAGCTGAATCTAATATGCTGATTTGGTGCTCAAGTAACATTTCTTATTATTATCAATGTTGGACTGAGTTGTGCTGCTTGATATTTGTGTGGTAACTGTAATACATTTTTCAGGATTCTCTGATGAATAGAAAGTAAAAAAAAAAACAGCAAATGCCTTTACTGTCACTTTTGATCACTTTAATGCATAGGCTACTTGCTGAATAAAAGTATTAATTTCTAAAAAAAAAAAAAAAAAACTTTCACTCAAAACTTTTGAATGGTAGTGTATATGTAAACATTACTGTATGTATAATGTGTAAAACAACTTTAAAAGTGCATGTATAGTGTCTCATCAAGGCTAGACATTACATTTTGGGGGGAATTCAAAAAGATTTTATCCCCTGTGGCAATGAATATGATCTGATTGTCTGCATTTCTTCTTTATCCAACTGAATGGGGAACTTCAAAGAAGAGAAACTATTCAATTTGGCCCTGTTGTACACTATAAAACTAGACTAATGTCAGGATTTTCTCTATTGTTGTATTATTCCAGGTTTCCTTCCTCCAAAATCTGCCCAGGAAACTGAGGTGGCTGACTTTGCGTTTAAAGATCATGCCGAGCTGATAAGGAAGAGAGGCATTGTGGAGCAGTGTTGCCACAAACCCTGCAGTATCTTTGAGCTGCAGAATTACTGTAACTAAAGAACCTGCACATGTCCTGTGACAACCGCCAATGACTTCACCACCTGTTTGCACACAGGTATCAGCCTTAATGCTCTTGATTTGTTTTTCATAGAAAATTAAATTTTATCAAATTAATGCTGTTGTTTTTGTATCACTACATTGCAGCTTAAATAAGGTATTTAGAAATTCCAGTCATTTAAATGAGAAAACAATTCCGTTTTATTTGACAAGTTAAGAACGTTAAGATAAACAGGAATAAATTACATTAGTTCAGCCCCATCTGAGTTCTCCGGATTGAAATTCAGCCTGTGCTCAGATTCTGAGACTTTTGGTTCCATGACTAAATCTGGAAACCTCAAACCTCCAGAGTGGAGTCTAAGTCTAGTCTAACAACCTAGGTTAGCCCATCATAACAGACATCATTTACTAACATTTAATTCTGACTATATACTGTATAGCTTTGTATGTGATGATTATAAATCTTAAAGATAGGTATTACTGTAGATAATCAGAGAAATGTGTTTTCATGGCCTCTTTTTTTAATACTACAGTAGGTTTAAAAATACAATGACATCCATTTAGATAAATATAATATCATTCAAAAGTTTAGGGTCAGTAAGATTTTTTTTCCAAAGAATATATAAAATATATTTAAATATATCTTTAAATAGGAAAAAGTAATTATAAATTGTGATATTCCGCAATATTAGTTTTTACTGTATTTTTTTAATCAAATAAATCTAGCCTTGGTGAGCAAAAGAGAATGTCTTATCTACCCCAAACATTTGAAGAGCACTATATAACCAGTATTATTGACATAACGTTCAATCTACTGATATAGCATGTTGCTCACTATCTAAAGGAAACTCAATGAGAAACACAAAACAACTGAGAACATCATACATGTAACAAATTTGATTTATTGTTCATTCTCACTCATTTAAAGCCCTCCTGACCCTCCTTCATCACAGGATCATTTAGCTGTTTTCTCCATCATAATTAAATACATATTTTAAATCAGACTCATATTCTGAAATACTGAAACAGCAAAAAACCTCCCTGTATAGATCTTCGGTCACGCACATTACTATACTAGCCTAACACCATTAAAAAAAAGGCTTAAATAAGAAGCAAGAGATTAAGCACCAAGACTTTTTTTTTGTTCATATATGAAAGAAACAAGTTTAATTACGGTCAACTAAAAGGCAGTGTGTTTTGCAGGACCAGGCCACCACTACAGTAATTCTGAAAAGTCCATCATTTGAGTGGTACAAACGATACCATGTGAGCCACATGAAAAGGCCACAATCTTTTTTCCTCTCCAACTTTTTTAAAAGCATAACATAAAGGTTGTTTCTTTCCAACATGAAAGGAAATAAACCAACTACTCACGGCAGAAAGAGCTGCGCTGCTAATTAATAGAAACTAAAGGCACCAGGAAGAGGATGAAACAAAGTGGTAGGTGTGTGTGCGTTAAAGTGGTCAAGAGTCTAGACGCTTCTCCCACAAACTAGCCCACATCCAAAAATCAGATCGCTATGAACAGGTTTTCTCTTTAATTTACATTTGCAGTCATGTAACTGGGCTGAAAAAAACTTTTTTTTCATGCGCTCATATATTTATTAAACATACCTGCTGATCAACTTATGGCCACAAGAGGGTAGCAGAACATTCATTTACAAAGAGCAAGAGTTGTTGAATCATTATGGATTGACCCTTGGTTTAACTTGCATTCAGACAACACAACTGATTTTGATCAGATTCTTTCTGATTACAGTAACAGGCCTATTATAATTTTTTTTTAAACTTAAAATTATATAAAAGATTCTGTAAAGGATTTTTTTTTGTCTCAATCACTGATAAATTCGATAAAATTACAAAATTTTGAGTGAGAGAAATTTCACGCGAATTTATATTGAAAATTATCATGAAATACATAGTTTCAAAGTGTCACATGCCACCCAGAATTTTGACTAATGCTCTCTTAGCAGTTTATAAGGTCAGTTTATTAGTAAATTCAGCAGTTCATGTGTTGTGAGGTACATTTTCACACATTTTGATTGTTTAAATGACTCCTAATGTTGCACCATCATAACTAATCAGGGCTTCTCCTTCTTCCTTTTTTTTTTTTTTGCTGCCAGTATTTACTCTGGCTTTAACACAATGCAACAACAGACAGAGAATAAACAAGTTCTCATACTCAAGACTTTTAGGAGGAAAAAAAAAACAAAAGTAAAATCCAAAGAAGTTCTACTTCTACATCACTTCTACTTAACAGAACCTTTTGTGGCACTCTTAAAGGGCCTCAGATCTTTAACCATTATGATAACCATCACAGTTACCCATCATTTTCTAAACTAACCACATTAGCATGAAGAGAAATTGCATTCTTACAAGTATAACACCGAGATGGCTGTATCAACATCTGGACTAGATGCTAATTGTAGTGTTCAAGCAGTTTGCTGGAAATCTCGACACAAACTGAAAATATTACACTTCAATTAGAGTTGGGATTCTTTCAGTTTTGTTCAGCCTGGTAGAAAAGCAGCAGATACACAGAATGAAGAGGATCATGAACGAAAGCGTCGTCTAATCATTAAAGATTTGCCATATTTGTCAAGTATTTGAGTTGAATCTGACACACTCACCCCCAACCCGTCATCAAAATATGTACAACTGGTGTTGAACCCTCATCAGCCACATTGCACTACTTTGGTACTTCAGCTTTTCTACCTTGACTGGATAGAAATAGGAAGTGGCATTTCAAGCAAAATACCTTTAGGAATAATTTCCTTCTCATCAGAAGCTTTGTGGTTTAAGAGAAAAAATAAGGTAATATACATAAATCTACACATTCAATGAATCTTTGTCTCTTTATATATCATGGATTTGTCCAGAAGAGTTTAGACAGAACATGGAGATGGCAGAAGCAGAAGAGGTCAATCACGTCATTCCAATCCAGTTACAGGGAGAGAACAATGAAAAAAACAAACAAAAAAAAACCTTGGTGAATTAAGGTCCATGTTAGTCAAAATTCAGGCTGTACAAGAGGTCCAAAAACACACTAATAGGAGGACAAAAGACATACTAATGAATGTAGAATCATCAAGAGTGAATTTGAGTCCAGGATTAGGCTTAATCTGTGGGACCTCTCTACATTCACCTTGAAAAGGTCCATTGATCTTTTAAACCCGATGGCAAAAATGTGAACCAATCATTATTGTGTCGCAGTTCACAATACAGGTCTATATAAAAAGACAAAAAAGTGCTTTAGATTATCAAGTAAAAACAATGGGAGTTTGTAAAACAGTCAAACTGGGCATCAGTAAAAGGTCTTCAACATGTATTATTTAAAACTTGAGTCCAAAATTAAACTGTGAGGGTTTTGAGTTGCTGATTCAAAGTCTAATGTTTGAGGGTCAGAGTAAATCTGCAGTCTCAGTGATCTTGAGCCCCACACAAGCGCTAACTGGAAGTGCATTCCCTAAAACCACGTGATATCGCTGCCATTTAAATCCCAGCCTTCAAAGAAAGGGCACGTATGCTCCCATTAGGTGAATTTATGAGCAAAGATCCACAGGAGACACTCAGCAAGGCAAATCCTCATCAACATCACCTTCTAGCCTTTCAGGTGTCAGAACTTCAAGTCTTTAAAGCAAAGAATAAAAACATCCTCCGAAATCCATGGTATATTTAAAGTTCATATAACAAAATAGGCATAGGGTAGAAACCAATAATGGTAGAGTGGAACACAACAGCCAGGCAAAGTGGTGAATATGGTTGCAGCTAAAGTGATTTCATTCATTTTGAAATAAAGATAAAAGAGAGCGAGAAAGAGAAAAGTGAAGTCAATTCTATTATTCTCCCAAAATGTTTTTAGGATGAAAGGCTGAACGACGAGTAAGTGCTTCATGGTTTTCATGACTATAGTGTCCTCTATACCACAGATCCATAAAGAGACGTAAAGAGAGAGCAGGAGAGAAAGAAAGCAGGTTCTGTTGTAAAATGAAAAAACATTTGTATCCTTCTTGATTAGAACATCTATATTCACTCTCTAGAAAATAACTCCACCCCCTTCTGTAATAAACTACATGAAGGGCAGCGCTGACATGGTGATTGGAGTCTTTGTTGGCTACACACTTTAAAAAGAATTTTCAAGAGTTCATAAGCGCACAGACCTTCATTTTTTTGTGTGATATGTGTTAATAACTGTAGATTAGGGTGCGTAGTCCTACAAAGAGTTTAGATACAACCCTGAACCAGATAGTCACGGTTTTGTGGTACATTAAAAATCATAGACGTGTGTTAGAACAGGTTGGAACTAAATTCTGCAGGATGGTGGATTTCCAGGAGCAGGACCGAGCATCCCAGATATGAGTACTGAGAGCTCAGAACTATTTTTACATACAACACTGACCTAAACAAGCTACATGTTTTAGACGCATTTAGATGTGTGTGCAGAGCTTGTATGTAGATGTGTAAGCATGCATTGCAAGTGTGTGTGTGCAAGCGTTTGTGTGTGTATAGTTCACTAAATAACGGCCACGTGATTTTCCCCATCTCACAGTGTTTGTGATTCTGCAGGGGCCGTGTGTGGGCTCTGGGGGGGAGAATGTGGTGGGGACTGCAGAAGGGAGGTGAAATGTGGGGTCGGAGGGCAATAAGAAGGGGCGGCTGTGGGGGATGGGGGCAATCCGGAGGGCACCAATGGTCCAGGGAGTCCAAAGGGGCCAGTGGGTGACTCAGCAGGAGGCTGGTTGTAAAAGAAGAAAGCACACTGATGGATGAATGTCTCGATGATTGTCTGGTAGGTGCGCGTGGCTGTCAGGGCATCCATTGAGGTGAAGTCTGGCCGCATCAGTGTTGGCCAGAAACAGATGGAGAGATTCTCGCTGGTCATTAAGTTGACTCTGTTCCACTGACTAACCCTGAAAGAGAGAAATAGAGAGATATGATTTACGGTCTCTTCCCTTTAACTGATCTGAAATAGTTAGCAACTGCAGGTGGTCTTCAAACTTACTTGTTTAGATGGCTCATTATATATTTGAAGACATCAAAATTTTCCCTGGGAAATCGTCTTAACACATCCTTCATTGTGTGAAGCCTCTGTTCTCGATCATTAATTTCTGTGCACACAAAATTAAAAACTTGATTATTCCACAGGCTTAGACAGGCACAGTGTTATGGATGAAATAACACCCAATTTTCCGTCTTCTGCATGCAAAACTTTATTATTTTAGAATTCAAGAGGATGCATTTACATTATTAAATTCTTCACAAATGTATTTAAAGAATGTTAAGGGAAATCTTACTGAAAGCTTCCACCAGCTCCTCCTGTGAGCTGTAAGGAATCAGAGGCTCAGGCAGCTCAGAGAAGAAACTTTTCATTGCTCCGGCAACTGTGTTCACAGTGAAGTCCTTCTCCACAAGGTCCAGATTGTGGTCTAAAACGAATGAAAAATTAATGTAATTAAACAAAGTGAGTCAAGGAAGAACAAGAGCAATACAGTTTATCCATCAATATGTTTTTGTGTGTAAATAACAAAACACATTTTACATTAAAAGCTTGTACATCCTGTCAACTAGGGGTGGGTGATATGACCAAAATCTTATATCACGACATGAGTAATTTTATTTCACGGTAACAATATATATCACGATATAGTTATATTTTGCTTAACTCACTGAAGACAAGTAAACAGTCGGCGAATAAATAATAAGAAACTAATTACAAGCAATAGGACAAAAAAAAAAAAACTTACAGTAGAACAAATAAATAAGAAATACTACATACATTGCATAAAGTAATCAAATGTATAAAAACACTGCATATTCTTCACGGTGTAAATTAAATATATATTTATAGGCCTATATTTAGATATATATATAAATCTAATATAGTCTACTGTTATACATGCATTTTCTTTTTCAGCTGCTTGCGAAGATTCTTGCAAAGACGGGCATTTTGACACATACAAGTGTGTGTATTTAACTGTTCAAGGCCTATAAAGCTGCAAAAATAACGCCACTCAATACTCCCGCGCTCTATGAGCACCGTCTTCATGTGCACGCGCCTCTCTGACAGCACTCAGAAACAGTCTCACAGACAGCACGCACATATTACAACATTATTTCTTTTTCGCTGCTGATTGCGTTTCAATGGCTTAAATCACTTGTTTCTAAACCGCAATGCTAAAAAACGCCTGCAAACGATAAGTTTTCGTGTGCACGTTGCATGTGCGTGTAACCGCGAGAGAGACAACAGACCAAAATCTCTACCGGTTGACAAATTTCTACCGGTTAATCGTGTCTACCGGTACATCACCCACCCCTAACTGTTGATATGCACTTATACATATTATATGTAACAATACATGCCATAACACCATAAGGCAACCACCATCATACTGTACCCACAACAATTTTATTGCATTCCTTCTGAACTTACCCTGTTCAAACTGCCTCTGCATGCTCTCTATCTCCGCTTTATTCCCACTTACCCTGTAGATACCCTCTGTTGTCAAACCTAAGAGAGAGGTTTTTTTAACAAGATTATTTTGAGGTACATCTTTCTATGACTCATTTTAAGCATTTTAAGACTAAGTACTAATCACTGCCAGAGTACTTGTTAAAGTGTCGAAGATAATTCTACAAACTGTTACTACATTCAGGCCTAATATACTGTGTTTGCGGCTATTAAAAATGCTAAAAGTAAAAAGTTCTTAAATTCATATTAATATGGTTCTACAATCTTCATTGTCAGACCATAACTGAAACCCAATCAGAGAAAAAAGTTAACTATGTGCAAAACTATGCTGTGGTGTGATTTATGACAGCTACAGGCCATTAAGCATCTAATTTGAACTGGAAACTGCTATAATGATAAGCTTATATGGTTCCCTAAGCACAACTCTTATGGGGTGAGTGTGATGGTGAAACAGCAGCAGCAAATTTACCTGTGGCTTCAATGTAACGAATACACTTGTCAATGAAAACTGGAATAGGTCGTTCAAGGGAAACCACATTCACCAGAGGCACCCCAAAGTAGTTACTCTCCAAAGGCTTAGAGATAGAATGACGAGGCTTTGGTCTTGTTTTCTGCCAGCAAGACAAATACAGATTATTTGACAATTATACAAGACAATAAGCATTGTTTTGACTCCAATAACAGCAATTAAATGAAATATCACAATGTTAAAAACAGATGAGCATACTTTTTTTTTACCATGTAAAATAAGTAAACAAATAAATCTTACTTTGCCTGGTCGGCGAAGACTTTTCAGTATGTTCCTCTTTTTGGGATCTTCTCCTTCTTCATTGAGTATGTCTGCCTTCAGCCCTGAAACATCATCATCTTTTGACCTTGAGAGTGTGCCAATCTCATCATCGCTGCCAATGGAAAAACTAGTGCGGAAACTGCTGAACTTCCCCAGACGTTTGGAACGATCACGGTACAGCCGTGGCTTCACCCTTGCTGCAGAGAACTTGCGACGTCTCTCCAATGAGCTGCCATCCCCTTCACTGTCTGAACCATTGCCTCCTCCATTAGAGTGGATCCGATTGGAATTGCGGATGGTAATAATTTTGCCCTGTGTGCTGTCATGTGGCACAGAATATATGCTATCCTCATAGCTGGGGCGTGGTTTAGAGACAGCATCCATTGGCTCAGCATAGTCCGAAGGATCATAATCTCCTCCTAGAGGCCACGTCACATTGGATGTAAGGGAACGCCGATGGCTGACTGCATCCACGTACGGATTAAAATTTGATTTTCTAAGGTCAAATGTGACACTTGGTTTGGGTCTTACTTGAGGAGGAACTTTATTATTTAGCTTGTTCTCAAAGGTGCTAAGGTCAGAGATCACAGAGAATGTGTCACCTGAGTCCAGGTCAGGCAGTTTGAATCCACCATGTGAGGTGAGTGTTCCATCATGGTAAGGCGGGGAAGCTTCCATGTCTTCCTCAGAATCTAACAGCATTGTGACAGGGCTTGGTGAGCCACAGTGTGGTGAATACACATTCTCATTTGTGCTACTGGCTTCTGCAGCGTTTTCATACATATGGCTGGCCTCAACAATAGTTCTCTTTTCTAATACCTCTGTGAAGAATTGTTCCAACAGGTCTAGTTTTTGTAGTCCTCCAACAACTCCTCCAGGGCCACAGACAATACTGCAAAACCGTCCCTCAAGTTCACGGGCCAGTTCTTCACCTTGGACTAACAACCCATGAGCAGTCTCAGAGTCCAGAAGCTCAGTCCGGGTTTCCCCCACTGCAAGCAGCTGAACTGGGACAATGTCCTGCACCTCACACAAAAAGGCACACAGGGTTTCAAAAGAAGCCTTGCGGCTAGCAGAGTATACAGCGATGTAGCCATGCACCAGCCGACTCTTACGAGTGGCAAAAGAAGCATGGTATGACATTAGAGACAGTTCAATTGTACGCTTATGACCACTAATTGTTTGTTCTAGCAGCACTGAAGTGCCACTTGTCTGAGGAGAGGTCGGCTTGCAATGCTGTGGAAGCAGGAATGGTGCAAGAATTTGATCAGTGTCATAGGAGTCTCCACACATTAGGCACATGACAATACGCAATTCAGCCTCTGGACTCTGATCCTGCTGTAACTCTCGAATACATGGAGGCAGCGGAGGTGCAGGTGGAGAACAGCTACGAAATGTAGAAGTCCTCCTTGTTTCAAGTAGAACCTTCAAGACCTGATTGATCTGCTTTTCATTCACATTTCGCCCATAGCCAGTGCCAGGGGAGGAAGGTTCCAGGTAGTTACACTGTAGTTTTATGGCTACCTGCTGACCTTGTGAGATTAATGCTTGAGCAGTCTCACCACCAATGTCACCCAGTCCTCCAACACCTCTTTTGGTTACTAATAAGAGTGATAGGGGAAGCTGAGCCATATGGTTGTCCCTTCTGCCAAGCGTGGACTCTCGCAACTTCTCAATACTTTCTACAACATATGACAAGGACTCTTTTGAATTGTACAAACACAGGCATCCGTGGGGAGTAAATGTGGATGTATTAAATGAATTAACAGGAAGTCTAACATTACCCTCAATGGGCCGAAGGACAAGCTCATACATTCTACCTTCAAGCATATAATGATCATCATTGGTACACAATGCCCGAATCTCATTGGCTAATTCTCTAGCAAGACCATCTTTGCCCAGTATAACAAGATTGATCCGATCTACCTTTCCATCAAAAATATTGGACTTTCCAAAAGAAGGGTATTGTGCAGGAAAGCACGAAGCTAGTATCTGCTCAATTTTGTTGTCAACACAGTGTGGGCAGTTCGGACATGTTTCCTTCGTAGGGTGATACACAAAATGGATGTGTTTCAGCACTAAAGCATCCCTTTCAGCTTGTAATTTCTGAAGGGCCTTGAAGCGTTGTTCTTCACCTAACACTTCTTGAATTGCTCCCATCTTTTCTTTACTAGGTTTGGCATCTACCTCAAGTTCATAGAAGAGCTCAGAGTACTCCAGCAGAAGCTCCTGAAAATCCTCTTTTGCCCTGTCTATGATTGCTTTCTGATGCCGGTTATAAATGTCCAAATATTCTGGTTCCTCAAGCCATTGGTAGAAGTCTTCATTCATGATGAAGCTTCGGGCCTCTTCCCAAGGTTTGCCAGGGGTAATGAAAGGTGAAGATGCTAATTTTGCTTTGAACTCATGACGCATCTGGGCACGCTTGCATTCATTGCGCAAGTGTTCAAGGTGTGCATCAAAGATTATTTCAGCAGCCGTGGTGTCTAGAACATCAAAGGGGATACGCTCATCCTCCATATTGTCAAGATGCGGCGTGTCCTCCCATGGTGCATCGTCCAGTACCACAAACCAATGATCAAAGTCTTTTTTAGATTCAAGGACCTTCTGGACCCCAGACCAGCTCAAATGCTCAATTTCTTTCAACTCAGAAGCTAAGCTACTCAAGGCGAGTGGAAGAGCACTCAAGTATGCTTTACGACGCCTTTCAATGTGTTCCTGTTTTAGCCGGTGAATATGCTGTTGAAATAGCTTCTTAGCCTTACCCGTACCTTCTAAAAATACATACTCCTTGTATTCAGGTGAAGTCTGCATTCGTCGGCTAATGTTGGCCCATGTTTCATTGTGATTCTTCACAATGTGGTTTACTAACCACTCATAGCGGTCTTTTGCAGAAGCAATTAGTTGACTCTGGTGTTTCAATGCCTCAAAGTAAGGTATGATCTTGGGCTTACCTCTTCCCTTATCAATGAGCTGTATCAAGGTAAGGAAAGCCAAGTCAACATTGACATTGGACCGTGCCGACGTCTCAACAACCTGCAGGTTCTTTTTTGTAATGGCAAAAGTATGAGAGTCCTTGATGTATCGCTCCACACCCTCATCACACTTAGTGAGAACTAGCACAATAGGCTTTTTTGTCTTGCTTAAGTGATTGTACAAGTTGGTGACAAATTTCATTTGATCATCAAAGTTGCGGTTCATACCACGACTGACATCAACACAAAGGAGAAAGCCATCCACCTGCAATTTTCCTTCGGGCATTTGCTTCTGTTCGAAGTCTTGCTCGAGTCCCAACTGATCAGTGCAGAAGTACATGAGTTTTTCAGCAGAAGCCAGTTTGGTGGAGGCAGCTCTTTTGATGTAGGGTTGTAAGGCTGTGCTGCGATGGGGCTGGAACGTCTGGTCATCAATGAATTCGGTCTGCTCAACCACATGCATCCTGCAGTCTGCACCATCTTCCAAAACTCTCCCCACCTCTCCCCAGAACAGGAAATGGTCATTGTTGACAACCCGGCCACCAAAGTCACTGGTACTTAGCACAGAAGTGTGATCAAGATGGAAGTCGTCCGCACTAGGACGGACAAAGCGGTTACAAAGGCATGATTTACCAACGCCACATTGCCCTTTCTCCTTCTCAGTCCCCGACAGGCCAA
This sequence comes from Sinocyclocheilus grahami, assembly GCF_001515645.1. Classification (NCBI taxonomy): domain Eukaryota; kingdom Metazoa; phylum Chordata; class Actinopteri; order Cypriniformes; family Cyprinidae; genus Sinocyclocheilus; species Sinocyclocheilus grahami. The sequence goes on along the minus strand of NW_015505394.1, from coordinate 463,086 downwards.
CAACAACGAGGTTGTAGATAGGCATTCGGGATTCTTGCTTTTTAGCCATCATCATCGCACACAGGCATTCATCTTGCCATGCCCCAAAGGCTGACAGAGGCAGACTCTTTAAAACGTGTCCATAAAATATTGATGTCAGGGGCCTGTATTTGATTTACAATTGAGATTTTAGTTCTGATGTTTCAATCATCCTTTCAGGTCAAGAAAACTGCTTGTATGTTTTGCCCATATTAGAGGGTACTAATAAGAGTTAATAGAGGAGACATGAAGATGTGAAGAAAGCAGAAGCAGGAATTGGGGCTAGCCTAAATGAGAAAGAAAGGGAGAAAGAACAAACCAATTGTCAACAAAATGATGTGCTTTGTTTGCCCAAAAGGCAAATTTCAAAGATTTTTAAGAAAACTACTTTATGAATTCCCACAGATATTAAGATGTTACTCGATTCACACAGTATAACCCTACATTAAACACTAAACCCCTTAATGTACCTAACATTATACATTAATACATTTCAATATGTTTCTTCAATAATGCTTAAATATTGTTCTACACAAACATTTCTAAAAAAAAATTCTAATCAAAATAGAAAGCAAATTTTCATGAAGTTCTTATTATGGATTTCTAGCATTATCAGATTAATATGGATCAATTCATATGCTAGCAAACCTACACAACTATGTAAATACTAAGAAACTAGTTAGAATAGTTAACTTCACAATCATAATTTACAATCTATTTACACTTGGTTTCACTATGTACTTTGAATTTAAACATATACTGCTCGATAGTTTGTGGTTATTTGTGTTAAGCTTTTGAGAGTTGCCCGATTTCCAAAACACCACTCAAAAGTTTTTTGAATACAGTATGTGGGTTGGCTAATGGTGCTTTCTCACACAGCAGACATAAGCAATAATTCCAGCATGTAATTAATCCACTATTATCCTTAGTGCTACATTTTAAAGACTTAGGAAATTCCTGATTAGTTCATTTGCCGGAATGAAGTCTTCTGTTGTCTGAATTAGTCACTTCACATCACAAAGTTCAAGTAAATGTTAACATATACTATAAAAAAAATAAAAATACCAAGGCTCCCAAATACTTACAGCAAACCCCATATTAATGACAACTTTTACAAAATTTCATTATCTGAATAAAATGTCACTGGTGCTTGCCAGTTCAACTCTCAATTCCTAATCGTTGTCAGGGTGTTACTAGGTGATTTCTAGTCATTCTGTGTGGTTCGTAACTATGTGGTTGTTCATTCATTCATTCAGGTTTCCATGATATTGTGGTTGTAGATATGGATCAGGTTGTATGTGTGATTACACAATATTACATACAAAATATTAAGGCACAATATAAAAAATACAGAAAATCTGAAATAACAGTAAAGGTAATTACTTCCTCTCCACTGAACTGTAGAACTTAGCAGTTAGGTTCAAATAAGCACTGGTGAATAGAATATTACCAGCATTTAATGATTTATTTCTTTAACCATCTCTGTATTATTTCCAATACAACAGCACACCCACAACTCCATCACTTATCTTTTATCCATGAAATGCAAAGGGGGAATTTTTAAATAATGTAGTTGATTGCCGTTTCCGTGCAATTACAATGAATGTGGACCGGAGCTTTCAAGCTTCAGAAATTACAAAAAAACACCATAAAAGCATCATAAGTGGCCAATGTGATGGGCAATATTCCATGTCTTCTAAAGCCAAATGATACATTTGAAAAACAGACTGAAATTTAAGATGTTGGGCTACTTTCATGATGATTTTTTTGCCATTCTGTATCTTGATGGCCCTAGTCCTCATTCACTTTCATTATTCTGAAAAGAGTGGGCAGAATACTCTTAAATTCACAAGATTGAATTTAAATTCACAAGAAAGATCTTCCACAAAACCAAAAGTTCTCACAGAATTTTCATTTTTTGGTGAACTGTTATCTAAGGGCATTGTCACATACTGTATGCAGTTGTTAGAAACCTGTATTAATATGTATATTAGACAATATTATACATTAGACAACTACATGGGTGGCATTTTAACATTTTCAAAGAATGTATTCGGTGATCATTTATTGAACTTGCTAAAAAAAACTGAAAATAATATGAAACAAGATTACTTTGACAACAGTTCTTGTTCCCACTTTGCATGACTGTTATCTAAGGGCATTGTCACATACTGTATGCAGTTGTTAGAAACCTGTATTAATATGTATATTAGACAATATTATACATTAGACAACTACATGGGTGGCATTTTAACATTTTCAAAGAATGTATTCGGTGATCATTTATTGAACTTGCTAAAAAAAAAACTGAAAATAATATGAAACAAGATTACTTTGACAACAGTTCTTGTTCCCACTTTGCATCAAAACACAAATGCACATATTTAGGTTAGTGCATTGTTAAAAATAAAAGAATGCAGAATACAGTACAAAAAAAATCTTTATTCATAATTTATCTTAATTAGTGCTGTAACAAATACAATAAAAAATATATATGTATTATTAGTGGCTATTCAAAATGGTGTTTTTCTAGAGCTATTCCTGGACAATGCACTCAACAGCATGCATATTACTCCTAACTTGAAAAATGTTTTAGTGGTACAGTACCACACACAGGAAATGTTTTGTTGGTGAATCCTGATGCTATATCTGGTGTTGTAGACTTAAAAACTCAAATAGAGACCCTGCGTGACTACAGACCTCAAACTATGTGATCCCCAGGCAGGTCAGGTGCAGTGCAAGTGGGTGCTAGTGACAATGCAGTTTGATTGGTACTACATAATATCAGAGTCTACCAGCTGTTTAGACCTTTTTATACAGTCTATGGTTTAGACTCACCTTCAACTGACACACCAAGACACAACCTGATGATCTGACTTGCTGTAGTAGCCCACTGTGTTGTTAAACACTGAGAAATATATGGCTTGAACATACATCAAATACTGTGGTTGTATGTGTATGGCAAAATGAAGACATCCCACTGCACACTCCTCAAGCAAAATACACATCTGAAGTTCTGAACCCTAAAGAAAGCAACTGCTAAAAGATTTCACTCCAAAAGCCTAGGCCCAGCATAGCTAAGAAAGCTACGTAACGCGGATGGTTCAGAACTGCCTTCATATGAGCGTCTCAGCTGTCTGTGTAGTGCTGCAACAGAGATTACACACTCAACTGTCCGTGATATTTCCTCACGTATTTAAATCAGAGTACGTAGTTATAATAAATTAGCGCGACTCATCTACGTTACATTTCGTTGGTGTATTCTACTGCGTTACATAGCAACTAACAAGGTGCACATCACGTGTGAAAATAGTCTGCCAATTTATAACATTCTGAGATTATAAAAGAGCAAGATAAATCCGTTTTCAATGCAACCAAGGCGCTGCCTGCACAATAGACAGCACTCACTTGTATTTGTACACAATTTCCCTTCTGTACTCCACTTCGTATTTAAAGATATTTTATTTATAGGATTCTTAAACGCCTGAAAACTGTCACGTAGGTGACACGGTCTACTTTGCTCGCTAATACTTGTTTTAATGAAACACCGTTGATAATACACACATACCTACCAGTGCCTTTCTCCGTCCTCCCTTCCAGAGGGCTTACAACCGGCTTGGTCAGTGTTGTTGGAGACCAGAAAGAAAGGAAAACAAAAGACTACGTAAACAGCCGAGGACATTAAATTCCGTGAGGACTGTTTGATTGTGGCTTGACAGACTTGCGGTTTCCAAGGGATAATTTTGTCAGGCGCAACTTAGGCTACTGATCTCGCGTTCGCATAGAAACGGCTGGGAAAATCCACCGACGGCTAAACATATCCAAACAAAGAAATGTCCTTTCTCGGAGGCCAGTCGTTTCCGTGCAGAAAAGGGCTTGTTTTGATTTCTTCCTGCGGCCTAAGCACGTTGGTTTTGATCAATTATAATGCCCTTTGTTGTGGCCATAAAATGCTGATTTCACCGTGTGCAGACGGCATGCAGCGATGCCTTTACCGTGAGACACAACATCCAGTTTTTCTTAGCCAAATCACGAGCAATCTGGGCAACGCATGTCTTTAAATGTTAAGATATATACATTGTGCGTGAGGGTGAATGTGGTTGTCCAAGCCTCCCAATAATGGCGGTCCCTCCGCCCGAACCCAACTCTGAGTCTGCCCTCTTTCGCTCTCCTTTTTTGAGGATAAAAGAGGGTTACTGAGACAGCCGAGACTCGCCCAGTGGCGCATGGACAACAGCACAGCGCTGAGCCAATTACAAGAGCCGAGCTCGAGCGCACGCACGCGGACGCAGGCCCGAGCTAAAGGCGAAGCAGCATCCTTTCAAAGACAGTGATTGATGTTGTTGCAGATGATTGTGATCATATATACAGATCTAAAAATAACTATGTGTAGCAGTATCTTAAAATATATTGCGTCTGGGTTTATTATATTTTCATATAGGCTAATGTTCTTTTCACGTGTAAAATTATAACGCGATTTCACATAAAAGACCATTTTGATTTTATTTCATTGTGAGAGTATACATAGATATTTTGAATGAAAATTAACAATATTTATCTGGAAAACAAAAAAAAAACTTCTCTGTGTGAACTTCACAAGTGACCATGAAACCTGCAGAAAACGGAGCAAGAGAATTGGAATTTGGTTATTGAATAAATGGGAATCTTGTGCATCAACATTTTTTAAATAGCCTATACTTTTATGTGTTGTGAATCTGTAATTCATTCAGAGTTTCTGAGATAAGAAAGTAAGAAAGATGACAACCTTTTAAAAGTCATTTAAAAATGCTTTCTTGACAGAAAGTTATGATATTTGTTTTATAAAACATGATGCTTACTAGAAATATGCTTGCTAAAATTGTAACACTGTATGTAAATGCATGTGCATGCTCACAGTGAAGGTTAATGAAGGAGAGGTCAAAGATAACCATTGTCTTCAGGCCTACAGAGAAGACACACCAAGAGGTAAGAGAGGGAGAATGTATGTGTGTATGTGTGTGTTATCTTTTATTGTATGAATATTGTATGTGCCTTACTTAGCAGACACCTTGTTTCCACAGTTGAGCTTTTTGCCTGCCAGAAAAGAAGATAACATTTGATTATGCAAGGAAATAAATGGTGTGTGTGTGTGCATTTCTGTGTTTACTGGTATTTTTATTGTAATCTATGCAGAGAGGACATGCTGTAAATTGCATGAATCTAGACATACTCACTGAATATGATAGCCATGCCCAAGCAGAACAAAACAGCTGCAAAGATCAGCCCACCTCTTCTGATTAACTCATAATCTGGTATAAGCGCACACACAGATAGTTACAAGCAAGATATCCACAAAAGTTTTTTTTTTTTTAAACTTTGCATTAATAGTTGTAAAGCACAATTTTAGCTTTTGTTTACTGGCTGTTAAGAGCAGGACTGTTACTTAGTTTGAGATATATAAAATAAGATGCAAACAAATGTACAACATTCACACTCACATTATCCACTTTAAAATGTGTTAATGATCATTTCACAGTCCCATCACTTCAATTTGAAGGAGTATAAGTAACCATCAGACGTTCTTACCATAGGTGAAATCAGCATCTGAATACTCAGGTTTTTCTTAAAAGAGAACACACAAAGGGTATAATGGTAACTTTAAACCTAGTGTAAATATTATTCTTGCTTTCTCTAATACCTGTCTCAATTTGTTAAATAGATAGTTCAACCAAAAATCAACCAAAACTGTTTGTTTCCAACATTCTTTAAAATATCTTTTATGTTCTGCAGAGAAAAAAAATTGTCAGTCATACAGGTTTGTAACAACATGAGGGTGAGTGTATGATGACAGATTTACAAATTTTTTGGGGTGAACTCTCTATTTAAGTTGTGTGATATATAATCCATTTTTTTAAAGTCCATTTTAATGCCTACACAGTCAGTTGTTTTAGTTTTCATATATACTGATTATCAAGTTGAATCAAACTTACCCACTCCCATTGTTAGCAGTGGTGTAGGATCTCAAAGCTCCTTTCAAGAGTTGAAAAGTCCACTACTGTGATATATGTGTGTAAGCGTGTAAGTCAGAGAGGAGTTTGAGTGTTTGCAGGGAACACCTTAAACTCTCTGATGGTGGAATTGTAAATGACAAATCAGTGAGACCTATGGGGAAGGAAAAAAGAGTGTGTGCTTTGCAAATAACGACCTTCAAACCCTTCGCTCTGACATGTCTTATCCCATAAACCTCAAAACTTGTGCATAAACACAAGCCTTTGGGCCATTTTTTAAATATAACCATTGAGCAGTGGTGAATGTACCCTTGCAATAAGCTGACAAGGTCAGTATAGCTACCTGAGAAACAAGCAGACCACGAGAGACAAATGTAATCTTTGAAGGCCCGATATAAGATAGATAAATAGCTCATGATATAAAATACAAAAATTATATACACACATTTTGTGATGTAAACTTTTCATGTTAATACATTTTAAGTTATGTGAATAAATTACATTGAGATTTCAGAAGAATTCAGAACTGTTAGTTTATCTGTTAGTTCTATTTCAGTGGGTGGTTAAAAATTAATCTGTCATTTTTTAAAGAACACATAAAGAAGTGTAGGACAAATACATAACTAATCACTTTAGTTTCATGTGGGAGTATTCATAAATCTAACAGATTGCTTGAGTTGTTTACTCTTGTTTTCAAATAAGTGTCCACATACAGATCAGGTGTGAGTTTTCTCTCTCTCTCATTTTAATAAGTTGGAAAATAAATCTATCAGCATGTAAAAATAGACCAAGTGGGGTATTCTTTCTAAAGTTAATGATTATGACTAAGTTGAAAGATCCTGCCAACTTTCACCTTTTAGAAGGAAAATAAATTGTCTTCAAGAACAGTGTTACAGTTTTATTTTTCAGTAAAAATCTAAAATAAAACCATCCCAGCCTGCTGCTTTACTCTCAGAGTGAAAGAGACTTCAGTTCAATAAACTGTTCCACTGTATTCAATTTAAAATATTATTGAAAATCTTTACATGTAGCATGTATTGCTAGGAAACAATAGTTCCTCCTCAATAGTAGACCTGCTCAGTACATATAATACACAATATACAGTGCTTTCAGAGAGAATTGTTCAGCTTAAATGTTGTGGTATTTTGTCCCAGATAGATACAGTAATGTAATAATCCATGTCCTTTTTGGATCTTCATGATTTAAATAATTAATTACAAAAATTTACAGAAATATATATTTACTGCAAAAGTGCATGTTACTGTGTACTGTCACTTTAAAATATGAGAAAATATATCTTGATACATAAAAATGTTTGCACAGCAGAGTAGAACATGAGGATTTGTTCTTCATTGTTGTAGAAGGTCACGGTCGCTGTTGCTGTAATTAAGGAAACAGAGAGAGAAAAGAGACAAAGAGAATGGTAAGAGACTGCTTGTTAAGGAAATATAAATACAAATGTAAACAATATAAATAATGTATGTTAACTCATGATGAACTCACAATGCTTATTTTATGTGTGTTTGCATGTAAAAATGCAAAAGTGTGTTTACCTGCATCTTGCCATATATCCACATTAAAAGTTGCCCTACGTTACTGTAGACCCCTGGACGGTTCTGTTTTCCACAGCCATCTCCCCAACTTGTTACGCCTGTGAGATACCATTTGTCATCAGCTTTACACACCAGTGGACCCCCACTGTCGCCCTAGAGAGAGAGAGTGAGATTGAAAAAGAAGAAATAATGCTGAATGACCTTAGAAAAGCATATTAAAGAGTACAAAGTTCAAACTGCAATATATAATGTTGTACCGAAAGGTGGCAGCATTTGTACGCTTTTGAACATGCGAGTGTGTCCAACCTGGCAGGAGTCTCTCCCTCTCTTAAGATCTCCTGCACACAGCATATGCTCAGTGATACGTCCGCCGTAAACAGTAGGTGAGTTACACACAGCTGAGTCTATCAGGTCTACTGCGACCTCCATCAAATAAGTGGAACTACTATCTGTGCACACACACACACACACACACACGTGGAGAAAGGTTAGTATTATTAATACATAAATCAAAACATTCAAACTCAAAAAACAAAATACATACACATACATACCTGCCCCTTCCCTGGTAACTCCAAAACCTGTGGTCCAGCACTGTTTGACAGCAGGAAACATCTGGCCAAACACAGGCAGGCAGACAGGCTGTATAATACCTTTAACAATATGTACAAAACATGTCAGTGGTCAGAAGTACCTCTTTGATTTTTATATTTATGGTAATTTAGACAGTGCTGTGTATGGTAGCTATACTTATGTCAGTTAAACTATGATTTGCATAAAGGTTATGTATTATATGTTGTATGTACTTGAGTAGTTATGTATTCATAATTCTGTGTAAGTGTACAAACTTACTGGCAGGTTTACTGAGTTTTAGCAAGGCAATATCTCTGTTTTTTGTCGCTGAGACATAATTTTCATGTCAAATGATTTGCTTGACATAATATGGGCTGGGAGGCCGGAGCTGGGACACCAAACCAATTTACCCTTTCCAGTTACTAGGCAACTGAGGGATGTTCCTCTAAGAAGGGGGGGGGGGGGAGCAAATTCATTCATCTGTTCATCCATCCATGCTTTTTGGATATTGTTTGCTAATGTACTCATTAATCTTAATTAGAATTACAGGCCAAAATATTGTTTCCAACATGTCGACTAGTCATCAAATCTTCTGTCAGTCTGTCTAATGTAATGTATACTGACTTGGGGAAGCAGTGAGCTTGAAGTCTGGAGCCACCAGAGTTCCTCCACATGTGTGATAGCCTTGGAAATGCAGACTGGCCTGCCACGGCCACTGACCGTCAGCAGCCACACTCCCTCCTATGATCCTCGATCCTGGTGGCTTTCCACACTCTAAACAGAGAAAGAATAGGAGAGAGTGTGGAAGTAAGAGAGTGTTTAGACTTAGCATTATCATGCAGCAATAACATGTATAGCAATAGTGTAGGGTACTCACTGCTGCAATGCAGGGACACAGTCTTCTGACCAGGACAGGACACACTACAGTTAAATCAACATTGTTACACACATGATAGAGACCAAGAGCATTTTCAGTTTTGGTGTTTCTTCACACCTTTCTGCGTCTAAATATACTGAATCATTATACGTTTTCATAATTTTATTATCCATTGCCATGCTACAGTAATTTTAATTAATTAATTTATGTTTTTAAACATTTAAATGATTTTAAAACGCATTGTTTGATTGCACTTTTAAATTAAATGTAATAGTTTACTGTTTACACTGACAAGATGTGTTCTACTGTAGGTATATTCCAGCGCAATTGGGTGGCAATTCGTAACAATTTTATGTTTTGCTGATTTGCTGGCTGATTCCGATGAATTTGTACAATCTCGAATGTTTTACTTTTTTTGTACATCCTGTTTATGCCCCACTGAAGATTAGGTTTAGGGATGGACCTTCATGCTTAAGACCTAAGCAAATTAGCGTTTTGCAAGGCATAGACTTTAGCATTAACATATAATTAGCTACACATCCACTGATTGCTATAGCTTCATGTGCTTTTGTTGGAGTGTTTTTGTCTTCTGTAGGTTAAATTAGTGTTTTTCAGCAGCAAATTATACACATTTCTGGTTTTTACCTCATATTAACGCTCTCCTGGATGGTATTTGTAAACTGACTGTTCAAACTTTGAAAGGCGGATGGGCTGCTTTGCTCCAGCAAAGCCAACAGTATCGTGAAGGACCCCACCCATCCCTCCCACAGTCTCTTCCAGCTCCTACCATCAGGAAGACGGTACCGGAGCATCAGAGCCAGCACTATACAACAAAATAAAGTGATTTCTGGTATACTACTCTGAGTCATTTTTTAACATTACCTAGTATTCACAAACTGGTTTTCAAATATAGGTACACACGAAAGCAGCATAGGCCTATATTTATTTGAGTTTCCATATTAACAGGTTACAATATTCACTCCTGCATAAGCAGTACAGTATTACAAGAGGGTAACAGAAACACAGACATAAGTGCTTTTTTAAAAAAAATTCCATGTTGTACTGAACCCAACAGAAAATACTTTTGTAAACCAGGTCTTTTGTGATACAGACTTTTATGAAACAACAGAACATACTAAAGTGAAAAAGATCAGTCAGTCAGGTCGGCTGTAAGTTACAGTGACGGGCATTTATAGTCACATTTATCTGTTCTCCATATTTAGATTTCACAAAATTGTTTATAATTTTGTAATAATTCTCAATGACCAACTTCTAATAAATGATGCTGTAAATTTTGATTTTAAACAGTTTTTCTCTATTTTTCACCAGGCTTGATCTGTGAGGTTTAGAACCTGCCCTTCCTTCTTATGGTATGTTACAGATCTTATTCTCTCTTTAACAGCATCCAGTTGGCACACGTTTTACATATTACACACTGAATCATTCACTTAGTCGCATGTAATCTGCCTAATTTTTTATAATTCTGTTCCTTTTTATAACCAAATAAGGTTACTAATTCTATTAATACATTCTAAGTTAGAATGTATATGTGTTAATAATTATTACAGGTAACTATTAGGACACAATACCAAGACAACTGTAATATTACACACAAGCTGATCACTAAGAGAAAAAGAATTACAGGAATCATAAAGTGATACTTAATACATTCACAATAATATATTAACAAAATCACAAAACAACTGTTGTTTTAAAACCACCCACAAAAAGTGACATACTTGAAATACAATAAATAAATATGTATATGTTTGTTATATACCAATATATCCATGTTTGAGAACATTTTGTTCGGTAAAGTATTCATACCTGTCTGTGCTCCATAGGCGAGTATCCGTATAAGGAGATCAGAAAAACTCTACTTGTACTTTAGCTATGTATTTATTTTCTGTCATGCACCTGCTAGTGACGTAGAACAAATATTATATCATCAGAGCAGGACAGACTCACACTGTAGTAACTCATTTCTTTTTCTCACTCTCTCTCTCTCTCTCTCTCTAACACCTGTTTAACTGGTTTTACAAGGTTTTTACTGGTTTTTAAACAGAGTTTCTTAACAACATGTCCATAAAAACACTGTAATGCAGATAATTAAATAGAGAACAGAACTGTCCATGAACTGCTTTCATCATAAATGAAGGCACAGTAGAAATTGGTGTTTAATTGATGCCATCAGTCTGTTATTCTCCATCACACAAGTATGTTTACACATAGATCATATTTCACCCAATAAACCACAACATTTAAGAATAAAGGCAAGATAATCTGAGTGTTGAATATATTAAGACACATATATTTATATAAGACACATATTTAATATATTAAAAATCACATTAACAGACATAGTCACAGACAAAACACAATCCCATTTATAAATTTCTAATACAAAACTGGCAAATGTGCATCAATTATAGTTGTGTGTCTGATGTATAAAAACCTTGGTATTTTGTGTCATCACTTTTATTCTGCAAGGTGTGTATTTTAGATGATTTTTAGACAAATGTGGACTAAAAACCAACACTTGTCATTCAAAAAAATAATTAAAAAATATAATACTCTACTGCTGTACTTATTTAAGGTATTTAAATCATGCAGACAAATTAACCATGTTAATTACGCTATCTGAACTTAATATTATAAAAAGTATTTTAGAAATTTCAGAATTACATTTAAACCTAATTTGAAATAAAAGGCTGAATTGAGAATGCCATTAGCATGCTACTCCTATTTCTGCTGTAAATGATAGTATGCATACTAGCATAGTGCCCACATGTGGCAGAACTAGTAGGCCTATGCTGTTCTGAATTCAGCCAAAGTTTCATCAAAATCTACCTCCAACTGATTAGTTAATGCAGATCAGCTGAAGTAAGGTGATAACTAAGGAGTCCCTAAACACTGCTAGTGTCTAGTGAGCTGCTAGTCATGATTCACTAATTAGAACTGTAGGAAACTGATACCATATAAATCTATTCGTAATATACTTAGCCATAGAAAATTGTTAGTATTAGTGAAGTCTCACACAGTTAAAGAACGGGCAACGTGTCTATATTGAATTACAGGACCAGCAAAATCCACTGATTTGGCTAGATTTCTAGTTTCTCATGGCCCTAAAGCTGAAACGAAGGCGAGAATTAAGCACACTGAGGACTGAGGAGAGCAGAGCACGCTGGAGATTGGCCGTTATCACTGTGTGCTGTGTGCTAGTCATACTAGCAACCTTAATAGTGGGGTTGTACTTTAGTAAGAATCTTTTGCCATATTATTCTCCTTTTCTGCCATCATTCATTTTCTTCATTGTAATGCTTATCACTTTGACAATTGTTTTATCACTTTGACCACTAAATATAAAACATTCTTCATGAAAATTCTCTCTGTTTGTTTACTTTCCAGCCATTAAGATGGTGAATACCAAGTTTTTCTTCTGCTCTGGCTCACTGAAGTTCATTTCAATAGAAAAGGTATGTGATAGAAAGGCTGACTGTGCAGGCCGTGAGGACGAAATCTCATGTGTATCCAAACTGCAGACCAATGACACACATCCAGGTGATTATGCACACTTAAAATAACTCTTAAAATAAAGTTTTTTGTTTTTCTTTTTTTTTTTCCATTGCAATGCCATAGAACATAATTTTGGGTTCCCAAAATAACCTTTTAGTTAGTAGTTCTTAACAGAACTATTTTTATTTTCTTATAAATATCTTGTGATAAACATGTTTTAAAAAATTCATAAGAATCTTTATGCAAGTACGTATTTAACCTTTCTCCACTGTAAAGAACCTTTTGTAAAATGGAAAAGTGTCACTGATGTTCAAAGTTCTTTGTGGAACCAGAGATGCCAATAAATAACCTTTATTTTTACACCACTTTTGAGAGATTTTTACTGTTCCCTGGCCTTGGTTAAAGTATACTAAAGATGAATTTGTAGGTGAACATGTGATTCATCTATATTTCCTTATGAAGTGAGGCTGATGGGGGAGAGACTGGTCCTGCAGGTGTTTGTTAATAAGGATGGATGGAGAACAGTGTGTGCTGATAACTGGAGGACGAAGCACACGAGGTTAACCTGTGAACAACTGGGCTATACAGCGTAAGCAGAGCACACACAGTACAATGGTTCATAACCAATGACCATTAGTAAACTAAGCTGGAAAACCACATATAAGTGCTGTTATATTGCAATATTTATGTAACTAAGAAATCTGAGCACCTTCCCATTGATTGCAGCAGTCTTTATAGTGTTTGAGAAAATATTCCACTACAGGAGTCCACGAAGTACACGAGTCCCGGTGAAGAGTCTACTTTTCAACTCTCACAATGCATTTGCTACAGTCAGCAATGACTCCACACACTCTGACATCCAGAGTTTACTCTCAGTTGGGTAAGATACACTTGCTATGAGGTCATTTGTGATATTCTCCACATCAAATTATCATATCATTTACATATAGAAACAATGATGTGCTCTCTCACAGTGACAAATGTCTCTCTGGCTCAGTGGTGTCTGTGTCCTGCTCCGGTAAGACCATTGAGATGTGTATGTTCAATTCATGAGCTGGAATCTGAATTTAATTGGCCACAGTGCACAGAGTTAAACAGGAATAACAGGAAGTGAAATTTAATGAGTTGCAATTGAAAGACATTAAACTTTCTAGCAAATTATGCATGTTCTACCATGGTCCATAAATCTATCTGTATATAAAGCTTATAGAAAATGAATGGGCTTTTTTTTTGAGGAAAAAAAATTAACTTAAATGATTTTAGCAAATGGCTGCAATATAACAAAGAGTGAAAAATTTAAGGGGGTCTGAATACTTTCCGTACCCACTGTATAAAGCTTATAGAAAATGAATGGGCTTTTTTTAACTTTGAAACAAGACATACATCGTTCAAAGTTGATGACAGACTTTCCTATTTGTTAAAAAAAAAAAAAATTTCAATACATTTTTAATTCTACTTATTTAAATTTGAATGTAAATTCTAGTTTTTTTTTTTCAGGAATAAGGAATTTGGAAGCATACTAATATCTTTGTTCATGTGTCTGATTCTAAACGTCTCCCCTGTGTTAATACAGACTGTGGAGAGGTGGTGGGAGAGGACCGTATTGTTGGTGGGGTGGACACAGAAATCGAACACTGGCCGTGGCAGGTTAGTCTTCAGTGGAACCACCAGCATGTTTGTGGAGGAGCATTACTGTCCAGGCGCTGGATCATATCAGCTGCTCACTGTTTTACAGGGTAAGTCATTCAGAAATGTAAGATGTGTTCTAGAACAGAATTTTTGTCTTTTAGTCTAATTCAGTCTTTCCCCTTAAATAATTCAGTTGACTAATGAAATGTCTCAAATGGGTAAACCTAAACCAGTTGCTTTTGAATAAAATTCCTCTCTTTACAATAAGAAACATTTTTACTTGTTTAAATGAATGACTATGGTTCAGTTGGTTCACTTGGATGTTGTTTTGTGACTTGCTGCATCTTTCTCACACACACAAACAAACTCTTAGCCAGACACGGGAGCTGAGACGATGGACCGTGGTGTTGGGTCAGACCCAAGTGGCTGCATCCAGGGGTGTTGGCAGCATAGAGATGATTGTTGTCCACAGTTACTACAGCCGCTTGAGTAATGACTATGATATCGCCATGCTAAAACTCACCTGGCCTGTCACTGTTGGGGGTACAGTATTTCATTTATCCATTCTGATGAGCTACTCTCTTACATCAGAGTTTTACGATGATTGTATGATTATATAAATTGCTTGATTATGTAAGAGGGACCTTTCAAGTTGATAGTCCCACTTCAGCATCTACAGCTATTTTTCCTAGTTTTCCCTCCTTTGCTGCTAGATTGACATTTTAATGTCAATCCCCCAATCAAAGGCGGTACATGGTTCATAGTGCTCCAAAAAGACGAAGAAAATAAAGGTGGCCCATAACGTATGGCATATTCTAAAACATAAACCATGATCACTTACAGTATGCTTTGGTTATTTTTAACTTGGTTCTTTTGAGAAGTCTCAATGTGTCATTACTCTAGCATCCTAGTACTCTAAAGCAGTAGTGTCAGTAGTTGTAGTGAGGTCAGTGGTTTGTAAGGTTTATCATAGAACAAAAGGCACAAATAAATATCATTGGCTATAGGTCTTATTTTCTGTCTATCCTTAGAATCGATCTTGCCAGTTTGTTTACCCCCACACCAGCTGTCTGTGAAGGAGATGCTTGTGGTGACTGGATGGGGATTGTTAAAGGAGAAAGGTAAGAGGAAGGGGCTTTGTCACTTAATAGATAATTGGTAACTCAAATAAGGCAGGATTGTGAACCTCTATCTTTAAATCTGCAATCCTCCTTTTGTTCAGTTTCTCCCACAACCTTTATATTGTTTTGTCTCTGGCATTTCCTCATTCTCATTTTACGCAGGTGAGCTGCCCTCTGTGCTGCAGAAAGCTTCAGTGCCACTGATTGACAGGTCAGAGTGTTCCAAGCCCTCTGTTTATGGTTCTGCCATAACTCCCAGAATGCTTTGTGCTGGATTCTTCGACGGAAACATAGATGCGTGTCAGGTAACATCAAATGCAGGCTCCCCTTCAGAAGAGAGAGATATAATTGTCTTTGTATCCAGAAAAAAAGCAATTTCCAAATCGCATCATCACTTTAAAGTATTCTCTTTTTCAGGGGGACAGTGGGGGTCCACTGGTGTACCTGTCATCTCGTTGGCAGTTAATGGGTATAGTGAGTTGGGGAGTGGGCTGTGCACGGGATGGAAAACCTGGCGTTTACACGGATGTTAGTCAACTTCTCAACTGGATCTACACTGTAATGAAGGTATGTTTTACTTGATTGTGCACATTAATATATAAGAAAGGAAAATATATTTCCAGACTGAATGTCATGTTTCAGAGACGTCCATGAGAAGGTGAACCATGGACACATCACTTCATGCTTTTGTGACACAAGAGGAAAGACAACAAATCACCTCAGTGTTACTACAGAAATCTACGTTCTTGAATCTGGATATTGATACATTTTATAATTAATTTGATTAATTTAACACGAATATTATATCAAAACATCATGCTTTTTTTAGTCTCACTAGTCGCATTATGGCAGTTTTCCAGTCAATACTGTATGCTCATTGTAAAGCTAAAGTACTCCAAGTGTTTTAATTTTTTTTCTAACCAAATGCATTTAGAAAGCTAAATAAATAAATTAAAACAAAGCTCTTACTTGATTCATTTACCAGTCCAGCACACATCACAACCTTTATTTTATCCAAAACATTTTATTTTAGTTGCTGCTTATAATAAAGAAATCTAATATGCATGACTGTGCAATCCAATGGGGAATAACAGGCCTGCACACTGGCTTAAGGAAACAATGGAATTCTGGATTGTGGGCTGAGTGGACCATCTATGATACAGCATGTTTTACAGGGACTGATGTCAAACAATGTCTACTGTCTGTAGATCTGGATTGAAGTAAATTCCAAGTTAGTCATTTTCCAAACCATAACTCCTCCAAGGCATTGTTCCTTCTGACTCTGTGGGCTTGAGTCCTTGAGGCCTCTATTCTCCTTGGTTTTACATTTGTCTCAACAGTCTGGTGTAGCTCAGTGTTCGTAAAGCATCTGAACGTATCTGATCCAGCTTCTTTTTTTATTTTATTTTTTTAAACATAGCTGCAGTGGTACTCTGATGCTTTAACACTGTACAATTTGCATGCAAATTACTGTAAAAACAACATTTATAGAAGTTGTACATTTTACAGAAGTTGCACATCGAATTTTATTCAAAAGCAACAAGTTTGGGTGTATCAATTTAAGATACGTTACCATCCGTCTGAGTGATTTAAAGGATAAACAGAGTAACTGAATGAATTCAAACCAGCAATCCACATTTTAATTGGTTTCTCCCACATTCTCTATTACTGCTTTTGTATCTGGCATTTCCTCCATTCTAGTTTTCCACAGGTGAGCTGCCCTCAACACTGCAGAAAGCTTCACATAAGTGTGAACAGACACACACCACCATCAAGATAATTGTTTTTGGCCATAGGTGTTTGTGAGGTGTCAGACAGAAATTTACTTCAAATTCCAATACCACAACATGAGATATATTTACAGAGAAATACAGCTTTTTAGGAAAAACTTTCAATTCAAATAATGGTGAAAACTTCCCCTTTGAACTGTCATATTAGTCTGTGGTTTGGTTGAAAAATTAGGCCATGGCTACCGCCAAGCCTGACAAATAATAATCCAACCAAAACTGGTGCGGTATGTTGTTAATAGTGCATTAATAAAACGAAGACAGCAAAGATAATATTAATTAGAAGACCAAAGATCCTGAAGCCAAATTACAAGGAAAAATATCAAAATCTTTTTGAACAACCTGAAAAATCCTTGACTCTTCCAAAATCTTAATGTTAAATGCAGAAATATTAAGTGTAAGTTTAGCACAACAGTATGATGAAAATGTCTGAATAAGAGGTAGTATAAGTGCTTTGAAAATGTATGAATGTACCGTTCCAATATTTCTCTTATTAAAAGAAGCTAGAGTCCTCTGAATGTGTATTGCTTTACTGATCTGTGTGCACTCACAAGATGATAAAAAAAAAAACCTGAGCATCAATGACATCATCAAACTGAATTGCAATCATTTCAACTACACCCTTGCAATGTTAAAGAAAATATACTGTTTCCAAATGAAAAAAAAATAATAGTATAAACATAAATGCTGTTACAATAGACACTTAGTGATGTTACACATGGGTATGAAAGGAGAGCTACTGGCTATACTGTATAGTATACACTGCTTATAGATTTTTCAGGTCCAAATACTATATTAATTTACCAGATTTCTCCTAGACTGTTTTTGTGCTCTATAGTTCTAATGAACAAATCCACAATCTGAGTTTACAAATCTAGACTAGACTGTTTATCTGGAGTTAACTCCTTTTGGCACTGAAAACAAGCAGCTTTTTTCAAGGAAGATTTACGTGTATTTCGTGACCAACATCAAGCAAGATATCTCACTAAATAATATTTTACTAAAAGAGGTAACATATCTTTTTAAATGACAGGATAATCTGCCATCGGTCATTTAGAGTTGATGTTTTGTACAGCACCTCTGTAGTTTTAATAACAGATTATTGGGACATTATCTATTTATTAATGTTATTTCATTTCTAATTGAATGAGCAGACTTGCTTGACGTCAGCCCCTTCTCTGATATCCTCTGAATTCCCTGAATCCCTCACGTGAAAGTTTGAAATGCTTATTAGCTAAACTTCTGAAAATCTGTGAGACCTATATCCAGTCATGTCTTGATTATTAAATCTATATTTAGATGATATATATACCGTTATCATTTAGTTAGTTGTTTTGCATGACTGTATGATTGAGTTTATTGCCTTTAAATATTGCATTTTCATTATGTCATAGGGTGAGTTGCATGGTTTTCAGGTCAAAGTATGTTTGCATCGAAAGGTTATATATATATATATAATTTTTTTTTTCCTTTTTGGTATTCATATTTTGAATAGCATGGAAATTCACCAAGCTATTTTTAGTTTCAAAGCTGATGCTATTTATGTTCAGTATGTGACAATTTTCTTTCAGTATATAAAAAAGCATTACATACAATGTTTCTACTGTTATAGTCAGCCATGTACCCCTAAAACTTCTGGCATTTAACACATGCTATAATGCATTGGAAATTATTTGAAGCAGCATTTTCGGTTTCATTCAGGGTTTTCTCTAAGAGGATGCGGATTTCTACAGATTGTCAAGTATCATTCATTAGCTTGTATTTACTTACTGTTTGGTGGCTTTTGCGATTTTGCGGCATTTTCTTTTTTTTTTGCATTATAATGTTCTGCATTGATTCAGTCATCCTCGCCAAAAGGTGGCGACAGAAGCATTAACAGGCACCTGTGTTTTATTTTCAAGCAAAAACGGTAATGAGGTTTATTTTGAACTGGACTCAAGACTGTTAAAATAAGGCCTAATTCTCCCTTCATGCTTATTACAATCAGAGTTCTGCTGATTTTTATTTTTTTTTGGCTCTATTCAGAGGTACTGCATTAAAACATGCAGTTTGATTAACCAGCTATGAGAGTCTGTCTCTGTGAGTGAAACAATACAAATCACTAGTGTCCCTCTAAACAAATTTCTCTGTTGCATAACTGACCTTTCTACAACATATATTTTTCAAAGTCAATGGCCATTTGACAAAAAGGACTGCATTTTTTTAACACAAGAAACCTGTACTCCTTTCACAATTATTTTAGTCAGGCACCTACTGTAGATGTGAGGGCATGGGCTCTTCACAGTTTTACAGTCCAGTTCAATGAACTAAATAAATAGCATAGCTACATTTATCCCTGTCTCAAGCATTATTGAAGAAAATATTTCATTTTTCTATCATAAGAATAAGTACAGCCCACAGATTCGGTGTGGGCCAAGAAACTAAAGTGCATGAGGCTGCATGTGTGGTGCATATTTAAACGCATATATAAATTTATTATATGCAGAAATACCTTATGCCCCTCGTTTTATTCATATCCGTGTTTATGCATCAACTAAAAATAAGTCATATGAACATCATCCTTGGAAAGGTTATGAATGAAAATTTCACATTTGTTTAATACTATCATTGCTCTATATATATATATATATTGAACTAAATAAATAGCATAGCTACATTTATCCCTGTCTCAAGCATTATTGAAGAAAATATTTCATTTTTCTATCATAAGAATAAGTACAGCCCACAGATTCGGTGTGGGCCAAGAAACTAAAGTGCATGAGGCTGCATGTGTGGTGCATATTTAAACGCATATATAAATTTATTATATGCAGAAATACCTTATGCCCCTCGTTTTATTCATATCCGTGTTTATGCATCAACTAAAAATAAGTCATATGAACATCATCCTTTATGAATGTATGAATGAAAATTTCACATTTGTTTAATACTATCATTGCTATATATATATATATATATATATATATATATATATACATAAAAAACAAAAGTATAGCATTTGTAAACACGGATGTAAATTAACAGAGAGGGCATAGCTTGATGGCTGATCCATGTTTTCACGTGCATGTGTGACTCTGTTTGGTTGCACGCTGTCATGCTTTCTTTGGTGTAGATTTGGAGCCCGACAGACCGTTCTCTGTGTTATCAATCCCTGAGGAGGTGACAAGGCACTCCTTACTGAAAAAAACATAGAAAGAAATGGGCAGAACGAGAGGGAGATTATATATATAAACCATACATATTATACATACTACTACAACTACTTGCATATTAATTCATCAATTATTTTATCATTTATATTTATTGTCAAGCAATGACATGGTCCAAATCTGGAAAAGGGTACAGGAAATCTGAATCGTTCTAGTCTAATATATGCTCATGTGTACATCCTACAATTTGCCATGAACTCACTTTTTTTCCTCAATCTTTGCGAGAACGAACAGAGTGAGGTTCTTTAGCAGCATGAAGGCCATTAACAAAGCGATGAATCCACCAACACAGGAAGCAATGATGATGGTGAGTGTGTTATCAACCTTCCTTACTGAGAATGGGATAGCCAGAGAATACAACAAAAAGGGAATGAGAGAGGAGAAAAAGGCATATAGTTATTTGAATAATGACCTTGAAATGTGATGTTCATGTATCATTCTCTCTCTTCCCACCCTGCAACACTTACGTTCATCTACTACATATAGAGTGAAAATGGCGCTGTGATTCTTGCCCTTCTCTTTGGGGTTTTTGCCAAAGCAGGTGTAGACGCCTGCATCCTCAAATGTTATATTCCAAAGCAGGATGGAGATGTTATTTCCTTTACTGGAGCCAACATACTCCACCCTCTCACGGCAAATGTTTACTTTATTTGGCTCCACATTATCCGTTGGAATTACAGAATCAGCCATCTGATTGGGAAAGAGAACTGTCAGTTATTAATGTTAAACTGAGCATATGTAAAGTACAACTAACACTGGCTCTAGATATGTGTTTTTGCCTTTGAGACTATCAATACTGCAGTGCAAATGCCTATATCTTAAATTGTCACTCCATTTTACAATATCCTTAACTCAGACTGTTCTCTTTGACTTTGAAGTCTGTAGTGATGTTACTATCTTTGTTACTTGAAAGAATACACAGAATATGACACTGAGAAACAATATCAAGTCGATGGAATGATTTGTAAGAACTGCTGCCCTTCCACTTCAAGTGCCCTTGAAGGCATACAAAACCAGCTCAAGATAAAGTAAGGGTTTCTATTTATATTTCTATCCAATCAATGTTAGACTTAGCAACAGTAACTCATTTTATTGTTAAATTATGTTTTGGATGTTGTCTTAAGTAAATAAAAGCTGAATACAGTGTGAAAAGTGTCCTGCTAGGTCTACATGGTGTTCATGTATAACTGAACACGTTAGATAGGTAAAGGATAATCCACATTGAGCAGTTAATTATAGAAAAAATAAACGTGGAGGACGCCTGAAGGGGTTTAGCCTATTGTGTATTATCGAGATTATTACACGGCCACTTACCAAATATATTGACATGAAATACTGAATGAACATTTTGTATATTATCCAAAAGCTCCTGCTAAGAAAAAAAGTCTACCACAACATATAAAACAATCGGTAGTGACAAGGCGAACATTGCAGCAAAACAGTAAATACACTGAACTCCTCTGAAGTCATTGTAACTACAATAGATAACTGAGAGACGCAGGATGGCGCCAGCTGCATTTGTATAACAGCGAGTGCGAGGCCGCGGTGTGAATACGAGATTTCAAAATGTCTGACCGCTGGATGGCGCGAACATTCGACCGTCAGTGTAAAGCAGTTCATGTGATCAGTGCCGCAGAGATACTTATTTGATTAGTAACCAAAAATAGCAGAGATGCATATTTAACAGAAAAATACAAGAACAGAGAAACTCCGAAAACTTTATTTCCAGGTTTAAATTAGATTTTAAATCCCAAATTTTCAATGTGGTCTCAGACTTTTGAACCCCCCAACAAGACTGTTTGTTGTTTAGTAGGCCTAAGATGAAATGTTTTGGTTGTTGTTGTGTGGTAACATCTATTCTATTCTAGTGTATTCTACATTAGTGGAATAAATTTGAGTATCCCATAATTATTAAACTGAATATCTGTTACCTTACGCATGGTGCCATTATCATTGAACTCCCATTTGAAGTAGAGGTTAGTGATCCCAATACAGCTGGCATAGGTGCAGGGCAGAAGGACTGTGCTGCCGTTCACTGCTTCCAGAAATGGAATCTTACCAGTAGACATCTCCAGAGCATGAACGCAACACATGCCTGAAATAGGAAGAAAAAAAGCAGATGAAGATGGAAAACATGAAATGAAATGTTCCTATGTAGTCAGTGACACTATCGAAACCTGAAGAGAGAGACGCAAATCTATCAAAAGTCCATTAAGATTAATGGCAAACTGACATATGCACAAACACATATACAATGCACCCGTTCCCATTTATTCTCTCTTGCTTTCTCACATAAAGGTAATGTTGCAGTTCTCTCATGAATCAAAGGGCTTTTACCTCACAACCTTCTAGTTATTAGCCCAGAGTTTTATCTACTATGCCACACCGCATTATTTTAATTACTACCAAATTTTGCTATAAGTTTGATTGCATCGTATAATAATTGCTGTTAATAGTGTTCATCGTCTGTTTGATTATGTCTTTAATTGATTTTCCGTACATTTCTGCCATATGTACATTAACTGACAGTCACCACTCATAAGATGCTACTAAATATTGTAGAAACGTAATTTTCTGTAAAGTTGCTTTGCAACGATTTGTATCGTGAAAAGCGCTATACAAATAAACTTGAACTGTGAACATATGTTAACTTTTAGTGGTTGACACAGTGATCATTTCAGCACCCAGACATGTTAAGAAAAATAAATCATGCATAAAACTTTCTGAGACTTTGTAGTGCCAATAAATATAACTGGTCAAGTATGAAACCTCTCAACAACCCAAACAACTCATTCATTTTCAATCGAGGTTTAGAAAGTGTCTACCAAATGCATTAATATATTGAACAATGAAATAACTTTTAATAAAATAATAATAGTAAAAATGCAACTAAATGAATACATAATATAAATTATGCAAATAATACATATAAGACACAATAATATTTGAATATGTCAGCATGTAGTTTAGCAAGGTTCATATAACAGCTTTCACATTTCATATGTGGTTCTACAGAGATACTGTTTCATGTGCACAGCATTTTTAGCCATCTATATTTAACTTTTTCTGTTCTAGGCGTTTACTATAACTTTTATCGTCTTCTATTACTGTGAAACACATAAGAGGCATAATTTAATGAGTGAATTAATTATATACATGTTTTCTTGTTTCATTGTGAGGTACAATTTGTTGATATTCATGGTACATGCACTGTATCAGTTTGAATGCAATTCTGCAAGCTAACAGGGAAACTGTGTGTCTGGATATTGAAAGTTCCTATATACAGAATATGCAACACCTATAAATGTATATATTGTACACATTTACATACTGTATGTAGGCCTACCATTGTAGATGAGAAATAAGCAGGATATAGGGCGAGCTTCCATACACACCTGGGCTCTCTGACGTCAAGTGTCCAGAAGTTTGCTTGGCATGCAATGTGACAGAATAAACATGTGCTGGTGTGAGAGTGCTGAGTTTACACTGCTGTGTTACTCGAGACGTTGCATAAGCAGTGAAGAGGTCCTACCAATCAACTGTACCCTTTCATGAGAGGTATTTTAAACAAGGAAACGAGTGATTGTGAAAACACTGTATTCAATGGTGATTTAATCAACATGCTTGTCATCATGTTCTCTAAGAGACTTTGTACTTCCGTTACAGAAACGTAGCCTGCTGCTGCACCCCAGACTAAGCATTTAATTGAATAAATATTGATGAGGAATCAGTCTCATGAGACTTAATGATTCTCGGTAACAAATCTCCCAAAATACGTTAGGAGAAACAAAACTATTTTTTATTTACTATAGAATACAGAGCTGCTGTGTTAAATGAATGAAGATAAAACAGCCCAGATACTTTGAAACTGATATATGATGAAAAACATTTGAAAGAGTCTTAAGCAAAGTTTGACTCAAACAGTCAGACATACTTGATTCGAGAGCCTATTTAATGGGATCTTCAGTCCCTTGTTTTCTGTGATTAACTCAGCACCAATAACAATCTGTGATACTCCCCTTTACCAGCCATGAAACAAAACTCCTTACATTACTGCAAGTCTCATCTTCCATTAGTCTGTGGTGGTCCAAAGTATGTTCTCTAGAGCAGCACGGGATGCCCGTTCACAGCTCTCGCACACATAAATCTCTGTCATTATTCACAACCAAAATATGCTACCATAACTGACAAACTAAATTTGAACTTGCAAACTAAAAGCAAGCTCCTCAGAACCATGTCATCCCATATTCAAGTACAAATGCAGTGTGATATGCAAGGCCCAACTTAAATGATAAAACACTTGTGAACATTTTAACAATCAGAAAGAAAGTCTTGAGTCAGACTTGATATGACATGAAGGAGAGCAAATTATAAGTCTGAACACAGTTTCCGGAGCGTAGTTTCGTTGTCAGAGGCAAATATGTCTCAGAAATTTGAGCCACTAAACTAATGCTGACTTAAACACTTTATGCTACAGCAGCTCTGCAATGCAACATTAGGAGCTGCGTGTGTGTCTGTTTTTAGGACATCAGAGAACTGCATAGACTCACTGATTCAATATGAATTTTCAGTATGAAATATTAGTACAGTATAGACTTGGTACTTGCCGTAAACAACTCTCTGACAAGAATAGGAATTCATCTGGTCTGTTGTATTTAAAAACAGTTTTTAAAGTTTATTTTTATTTTTTTACATTAAAAATCATAACTAAACACAATAGTTGACAACAGTATGTTTTCATTGTGAGGAGGTAGAGGCAAGTCTTACCAATGATGAGTGTGAGCAGAAGAGAGAACACAGTTCTTTCTGAGGGCACTCCTCTCAGACGACCTCTGCTCTGTGTCTCCATCCTGCACTTCACTTTCTTCTCCCTTCTTTTTGTCACGTGCACCTGCCTTCCTCAGCAGTTCACGTCCACTTTTGTCAGTTTCCCAGAATTCTTTGTTCCTCAAGATGCTGCCTGGGTGGCAAAGGCTCCTTTACACTTCTCAGCAATTGCGCACTAGATCAATTGGAGCTTGCCGTTCCTAACATCAAATATAAGATTCCTCCTGTTAAAGGCCTGTCCAGTTCTCAGGAGACCTGGAAGCACAAAGATCTGCCCAGCTGGGAAAATGAAGTTGCTAGAATTCCATCTGGCTTTGTTTTTTTGGTTGTTCGGTTACCCTCTAACCTGTGAAAAAGGGAAGTTTTGAACAGGAGGTGTGGAATATACTCATTGACCTTGATTCAATATAATGCATAGAATTATGCCCAATCATAAGAGAAAATTATTCTACCATTATCTATTATCTATCTGTGTGCTGTTTACACGACTGTGTGCTAAGGACTGCGGTGTACTTAGAACAGTGAACTATTTAAAACTTGAAAAACACTCATATATGGCAAAGGACTTGACACTGAAAATAGGAGCTAGAAATACCTGATGTTATTGATCACCCTTCAGAAGTTCATATATGGTAAAAGATACCTTGTCTAAAAATACAAATCTTTTGAACAGCTTCAGTTAATATATGTGAATAACGAGATTCTGGAGTTATCGTTTGCAAACCATAACTTGGCCTTATCTTGTTAATAAAGTCTATCTGGCTTCAAAACCTCTTCAGAGCAATTTATTTTGATCAGAAAAATTCTCCAACAGAGGGCAGCAAGACTTACAAAGTACATAGAGACATAAAACACTCCACAATTTCTCTTATAAAAAAGTGATCCCACATTAACTATAACCCTATCTGCTGTAATATCAACAAGAGAGATCAGCTGACAGAATATACTTAAGTCAGCAAGTTTCAAAGCAATTTACTGTAAGCTGGTTTGGATGTAAGTCTCTACAGCATGCATGCAAACTAGTAAATATACAAACCATGTATTTATAAACAATATTAATAAAAAAAATGTATATGAATATTTCTTAATCTCTCAACAAAGCTAATTATACATTGATATATAATAAAAAATTATATATATGCATATATAATAAAATATACTAATAAAATATATTTATGTATACTATATAATAATATTAATAACTACTAGTAACTAGTTTTATTAAAAAACATTTTTTATGTATATTTATTAACTTGGTCCAATTTGATCTAAACTGACACTACTACTACTACTAATAAACATTATTATTATTACATTTGTTAAAATATATTAATAAAATATCTTTAAATATAATGTAATAATATTACATTATAATTGTATTAATTATATTAATAAAATATAAATATACACATATATAACATATTACAAGTACAAAGAAGCACAAAAGATCTCACATATCTTGGTTCTGAATGCGGTTACTGTAAAGATGAACACACTGAACTTTTGTATTTGTGCATGAAGTCCATTCTTCAGCATTATAATATATACATACATTTCTGACTATGAAAAACCAACCAAAATGTTTACAAATGACTCAATTTGCATGTTTTTGTGTCTGGTTGAGTCAGTGTGTGTGTGTGTCTGTGCCGTACCTTTGTTAAGCAGGTAAATCAGTGTGTCCTGTTTGGAGAAGCAGAGGGCATCGGTCCACAGAATATGCTGCACACAAATCCGCAGTGCTTTGGTCCCAATTCTGCTCAGACACGCACACGAACACCCTCTGACACACACACACACATACACACACTCTCACCGACACACCTTTTAAGGGACACGCGCAATCCAGCCGGTAAAACAGAAGTGAAGAGCATTGAAGCACTAGAGGTCTGAGGACAACTGCAGCTAGTCTGTTCAACAGCAGCCCCCCCTCCTCTCTCTCTTTGAAAAATCTGCTCAAATCTGGCTCATGCTCAACTTTTCCCCTCCTTGGCTGACTGCCTGTCCCTCCCTTCCTTCCTCTCGCCCCTTCTATCTCTGCTCCTTTCCTCCCTCCTCCTCCCTCTCTCTGAGCTGTAAATGTGGGTTCAGGTTGTTAGGCTGTGTTATTTGGGGTCCGGAGTCTCTTCTGCATTGCAGTTTTTAGAGAGACAACAGGAAGGACAGCTCCAGAAAGAAACACGAGGGGTCTGCCAGCTCCACAACTGCTGGGATACACATCAATTAACAGTGACAGGGTGATGAGAGTGACAAGAGTGACATGCATCACTGTCCCACATTGAGAAAGATACATAAATGAGAGTAGACTGTACATGTGTGTTCGCCTGCAACGTGACTGTGACTTTGAATATGTGTCTATGTCCACCTCTCACACATCTATGATAGATTGGCAAAATTGAGTTTCCTATGACTCTGCATTTCTCAACCCCACCCCCTCTCGTATTGTTAATAGGCTGCACCAGCCGTGTCAGGTTTTCCTGGATCAGGGCAATTGTCATCTGAAACCCAGAGACTTTCTGTATTCTGCATTTATATTTACTGGTGAATCATTGGAAACCATGATGAATATAAATTGTTCTTTCTTTTTTATTTCCTTAAATCCTTTACTTAATTTAAGGAATTACTGTAGCTGGTATGATGCAGTAGACACTGCTTGGAAATTTTGGGCTTGTGTCTCCTGCTTTTCTTATTGCCCTATCATATCTAGCTCTAGATACTGCTCTGCTTAAACCACATCCTCTTTTCTCAAAACAGGCCCTTGTTTAAGCCCCTCCATTAAGGACTGCAACCCACACATGGATTCTTACTGCAATATCCTCATATGGACATGAGTAGTACGATGTTGCAGCATTACACTGTGAACTCCATCCTCAAGTTCTGCAATAATGTTTCTGTCGTTCCAACAAAAATCAGGCACTGGCTGACACAAGTGCTGTAAAACATTTAGATGTCATCAACAGTGTTGGGGAAAGTTACTTTTAAAAGTAATACATTACAATATTGCGTTACTCCATAAAAAAGTAACTAATTACGTTACTTAGTTACTTTTTATGGAAAGTAATGCATTACGTTACTTCTGCGTTACTTTTTAAAATCTGGACAGGGCTTGCTTGTTTGTTTTTAAAAATAAAAAAAGTTATATTTTTGGCAAATATAAAAGCCTCAGGCTGAAGGGAAAGTAAATTTACGTCCGTACAGTAGAATGCAGAAGAAGAAATTTCAACACACTTTAGCACAGTGACAGGAGAGGTGTCAATCAATAAATTTAAAAAAAAAAGTAACTTGCGTAACTTATTTGAAAAAGTAACTCAGATATTGTCTTGAAAATTAAAAAGTAATGCATTACTTTACTAGTTACTTGAAAAAAAGTAATCTGATTACGTAACTCACGTTACAACACTGGTCATCACTCAATCTTTCTTAAAGGGATGGTTCACAAAAAATCTGTCATAATTTACTCACTTTCATGTCGTTCAAGTCTTTGAAATACTTGCTAATGTTGCTATGTTTTTGGTGGCCTATCCTGTTAGGGTTAGCAGTGTCTTTTGGGGGGGGGGGGAAGCATAATGTATCCATGTACTGTTTTTAGTTGTCCTTGTTACAATGTTATTTCAGTGTAATAATTACAATTATACAAGTACTGAATAATATTAACAAACAGCATGTACTTACTCCAGGGTTAGAGTTTATTTGGGGGGGAGGGGGGAATAGTTGCATGTAATTATCCATAATTTACTGTTATTACTATATTAAGTACATGTAACGTGTAATGGACAAAGTGTTACCACTTTTTTTTAATGAAATTATTTTGGGTCACACTTTAGTTTGAGGACCAATTTCTTATTGATAGTGAGGTAGTTGTTAAGTAGGCATGGGGTAGGATTAAGGGATCTAAAATATGGTCCTGCAGAATAAGACATTAAGATGTGCTTTATAATTACTAACAAATAACCAATATGCAAGCTAATAAACAACTAGTTAAAAGTGAGAATTGGCACCTAAACTAAAGTGTTTCACATTTTTTCAATGTTTTGTGGAAGCTTGAAAACAGAAATGCAAAATTAAGAGTTGAAGTTAAAGACACTCTCTTGCACTTCAATATGAAGATTTGAAGTTTAAATTTATAATATTGTTATGGAAGGTTATATACATACATATATATATATATATATATATATACAAAGAGTGGGTACAGAATGTATACAGACCCCCTTAAATTTTTCACTCTTTGTTATATTGCAGCCATTTGCTAAAATCATTTAAGTTAATGTTTTTTCCTCATTAATGTACACACAGCACCCCATATTGACAGAAAAACACAGAATTGTTGACATTTTTGCTGTTGACGTTTTTGCAGATTTATTAAAAAAGAAAAATTGAAATATCACATGGTCCTAAGTATTCAGACCCTTTGCTGTGACACTCATATATTTAACTCAGGTGCTGTCCATTTCTTCTGATCATCCTTGAGATGGTTCTACACCTTCATTTGAGTTCAGCTGTGTTTGATTATACTGATTGGACTTGATTAGGAAAGCCACACACCTGTCTATATAAGACCTTACAGCTCACAGTGCATGTCAGAGCAAATGAGAATCATGAGGTCAAAGGAACTGCCTGAAGAGCTCAGAGACAGAATTGTGGCAAGGCACAGATCTGGCCAAGGTTACAAAAAATTTCTGCTGCACTTAAGGTTCCCAAGAGCACAGTGGCCTCCATTCCTTAAATGGAAGACGTTTGGGATGACCAGAACCCTTCCTAGAGCTGGCCGTCCGGCCAAACTGAGCTATCGGGGGGGAAGAGCCTTGGTGAGAGAGGTAAAGAAGAACCCAAAGATCACTGTGGCTGAGCTCCAGAGATGCAGTCGGGAGATGGGAGAAAGTTGTAGAAAGTCAACCATCACTGCAGCCCTCCACCAGTCGGGGCTTTATGGCAGAGTGGCCTGACGGAAGCCTCTCCTCAGTGCAAGACACATGAAAGCCTGCATGGAGTTTGCTAAAAAACACCTGAATAAGATTCTCTGGTCTGATGAGACCAAGATAGAACTTTTTGGCCTTAATTCTAAGCGGTATGTGTGGAGAAAACCAGGCATTGCTCATCACCTGTCCAATACAGTCCCAACAGTGAAGCATGGTGGTGGCAGCATCATGCTGTGGGGGTGTTTTTCAGCTGCAGGGACAGGACGACTGGTTGCAATCGAGGGAAAGATGAATGCGGCCAAGTACAGGGATATCCTGGACGAAAACCTTCTCCAGAGTGCTCAGGACCTCAGACTGGGCTGAAGGTTTACCTTCCAACAAGACAATGGCCCTACGCACACAGCTAAAATAACGAAGGAGTGGCTTCAGAACAACTCTGTGACTGTTCTTGAATGGCCCAGCCAGAGCCCTGACTTAAACCCAATTGTGCATCTCTGGAGAGACCTAAAAATGGGTGTCCACCAACGTTTACCATCTAACCTGACAGAACTGGAGAGGATCTGCAAGGAGGAATGGCAGAGGATCCCCAAATCCAGGTGTGAAAAACTTGTTGCATCTTTCCCAAAAAGACTCATGGCTGTATTAGATCAAAAGGGTGCTTCTACTAAATACTGAGCAAAGGGTCTGAATACTTAGGACCATGTGATATTTCAGTTTTTCTTTTTTAATAAATCTGCAAAAATGTCAACAATTCTGTGTTTTTCTGTCAATATGGAGTGCTGTGTGTACATTGATGAGGAAAAAAAATTAACTTAAATGATTTTAGCAAATGGCTGCAATATAACAAAGAGTGAAAAATTTAAGGGGGTCTGAATACTTTCCGTACCCACTGTATATATATATATATATATATAGTTTTAACCAATTTTCAACACCGCTTTTGCATTCATTTCAAATATGCATGCTGCAAATGTGCAAGTCATTTCAAACTATGACAAATAAATTCCAAAATATTTCATATATTCTCAAATAAAATGAGCTCATAAAACAACAATTATTTAAAAAAAAAAAATATCAAAATGCTGATTAAGTTTTTGACAAAGTATTGTGTGTCACGCCATATGCCACATTAAGTATCCATATACAGTATCAACAAATGTGGCATCAAAAATATCCATACTGATATCATCAGAGTTTAAGACACTGGGACAGTGCAGGAGTGTGTGTGTTTGTGGGATGAGGGCTGCAGTTTGGAGTTCTAAATTCCGTTTTGAGGCTGCTCTGCAGCACTGTGCTGCACTTAATGTGGCAAGGTTTTTTACTGCTTTCTGGACCAGTTCCCACCAATGCTGCATTTCTTTCTCATCACACACACACACACACTCACAGAGAGAGGTGTCCTCTGCTGGTGCAGCAAAGAGTCTGGTAGGGGACGAGCCTCTTTCAGCACTCTCTGGTATACCGCAGTAAGTGAGCAAACACACACACACACACACACACACTCACGTACAGGAAGTCAGGTTCTCTATTTGGTTGAAGCAATTGAAAATCTATAAATTCAATTACTCCTTTTAAGTCTAGAACTCAGAAGTCCCTCATCCATCTTAGTACCACACACACACACACACACAGAGAGAGAGAAAAGAACAGAGCATGTTCTTATAATAAACAGTCTAAAGACTAACCTCAGATCAATGTAATGTAACACAAGCAGTGATATCCTGTGTCTTGTCTCTCAAACACATGCTTTTAATCTATATCCTCTCAGTGTGCTAAGTGTTACTATAATAAACACACATGCATGTTCCGTTTACAGCCACATTTAAAAAAGGAGCCTGTGCAATGTTTGTCCATTTGAGGGGGGAGGATCTTTGTCTGTTCACTGTACTGAATGTAAGTCTTAACTCATGTTATCACTAATTTATGAGACTTATACAGCCACCAGAGGGTGCTTTTTCAACCACCAACAAATGTATTAATGCATACAGTATACACACACACACACACACACACACACCTATCTAGTTGGAATCAGCTTCCAGAAGAGATAAGATGTGCTAAAACATTAGCCACATTTAAATCCAGACTCAAAACTCATTTAGCTGTGCATTTAGTGAATGAGCACTGTGCTACATCCGAACTGATTGCACTGTATTTTATGCATAATCTTTTTCTATTCTTAACCATTTTAATTCAAGTTTTAATTATTATTTTTATGATTATTTTAATTCCTTTTATGTAAAGCACCTTAAATTACCATTGTGTATGAAATGTGCTATATAAATAAACTTGCCATGCCTATCTATCTATCTATCTATCACCAGATAAAATGTTTAATCCTTGTTTATAAACAGTATACTAGTCATAAAATCTGGCAATTTAATGAAAGCACAACCAAAATTAGGATAGCTAAATTTAAGTTAGAATTTAATCCTTGCAAAAGAAGTCCAACATAAACTGGCATACAATCAGACTCAGTGGGGGTAGGTGTTAGAAAAAAAAAATCTAAAACAGTTGTTTTAGTTTTGATGACTTTTGAAACTAGCTTTACCATGTCAAAATTTCAAAAGAGAACAGAACATCCACAAAAAAAACAAACACATTTTTTTTTACTTTTAAAATGTGTCAATTAAAAAAAAAAAAAACAGCATAAACATTTATAAAATGTAATAACTTGCAAGAATATAAAAACTCATTTGAGATGAAGAGAGACATTTACAGTATTTCATTTCAAAGTAGGATTAAAGGATGAATTTACTCACTTGAAAGATATTTTCTAAATCGCAAAATCCTGATCGGCAGCATTGATGAACAAACAATCCCAGAACACTGAAGATTTGAGGTTGATGCAATGAGATGGGCAGTACAAATAACAATAAAGGTCAAAGTACTACATTTGTTTTATTTATTTTTTTCATGCAGTTTATCTTTGATCCATCCATATTATATATATATACACATTTACAAAAGTTGTTACTGGTTTTAGAAATTATATTGCTCTTTTAAAAAGGATAGTTTTTTTTTTTGCTGCACAGGTTTGTGAACCACATTTAATGAACGTACAGAAACACACCCAAACACAGATGCAGACATACACGTGCACAACAGCACATATGCATATATGCAGATCATATACACATGTGACTGTACAAACTGCCATAGAGCAGTACAACAGACAAACACAGAATGGAAAATGACAAAAATTCTCAATCATACTTATTGGCAACAACAGTCGATGAAGTCAGAGTTTAGATACACATAAAAACTTGGTATCTCATATCTTTTTAAAGGGGTCATATGATGCGATTTCAATTTTTCCTTTCTCTTTGAAGTGTTAAAAGCTCTTGGTACATAAAGAAGATCTGTAAAGTTGCAAAGACTAAAGTCTCAAATCCAAAGAGATATTCTTTATAAAATTTAAGAGTCAACCACACCTACCTAAAACGGCTCGTTCTAACACGCCCCCACATGTCTACGTCACGATGTGGGAAGAGTTGCATAACACCGCCCAAATGTTCACGGAAAGAAAAAAGGCGTAACTTTAATTCTCGCTGTAGTTTTGTTGCTGCCGTCATGCCTGGAGCTGATCCGTGCTGGTCGCTGAGGGAATACATCAACTTCACGCTGTGGATCACCGGATTGGCTTTCCCCGTGGACGAAGCGGAGTCAAGGCGTTCTCAAGCCCGCCGCCTCTGCTCACTCTAGCCCGCCATTTGTTTTGTTGTGAAAGCGAAACTACTTGGTCTTCCAAAAGAGGACACGACTAGAAATCAGAGGTTAAGTTGTATTTACAACACTGTTCCAGAACACTTCAACCTAAATATTCAGATGTGTGCAGTACATTTTATGGAGGACTGTTTCCTGATCCTGGTAGAGTAGACTACAATGCCGGCTGTTCTGACTCACAGACTGCAAGTACGTTTTTTATATTTAAAGGATGTGCCACTGACGATTCAAACGCGAGTTTTGAGCAGTGTAGTGTAGCACTTGTTGTTTGTCATTTCTCCGATCACAAATGTAGACAGGGTTTTATGTTTACGTGGCACGATGCAACGCAACATGTAAAAAGACAGTATAAATCATTATAATCCGTAATTATGTCCCCACTGGATGCAACAAATGCCTCGTTTATAATGGGTTTTAATGTTTTTGAATCATCGCTCCGGCTGGACAGGGCATCATCACAGTATGGTGGGGGCGTAACATTTCCGTCACAAGCTTGAGGTATTCAGCCAATCACAACGCACTGGATAGCTGGCCAATCAGAGCACACCTCACATTTCAGGCCAATGAGCTTTGTAAAAATCGATGCGTTTCAGAAAGGCGGGGCATAGAGAAACAATAATGTACAGTATGTGGAAAATAGTGTTTTTTTAACTTTAAACCGCATAAACATTTCATTACACCAAATAATGTTCTTTTTAGCAACATTATATGACCCCTTTAAGAATACAAAGGATAGATGATCTCACTTTATGTATAAAAATTTACCTCACCTTAAGCTTTCATAGATAAAAAAATAAAAAATAGGTTATGATAACTAAAAACGTATCTTGGTAAAATTATCAGTAGAAGCAAGCAAGCTTCTATAGATCAATTTGCCATCTAGATACTATCTAGAGTTATTTCATATACCAGTAATTAGAAAATCCTGTGGCAAAATAGGTTATGCATCACTAGTTAAAATGGGTTAGTCCAGACAGAAAACTAATAGCACAGACGCACTAAAACCCTGAGTCAGGCATCCTCTCTCACAGCACCTGATCCTTTGATTTGTGGTCCTCCATCTCAACATCCATGTCATTGTCCCGTCTCCGGAACACCCGCACAACAATATAAATGATGAGGATCAGGAGAACGACACCAATGGATCCACCCACAGCTATTGCCAGTATTCCAATTTCAGAGAATGAAACTATAAGAAGAAAAGAGAAAGTATACTTAATGCTTGACTGCCTTATTGAATGTTTATTCTATAATGTTTATTCTACAACAATGTTACATTATATCTCAAGGTTTTCTTTCAGTTGAAAACGTATGTAAACTATATACATATATATACATTTACACATATACATATACAGTATATATAAAGAACAAAAGCATTCAAAGCAGACCGTGCCAATTACAGTACATACACTCAAGTTTACTGTGTTATACATACACACATATATATGTATATTACACACTTATGCAAGTGTTTATATTGTTCCTAGAGGAGGAAAACGCTTAACGTGAGACTTTGCAGGACCCTGTATGTTATGGTACTAATTTAGTTTTAATCGTTTAAGCACCACAGCTTCTTGTCTCCATTGGCAACACACACGATTTGTGTCAATTGCAAGTGACGTCGCAGGTAGCGGAGAGTGCAAGTGGCGATTGCAAGTGACATTGTAATTTAGTTTCTTTTTTTCTTGTCTTCACGACCTGGCAACTGTTAAAAAAATAATAAATAATAGGACAAAATAAAAAAAAGTCTGCAAGTGACGTCGCTAGTTTGCGTGCTTCGGATTTATCATGGATTCCTTGTATTTACTACCACTCTGCCAGCAAAGCAACACGAAATAAATTAGAATAGGGTTTTTATTTTTCGAATAATAATTACAGATGGAATATTCCTCTATTTGTGCACACCCCTACTTTAATCCGAAATAAAGGGTGAGAAAATCTGTCCAAATAACAGGATGTGAACCTTTATCAGAGAATGGCCAGAATATCACTCTCATTTGTTTATCTTACACTCTTGTTGTCTGTACCATAACACTCTCAGAGAAGACTGTCTGCTATTCTAGCCCAGTTTATTAGATACTTCTGTCCTTCAGCTGCTGGGATCAAAGAAAGAACACAATATCCTCCACTGCCATACGGGTTTAGAAGGGTGAGTAAATGATTTTTCAAACAGGTGTCACAGCATCTGCTCTTACCTTTTTGAACAACTCTGAGGCTGATCTCGCCTGCAAAGCCCTGGAAGTCGGGCGTATTTCGGACTTGGCAGCTGTAGGTACCATTAAAGCTGGACTGCACATTCTGCAGCGTGATGGATGCGTCCCCCTTCATTACATTACCAGACCATACAGCATGATCCTTAAATTTGCCATCTTGCGGGGGATATGCATGTCCGTGGTAAAGAAAAATCTGACCGAGTAGAAAAAGAGAGTGAATAGTTCAAAGTTAAACCGAAAGGAATGACTATGACCCACTGAAATGAGGTTGGAATTGTGGTTTTTAAAAAAAAAGTGAAAGAAAGGAATAAGAGAGAGAAAGGGGGCAGAAGGAACATTGTATTGAAGATTTTGAACAGTGTTTTAAGAGTGCATTTCCTGAACCAAGCCTCATTTCACCCAGTAAATAAAGACTTTCAGATACATTAACTC
The DNA here is from genome assembly GCF_001515645.1 of Sinocyclocheilus grahami. Taxonomy (NCBI): domain Eukaryota; kingdom Metazoa; phylum Chordata; class Actinopteri; order Cypriniformes; family Cyprinidae; genus Sinocyclocheilus; species Sinocyclocheilus grahami. The sequence continues at coordinate 426,699 of NW_015505394.1, read as the reverse complement.
AACAACACCCATTCGGTCTCACCGATTCTTCAGACGTCTTTCCGAGTGGTCGGAAGCTCCAGGATACAGAGACACTTTCTTCAGAGAGTGGATGGGTAGATTTAAATGTACATTTGAGCCGTACATCTGTCCCATTAACTGCCTCCAACTCTGAGGACGTAAGCACCTCAATTCCCTCCACCTGATGTACACCTGGTAACCATGGATTAACACGTTACTAAGAAGTGACACAAACAGGTCATTCCAACAACATTTATATTCTCTCACCCTAAACTCGGCACTAAAATGTACATTCTCGGTGGCCTTCAACCAAACATTGAAAGAGAGAACCATAATGTGATCTCAAAGTTCATGACAGATATATAGATACTTGTCGTGGACACATTCATGTCATAACGCTCTTATCAGACCTCATCTAATTTACAGTCAGTCATCAGAACAGTTCAATCAGATGTTACGAAGCAAAACCACTCACATGAAAGTCACATAACCATTAAGCCATTTTCTTTTATTAACACTGTATATAGAAATTTAAAAAACACAGATGACAAAAACTGCATCTAAATATTTACATCGTCTAGTGTACATGCCACATTTCGACAATCATGTTAAATCCCAACCCTTACACACAACTGAATGGGTATAAAAATATTCGGTGCAATCTTGTGAGGTTTTCAACTTTTTAAACAGTTAGTGGATCTCCAGTCCTTCCAGCTAACAATTAGTCACAACAATCTGAACCATTTTTACAGTAATACATGTTGGCAATAATGAATCAGCAGCACATACAGCATCATTCAGTCACATGGAACTATTGCTGCACTGAGGTGTTCTGCACTAAATACCCTGAACTTATTATTAAGCATTAAGGTAAAGCTTTCACAGGTCCTGCTGAGATCAGTGTGTTTAACTCTGCTTAAACTGAGACTGCAGCCGTTCCACCCATTAAATCTGTTTCAGGTCACTCTCTACTCACTGCAGTAGTAGGCCTACCTATAGGCTATTTATTAATACATTGAGAGTAGTATATTGTGTGTATTTCATTTTAGATTTTATTTTCATTAAAAATACATTCCATTCATTCAAATTGTTTCTACCTAGTTTTATCTACCTATATCGTTAATCTTTCTTACTACACCTGCTATCCACTTCAAGCTGCTGTAATGCCTGCATTAACCCCCTGAGGATCAATCTAATCTTGTATAATCTGATTTTATGAACGGCACCACAGTGCAAATCTGATAAACTCCACAGAAAACCAATAAAAATTGAGTCGTGATTAAACCATACTAGCTTGTTGAAGATTTACGTAACTCTGAGACTACCGAAAGTAGCTATAATGTGGCCACAGTGGTCTCAAATTGCCAAACGTAGCAGGAAAACAATCTTCCTAACACCACAAATAATGACTCATTCAATTAAATATGTAATAGAAAATAAGTTAACCAAAGATTTTATATTCATTTCGAAATCAAAGGTGGATACAGGAAGTAGGAAACTCACCTGGCAAAACAAGCGCACATAGCGCAGGGAACAGGTAAATCCAGACTCGACTCATAGGGAAAATACTGGAGGAGCTATCAGAGCTCCTTTAAATGGTAACAGCCTACTATTAACTATATATCCAGCCGCTTACTGCATTTACACTCAAGTTCTAAGTATTAGTTGAACTTCGGCGCTCCTGAGCACTGCGGCCATGCTAAACCACTCAGAACTAAACTCACTTGCTCTTCTCCGTGAGTGAAAGGGGAGGAGTTTTAAAAGGCGTCAACAAAAACCAGTGGGGCAAAGGTCTACCTGCACATCAGTCTCTCTCCCACAATTTAACTGCTGTCGTGTGTATCCAGAGCATGTCACTGCATGTTTCTCGTAGGCAGTGTGGCAACAACATCCATTCTACTCGAAAGAATAATTGACACGGTTTCTTTGGATGTTCGTTTCATTTGTCTGTCTCGCAATGACAAATGTTACCGTTGTGAGTCATATTCTTAAACGAGATTATTACGAAAATAACTCTACTTAAATGTGCAATCAAGTGTTTATTTATTTAGGCTCTGGTGCAATCTCGTGGAATAATGAAAAATTGCAGCCGTAGCCTTCCGGTTCAAGTGACGTCATTAATCAAGTCCCAAATAATTGCAATTAATACAATTATCCTTAAATTATTCAGGCACATAAGCCTTTTCATCTCGTAGTTATGAATATTGCAAATGGATCTGTCCTTTTCTCGTGCATAGAGATGTAGCCTACTAAAAAAAAAAAAAAAAGATGCTAATTAAAAACCCCTGCGAAGTAAGAAACATCTTCATCGATTTGACAACACAGGCTGCAAATACTCACAACACAAAGAAACGCACTGCAAACACAAAACAAACAAAAACAGAAACGTGCTGCAAATGCACAGACCGCATTGGAAATGTTTAAGGAAAGCCGTTTCTTTGTTTGTGTTGTGAGTATTTGTAGCGTGTTTCTCATTATTATGACTTACAGAATCGATTTCTTTTCTCAACTATGGCGGAAACAGGCTTCCATACGGTTCTGTAGCCCTGCTTGTGCTGTGAGAATTTGCAGCGCGTGTGTTGTCAAATTGATGATGTTTTCTTAATTTCCAGGTGGGTTTTTTTTTCATTTGCAGCCCGTTGCTTTCTGCCACCATAGATTTCAGAAAAAGACATGCCCTGCGTCTCAATGTTAATACTATCCATCCTAAATAGTATGTGAGAATAGAATAAGTGTGTCCCAAAGCATATTATGTTGAAAAGAGTATGGCAAAAGTCCCCGGATGGTCTACTGTTTCAGGTCGATTTTTGAAGTGTGGATCCGTGCACACACTAATGGCTCAAATTGCCCACAATCCATTGCGCTTTGGCGAAGGATTCGGTCCAGAACTACAAACACGAATAAAACGTGTTAGAAAAACTACAAACGTGGCGGATGCACGCAATCGACGGTTAGGTAGAGAGGTTTACAAAAAGGGATTTGAGTTACTAATAATCAACATTTATCCTGGTAAAAAAAAATATGTATTTATTGTTATCCGTGTTATATTTAATCTGCAACAGCAATGTGAACTTTTATAAACGACCATATGGTCGTTAACTTTTAAATGCATCATTATGCAGAAAATATGAGCAGAGTTCTCGGCATGAAAGACCCGCGACTGGCAGATCAACGAGCTACTTCTTTTCTCTCCAATACGGTAGGAAGTTAAATGAAATGCAATGTGGAGGATGTTAACTGTGACAAGATGATTGACAGGCCAGTTTACAGGGACAGGGTGCGTGTAACAGGTGCGACAGAGCGCTCCTTTAAAGACGCAGTTGTGTGGCGTGATAGTATGTCCCAAAGCTTGCCTTCTCTTCTACTGCACAGGAATCAGACAGAGGCGGACAGGAACTAAGTACATTTACTTGAGTATTGTACTTAAGTACACTTTTTGAGTATCTGTACTTTACTTGAGTATTATTTTTTCTGGGAACTTATAACTTTAACTTCACTACATTTGAAAGACAAATATTGTACTTTTCACTCCACTACATTTCTATCAAGATCCTCGAAGTAGAAAGTCGTTACTCTGTAGCAGCTTTGAAAGTCAGTAAGTGATTTTTTTTCTTCTCTAATACTTGACTTTCTTTTTTTCAGACAGTTTATCAGTAATCACTCTTGTGGGGCTACATGAAGTGATTTCCCAGCATTTTTTTAGCACTGACCAGCTGCAATGTGATATTTATTTACAACAATTCAATAATAAGAAGTTAATATTGTGGTATATATTAGACACAATATTGTCTGATTTTGCTTAATTGTGTAGGTGAAAATATTACCTATAAAGCCACAGAAGAACTGTTGTGTGTCTCCTAATAAAACACAATAGGTGTTGGACTTGAAGCAGAACTGCACAGACCGTTCTGTGTGTGACATCCAAGTACCACGAGAGCGATTAGACAGCATTTTATCATTTTTGTTTTCATGTCAAATAAGTCTTGCTGGTTTGCTTTTTTGTTAAAGCAGTGTTGCTGTTGTAAAGTTACACAGCTACAGTTGTGTTGCTGGGTTTTAAAGCAGGTTTGATTTTTTTTTCTTCCTTATCACTCTGTATTTACAGGATTTCACTGTCCACTCTGTTCAAATGTGGATGAATGGCCACATGGAGATGTCAGAGCTAAGTGAGATCACTACCATCCTGATTTTGTGGGGGTCGGTAGGGGTGTTAATTTTTGTTTTGTTTAGTTTTTTCCCCCCCATAGGTTTTTAACATTCTAAAAGCTCTTTATTCCAAAGATACTACAAGCTAGTCAGTGTATTCAGTAGGTGTAATGTATTATAAGTTGCTTCAGAAGTATTGCAAGTATTACTACGTACAATAATAAAACAGTGCATTGACATAAAAAAGGAAATGTACTTTTGGTACTTAAGTACTTTTAAAAGCAAGTACTTCTGTACTTTTACTGAAGTAAAAATCTGTCTTTACAACTTTTACTTGTAATGGAGTAATGTTTGACCAGCAGTCTCTGTACTTTCACTCAAGTAATGGAGCTAAGCTGACATCAAAATAGAGGAATTAGATAAAGCAATAGATAAATTATCTTCAGGGAAATCTCCAGGCCCTGATGGCCTCACTTCCGAATTTTATAAAAATTATAAAAAGCCTTTCTCGAATGTATCCAAAACTATCTTCGACTATGAAACAAGATCTAATTACTCTTATCCCCAAACCAGGTAAAGAGGCACGACAAATAGATAATCTTCGCCCCATCACTTTACTCATCTGTGATTATAAAATTATAGCTCATATATTTTCCAATAGACTCAAGAAAAACATAAATCAAATAATTAGTGAATCACAGTCTGGTTTTATAAAAGGCAGATCAATACATAATAACATCAGATTGATTTGAGATATTTTAGATTATCGTGAATGTATTGAGGATGATGGCTATATTCTCTTTTTAGATTTTAGAAAGGCATTTGACACGATCGAACATAACTTCATTTAGCTTTATTTAGCTCCCTTGAAAAATTTGGTTTTGGCATTAAATTCATTTCTTTTATAAATACGTTATATAAAGACATCAATAGTTCTATATCCCTTTCATTTAGAACATCCCAGAGATTCAGCATTTCACGAGGAATAAGACAAGGATGTCCCATTTCCCCTCTTCTATTCATCTTAACAGTAGAAATGCTTGCTATCTTGATAGATAAAAACAGCAACCTTGATAGACTCAGTGTATTTGGAAGACACATTGGTATTAGTCAATTAGCTGACGATACAGTGATCTTTTTAAAGGACCAATTTCAAATTGCATCAGCATCAGGCCTACACTTAAACTTGAACAAGTGTGAGTTACTTGCAATTCATGGCAGTGAACTAGACTCTTTATGTAACACACCAATAAAAACATGTGTAAAATACTTGGGGATAACTATTACTAGAGATATTAATCAAAGTGTCCAAGAAAATTTTGTTAAAAATATTTCAAAAGGAAAAAACTATTCTCAATAACTGGATACAAAGAGATATCTCAATTTTTGGAAGAGTTTTATTAACTAAAATGGAATTACTCTCCAGGTTTGTTTATCCAGCCTCCTCCTCAGCTATCCCACCTCACTTACTAAAAGAATGTAATATTGCATTATTTAACTTTATTTGGAAAAATAAGCATCACTATATTAACAAAAATGATTTAGTTCACAGTTACGAAGAAGGGGGATTGAATGTTATTGACTTAGAAATAATAAATAGTGTTTTAACAACTCAATGGTTAAGATCATTTCTTTGTAATACAATACAAACTGCTTATGGTTTACTATCTCTTCTTCAATATTTGGGAAAGTAGGTGGCTTGGAATTTTTGATTAGATGTGACTGATTTGTCCAAATTACCTCTTAAATTGTCTGCATTCCATCAACAAGTTCTCCTGTGTTGGAAATTAGCATTTTCTCACAACTTTAGTCCACCCACAACTTGTATTTGGAACAAGCGTTTTATTTTGCACCATAACAAATCTTTATTTTATGAAAACTGGTTTCAATATAAAAATAAATTTCACTATTGGATACGATGGACAACTATGGTAATGTTCTCAATTACAATGATTTTTGTTTAAAACGTGGATTTGTATGTCATCCTAAACAGTTTTACAATGTTGTAAATGCCATACCAAAAAACATGGTATTATTAGTAAAAGGGATTCTTTCACATTACATTCTCTCTCCCATCTCCTTGTCTGGGTGATGAATTATCTTACCTTTCCAAGTCTCCCTAAAGTGAAAGAACTTCATTTTAAAATAATACATGACATATACCCATCTAAAGAATTTCTCAAATCAAAATTTGATATTGGAGAAAACTGGTCAATTCTGTGAAATTGATAGTGAAACCACTGAACATATTTTTTTAATTGTAATTACTCAAAGTTGTTTTGGACTCAAGTGTGCAGTAAAATGTCATGTATAATTACATGTGTAAATCCCCTTGAATACAAACAAATTAAGTTTGGTGCGCTTAAGAAAGATTGTTCACAACATTACTTGGTAACAACCTTTTTGAAGTTGCTAAATACTTCATTCATAAATGCAGATTTCTGAAAACCCATCTATCCTTTCCTCACTTTTCTAATGAACTTAACATTTTTGCTGCTTCTCTTGATGCCCTTTCAAATGAAAAAGCTACTACAGTTGCCAGTTTCTTCAGTGAGCTAAGTGCCCTATAACTCCTTGCTACCCCTTGTAAGAACTTACTTTTCTATAAATGATTTTACTATTATTTTTATTTTTATTTATTTATTTAATAATTATTATTATTTTTATTTTTTTAAATTCTTTTTTGTTCTTCATTGCCCTTAATGATTGTACATTTAATGTAAAACTTCACTATTACATATTGTAATTGCAACTATGTCTGCCTTTGAGAATTGTTCATTTTTAATATTGTTTGTTCAATGCCTATTTTGTATGTACATTTGTTTATTTACTATAAAAAAATTAAATAAAATAAAAAAAACTCTTCTACTACTCACTCAAAAGTGTGTACTTTTTCTTCACCAAAAGAGTACATACTTTAAGGGCATAGTATAAGTAGGTACATTGAGACGCAGCAATAAATTCAAGGTGGACTTTTTTTCTATTATAAGTCCTTTTTACTTAGGCTACTAAAGGTATGAACTATTCAAGATTCAAGATTTCTTTATACAAGTATAGTGAAATTTGAGCAATCCTAACAGTGCAGTCACGTAACTTAAACATCTGTAACACAAAAAAAAGTAATAATAATAATAAAGTATGTTATTACTACACAATACAAGACAAACAATACACAAGCCAATGCAAACAAGGCGATAGTGCAAAGTTAAGCCTGGTCTGCAATACAGTCAGCGATAAACGGTATGCTGTTTAACAATACAATACAAAGACAGTACAAACAAGGCGATAGTGCAAATTTAAGCCTTATTAAATATTGTATTGCACACATTATTGCACAGTTGGCACATAATAGAAAATATGTATATGTTGCATTGTTTGCATTCTAAAGGCTCCAGTGAGTGGACAAATATTGCACAGGAATGCTGCACAATAGACATAATATTGCACACTATGAAGAGGTAAGAGCAACGTAATGTAAACAGAACTGAATAATATAAAGTGTGAACATTTACAGAGTTAGAGCACACTGAGGTATACAGGGGGTATTCACCTGTGTAGGTTGAGCTATAAATAGCTCCATCATATTTGTGCATTTCTCAGTTATCTGTTTTTGTGTATGCCGGCAATGTTCTATCAATCAGACGGCAGGCATGTGGTAAATTGTGTTCAAGATTTTGCACGTTTTTCAGCAAATTATCAATTATATTCATAATTTAAAGGCCTTAAACCACGTATCAAATATGATACCGCTTTATAGGGTAAGCATTAAAGTTCTTGTATATCGAACTGTTCTAAACAAGCCGTATTAAATATAAGCAGGACACTCTTTCTCGTGGGATACTGATTCGATTATAACGGTTATTCCAATCATAGATCTCGCCTATATTTTGCCCTCATGAGGCGGGACAGCGCTCAATGGGAAGTGCGTGACTGTGGCTGCAGGCGGAAGTGAGGCTTCCAGAAAGTGCGAGGGCGGGTTGCGCAGGGAAGTGGGGAGGTGGTTGGTTGGATGCTATTTGGTTAACATAACACAAACGTTTACTGTGATTTCTTGAAAAGGCCTCGCGCCGTATACTCACATAATTAAAACGTCCAACATTATTATTGCTGTGTAGCCTGAGTCAGTTAAGGTTGCATAGTTTTCTAAGGGAGAGCTGGAAAAAGCAAAGTCGAGGTGCGCGGCAGCAGATACACTCATCTGCATCTTTCCCGGACAGACAGTCAGTCGACTGCGGAGCTGCTGTACGTGACTGAGGGAGCCCTGCTCTGCTCTGCTCTGCCCTGCTCTGCTCTGCCCTGCTCTGCTGCACACCAGCAGCTCACTCATTGCAGACGGGATTTGCAAACACTGTAGCCAGGTTAGTCAAAAGGAGGCGAGCATAGATGGACGTGATGTGCGTGTGCACCCGGGAATGTGGTTTCCAGCTGTTGATTCATTCTTCTTCGTTATACCATCAGCTAAATAATACTGACTGCGGTAAAGTTTGTTTCATATTCACATATTCGGAGTTCTGCTCTCAATAACTTTCTTACGGTGTATGCAGAATGGTTCGTATGAGTAAATTATAATGGCCAAGTATGACTATCAGCTACAACTCTGTTTTGTTTTATAAAAGCGTAAAAAAGCATTGATCTCTATGGATGGTGGTGACGTCAACGATCTTTAAGGGACCGTCTAATTATTTGGCATATTTGACGTATACTCGCCCAGGCTTCTAACCTCAACCTTTCTGTTTTATTTGATAGAGAAACCTTCCAAAACAAGTCGTTGATCATCTATAAATGAAGTAGTAATAATAATTTCTATGTATGTATGAATGTGTATGCCCTTGTCAAACATGACTGAGTAAACGAAAATCACACTATTGTTTCATTTCATTTATTTATTTATTTATGCATGCGTATATTGCTTTTCACAATAAATATAGTTTTGCATGTTTGTACATTGCAAATAAGAGTAATTGGTTTTTTAGGTCACTGTGACAATTGTCCATATCTATCTATCTATCTATCTATCTATCTATCTATCTATCTATCTATCTATCTATCTGTCTATATTTAAATGATTTGTATGTTCTGTTCACTTTTTAATGAGGCAGGTTTTAACATAAACAATATGATACATTAAAGCTTGTAGTATTCCGGTTTTCACGTTTGGTTAAAGTTAGGTTGTTTATTTTCATTAAAAGTGTTAATAATATATATTAATATTTGAACTGATTTGTCAAATATGGTAAGAAAATGTTTTACACACTCTAGCTGCAAATTTAAGTATATCAGTTTTCACCCTCAAATTTCAGTAGCTTTTGATGGGTGGCAAAGATTGGCCTTTACAACATTATCATATATCTGTAAGGTCTGTCTTTAATATTATTAAATACACTGCAGCTAAACATTTCACCTCAGATGAACTTGGCAATGTTAAGTTTTATAAAGATTTGTCTCCGTACGCGCATGTGTTACTGAGTACACATGATTCTGCTGTTCACAAGTGCATTGAAATTCCTATGAAGGTGTTTTCAATTTTTCATAAGCTTAGGATCAGAGGGAAGGCAATGCAACTGTGTTTTTTCACAGCTTGACACTGAGGTGCATCTTGTTGTCTTCGGATCCGTCTTTATCGTTTGGTTTCTTTGTAGACCTGCATTTCTCTTGTTATTTACCCAATACATGTGTGAATCGGTGGGCGGAGCTAAACAGGCAGTGGGGTAGAAGCAGGCACTGATCATCTGCGGATAGCCACACTATTACATCATAAAGTGGCATATTCCACATCCCGTCGTTTTGGCAGATTGGCTTCAATATGAGATGTTTTTAGACTAACAAAGTTTGAGTTCTGAAACTTTTTTTATAGTACAATGACCTCTTTATATGTCACAAGATCAAGTGATTTTTATTTCTCAGTTCATGACCCCTTTAAAAAGTTATTTTCATTCATTACAGCATAAAGTAATCTATCTTACACATTTTTATGAATGACTGAAGTTATCTCCATCTCATGCTAGTGAGAACAAATGTGAAAGAAAAAAACCTTTTAGACGGTCCCTTACTTCTCCGGCGCGCATAGACAAATATTCGCAGTAGATTCAGCGCAAATATAACAGACGGCTTGATAGCATTATTTGTAGCTGATTGTCAAACATACCAATAATAGTAATTCATTAATATTAGCATTTTTTCATCCACCGTTGGGAAGATACTGAAATTTTTTTTAGAATGTCTGAATATGAAACCAACTTTACCGCAGCCAATAACTTGACCATCCCTGTCAGTAGCATTCATTAAAGAACATATATGAAGCGTTAATCTTTATTTATAATAAATTGAATGTATGGTATACCAGTTATGACACTTAAAGCCAGTCTTATCTTTCCAAAATGAAAAAGGCATGGCTCTTTTTACTTATGCTTTGTTAAATGTGCACCTGATAATGTTTTGTGTCTGTTGTAGGCTATTATTAATAATCAGCATTTAAAAGGTTTTCATATAAATGTCCATATTTGGTTTACATTAGTTACATTTGGTTTACAGTTCTTATTTGTGCTGGTTTCAGGTGTGGAGGGAACTGTTCTCACCTCTCCATGCTCTGAACTTTGGCATTGGTGGAGACACAACCTGTAATGTGCTGTGGAGACTACAGAATGGAGAACTGGAGAACATCAGACCCAGGGTGAGGAAGCGTTTTTTTATTTGTTCTAATACTAATAATTGTTCTAATGTTAAAGAACAATATTTGCCATAAAGCAAAATGTATGTTTACCGCTGGAATTGAATCCTCATTTGTTTTTCCACAGGTGGTGGTTTTATGGGTAGGAACCAATAATCATGAGCACACTGCGGACCAAGTTGCAGGAGGAATACTTGCCATTGCACAGTTAGTTATGACTCACCTCCCCAAGTCCAAAATTATTGTTTTGGTGAGTTACCTAAATCACAATTTCTGTATATTGAAAATATGAGACTTGGTGTTCTAATTAACATGTATACAGAGTATCAACTCTGAGCAGTTCAGTTATTTGTTTGAAGCTGATTAGTCGTAATTCCTGTCATTCAGGGCCTGTTGCCAAGGGGAGAGTTTCCTAACCCCCTGAGAGAGAAAAATGCAGCAGTGAATAATCTACTTCGCGCATCTTTACCTCGACTCGGCCCTGTTCAGTTTATTGATATGGGAGGTAGTTTTGTCCACTCAGATGGGACTATTTCATCTCGAGACATGTTCGACTTCCTGCATCTGACTGCCAGTGCATACAGGACCATATCAACGACTCTTCATGAGATGCTGCTTCAAATGTGGGAGGAAACGCCTCAGGAGAGGCGGGCCTCACTGGTCTAGGAAGGGGGCACTGCATTGGTCAATCACTGGAGAGGCAAGGTTAAGAATTGTTTGCTATTCAGAATGTACCTAAAATACTTTATTTAGCAAGACAAAGAAAAATACAAAAAGAACAGCAAAACAAAAGGGGATGTAGGACAGTGGCCAATTTTATATGATCAGTTGAAAATGTGTGTATGTATCTAAGATGCATAATAGACAACAGTATAAGAAAGAAGACTAGATAAGAAATATCTGTGACAAGAGATAGTTTTTCTTAGGACATGTTGCTTTGCGGTGGGACCAGAATTTCTTCAAAATCCCATTGTCACAGTCTGAACAACCTTTAATAGTAGCACTTACTCTGCCATCTTCTCCGTGCCTTCATACATGCACTCGGTCACACAGTGTTGTTATGATGACTGCAGCATGATTCAGTTCACACAAGAGAAATCATGCCTTTGAAATATGTATGTCTTGCTCCCATATTAAGATCTTTGGCACAGAGGCGTCTGAAACCTCCTTTTTCTCTTTTGCCCTTTCATATTCCCAAGAACACACCTATGATATATTAGAGGAAGACTGGAGTGAAAACCATCAAACAATGTCATACCTTGTGTTTGTGAGTTTGGGTGTGAGAAAGCTCCTCCTCTTAAGCATCTAATGCACAATCGTGAGGTTTTCAGTGTTAATATGTATCTCACTTGCATCCATGTTTTTGTGTATGTGTCCATGCGCTCTATAAAGTATTATGTGAAGAGTTAAATGTGAGTATGGGAGAGCCACTGGGCAAGAAATTATATATAAAGTTAAGTGAGTGAGTGAGTGAGTGTGGGTGTGTGTGTGTGTGTGTGTGTATGTATTTATGTATATATATAAATAGAATCTGTTAGTATTAATGTACTCTGTGCAGAGCGCTTACTGGTGCTGGTGTATGTGAATGTTTTTGTGTTGGAGTGTAAGAGATCAACCATCTATAACTATTTGTATGGCCCGCAAAGCGTGCACTGTTACTGCGGCACAACTGCCACATGCTTCAGATCCAAGCATTCCAATAAATCGGCAGAGATCGAACCTCGTGTGTACACTTTATTTCACATGTTGTGTGGGATGTTTATTTCAGTTTAATTTTACAGCATTTGTACTGCGCTGACATGATGCTTTTAAACGAATCCAGTGAATCTGCATTTAACCAGTAATCAGGCTCTAAATCAGTCTGCCTAAGAGTTTCTACATCCACATTCAATTAGTTAGCTTGAATATTCACTGATCAGTTTTTCTCAAATACAGGAATATTAGATCATACTGCATTGTATATCAGGAAAAGACATGGGAGGAGCGTCATGCTGGAGGCAAATATTATTCTGTATCATTCATGATTATGAATCTGCTCCGGAAATACAAAAATAGCCAAATCCATTCAGCCTGTAGAGGGAGACATGCACCAACCTGTGTAAATAACCTACTGCGGAATCATGTAGATGATTTTTAATCATTCATTAAGAAATGCAATAAGCCTCCAACATGGAAACCTCGAAATAGGTGAACAAACCTTCACTATAATTAATGGGTAGGCCTACAACATTTTTATGAATGGTCCTCTCTACCCAAAAATATGATTTTTTTTCTCTGTTAGTTGGGTTGATATCACAAGCGAATAAACTGAATCTTATACTGATTTGAAAACATGAATAGTATCATCATTACTATCGAGTGTCATCATGAACTATCAGAAGAACTAAAACTACCCAAAATCTTATACTTTAAATGTAAGGTGGAAACCAGTTCACAAATACTACAGGGGCAATGACATGCTGTGCGTCAATATGCCTATTTTTATGGGGTCGTATATGACAGGGATTCATACAGGTTGCATGAATAGAGACAGTGATAAGTTAGTGCTGATGATGACACAAGCTCAAATGGAGCTCTGTTCCTATGATACAGACTGTCACTTGGTTAACTTCGCCCTCTGTGTATATTACCATATAGTAGGGATGTGCATCTCATGACTCAGGCCGATAAGATACGCATCTCGATGCATAGCCAACGATACGATACATTAAAGATACATATGAAGCAGCTACCGATGCGATGCGATACGATTCACCCCTTACGATGCAGTGCGATCTGATTTCGATTTGATTCAACACAATGCGATTCGATGCAATATGCTGCAATGGATAAAATATGATCACTTTTAATGCCTCGAGGCCTGTTTCATAAAACAAGTTAACCAAATAAGCCAGGCTTATTTCAGTTAGTCTGACTCATTGTCAAATGATTTGGTTCCATAAAGCAAATTTAACATAGGCCTAGATCAGTTAGTCACTGTAGCAACTTATGCTGGGAAATTAACCTGGTCTAAAGCAGGCTAACTGTCAGGCTAAGCTAAGCTCCTCTACTGACCAATAGGAACATAATGATATTACAACTGTCTCACATACTATTATTTAAATATATATTTTTTTACAATTCTAGCATGCAGCCTTTCTCTCTGGTTGTATTACAGCTGTACCTTTAGTTTGCAGAACAGATAGCAGAACATTACAATCTAAAATTGCTCTTTAAAGCATTAAAATAACTAAATTAAAAGTTAAAAACACTGAATTAAAAATGAAAATAAATAATAAAGAAAATTACTACATTTTGACTGCTATAAGAAACACACATCAACTCATTTGAGTTTAGTAATTAGTACTGTAACTAGCTTACATTTGATTCACCTATTACAATAGTCCACTTAAGTTACTACTATCATAAAAATATACTTTATATGAAGGTTTAAAATTCTACAAAAGACACATTTAATGTCCAAAAACAATTTTTTAGCAAAATGTATATTTTACTCGGGATTATTGCCATAGACATATTATATGTCTATGATTATTGCGCTCTGTCTGTTTAGTGCGCATGCGCGCAGCAGCGCTCGTTCACTCGCGTCAGCCACGCCCACTCCCAACAGCAAAATGGATATGTTTGCAAGACTTTCTAACATTTACAGATAAAAAATATACCTGTGACATGTCAGTTATGCACTGAGGAAAACACAACGTCTCAAATGCATTAAACAGCACGAATATATTCGCTGTTTGTCATGGTGGATCGATTTGATCCATGATTGACATTAAGGTCTGTTTAAGATTAAGCGTGCACAAATTTAGTGAGATTGTGTGAATTTAATTAGTCGTTGATGGAACCGCTTTAGCCCCGATTGATTTGTTAGGTTATTTCAATTCAGTTTTTGGACTTTAATCCCAGTTTTTTCCTCGGGTCTCCGTGGTGTGATCAAGCGGCAAACTCCCGCTCTCTCTCTTGAAGCCAACAAGGAAGTGACTTAAACTGTAATTCGTCAACTGGCCGCTAGATGCTGGCTGCAAAAGGGAGTCAATCCCATAGACTCCCCATGTTAAAATGCCCAACTTTACAGCAGAAAAAAACGTGTTTACAGCCTGGTTCCAAAAATGATTTTGGTCTATATATCTAATTTTGCCCTTCATGACAACTGTGAGGGGGGTGAATTTTTTTATAACTCATCCGTTTAAATTATATTAAGCCTTAAAGTTCTGCATAATTAAGGGCGTGGCCACTTGAGTGACAGGTGGATTGCCGCTGCTGTCACCACCGTCGAGCTAGGTGGGCGTGGCTTCAGCAACCTGCTCCCGCCTCTTTTGATTATCCGGGAGTGACGCGCGGTGACCCGCTGCCAAGATGGCGACGGCCAGCGCTCCGCCCACTTTAGGCTTCAAAACGCTCTACGGTTGACGTCACGGACACTACGTCCATGTTTTTATACAGTCCCCTTTTTTTATTTTTTATTTTTTTTATTAATTCTCAAAAATCAAGAATAGTACACATAGAATAATACAACCATTAACATAAAAAAGATAAACAATAATAACAAAAAAGAAAGAAAAAGAACAGGGGAAAAAAGAAAAAGGGGCTTGTTAATACATAATAAACTGAGAGAATAAAATTGAGATTTACATGTCATTAAAGATAGGAAAAGAGTTACAGATAGATCAACTTTTTAAGGCTTTTTTGTTCTTAGACAACTGGATTAATGAAAGGTATTGCTCAAAATCTTTTATAAGAACAAAGAAGAGAGGTCTAGAGTTTGAATATTTGCATTTGTGGATGTGAAATTTTGCAAGAAGCAAAATCAGATTCACTACATAAAACTGTTTCCTTTTAGATTGTTCGATTTATTATCTCCCCCCCCCCATTTATATATCTATTGTTAGATATAAATTCGCAATTTTGAGAAGAAAGGTCATAATTGTAAGATATAGACTCACAATTGCGAGAAAGTTATAATTCTGAGATACAAAGTTGACATTTTTTTTATTCCATGGTGGAACAGAACTGAGAGATGTAAATTCAGAAGAAAACATAATCTGATATATAAACTCAGTCAAAATATATATTTAAAAAAGGCAAAATTGCGAGATAAATATTCAGAATTGAAAAAAAAAAATTTTTTTTAGAATTCTGCGTTTACATTCACAATTCAGAGTCAAAGAGATTCAAATTCAGACTCCGATTTGGTAAAGAATCATTCAGACCCATTTATGAACCAATTTAACTGATTCACTTAAAAGAATCAACTCAAAAAATGATTCACTTTGGCTTGCATGCAAAGTTTATGCTACATGAACAGTCCCCTTGTCCAAATACCCACACTTGCGGTCTTGGCCACTTGAGAGCGCGTGAGCGCGACAGGAAGTAAGTGCGCAAGACTGTCCCAGATCTTAAGAACGCCAAGCAGTGCTCTTACCGCACACTAAACCCACACTATCTTGAATACCGCTGTCAACCATCTATAACTATTTGTATGGCCCGCAAAGCGTGCACTGTTACTGCGGCACAACTGCCACATGCTTCAGATCCAACCATTCCAATAAATCGGCAGAGATCGAACCTCGTGTGTACACTTTATTTCACATGTTGTGTGGGATGTTTATTTCAGTTTAATTTTACAGCATTTGTATAAGAGTTTCTACATCTACATCAAGACTGTCCCAGATCTTAAGAACGCCAAGCAGTGCCCTTACCGCACACTAAACCCACACTATCTTGAATACCGCAGCAAGAGCGCTATTCAAGGCTAAGTGTATCCCATCATGCATCATGTTCTGGAAATAAATCCTGAGACTTTTTGCCGAGATCTCGCGAGAGGTCACGGAAACCTTTCCAATGCAAGTTAAATATCAATATAATAATTAGATATTACATATAATTTGGTAGAAAAACTGTGTTTTTACGTTTTATTGTTGCAAAGATGAGTAGTGGTGAAATTTATTTTGTACAACATTTGCAACTGCGTTTTATCACTTAATTAGAAGCACCACAAATGAAAATTGTCATGTTATAGGGACGACTGAACAGACATTTAGAAGTTGATTTTAAAATGCAAAGTATTTAAAATGTAAATAAAGCTATGTGAACACTTGCATTTTTACAAAACTACAAGTGTGTCCCATCAGGTAATGAAAAGTTCGACACACACTTGTGGTCTTCATGCTCACTTGAACACTTGGGCCAAATACAGGAAATACGTCATATAAGTGGTCAAGTGGTCAAGTGCAAGACCGCAAGTGTGGGTATTTGGACAAGGCAAGTCTATGGGTGTGATGCGCCATATTCACGCAGCAGCAGCAGTGATGAGAGGAGAAATCAAGCTACATATAAAATATTGGTCACTGATTATTGGTCACTTTCTAAATAATAAAAGTATAGCGCATCCACTAGTAATTATATATAAATGAATCGGTTTTTACCGATGCAAATATGTTAGAAACGATGCATCGCGATATAAATGACAACTTTAGCCGATGCACACTTTTTAAACCGATGACGTTAAACGACTTTACCTTTTTAGGCCGATGCACGAGCGAATCGAGGAATCTTCCCATCCCTACCATATAGTGATTAGAACCCACTGGCCCTCTCTGTTTGACTGCCCATTTGTCTATTGCCAGTACAAGAAATATATTACCTTATATAATACAATAGGCCTACTACATTAGGTTAATATTTGTATAATATAAAATGTATACTTGCATATCTTAACCCCCCAGTACTTATGGTCTGTTTTAGTGGACAATCTTGTTCACATAACTATAAATCTGCATTGTGATTAATTTATGAATACTAAACTGAGATGTCCTCAGTTTTCAGTCAAAAGGCCACTCAGCATAAGCCAATCAAGTTGAATTTTGCTTGAGAATGTGAACAGTTGAGTAAATCATGGGACATTGAGATAACTAATTGATCAATGACCTCTGACTAGTTATGACTTTGTTTGGTTGGCAGTTGATAAAATTGGATTTGGAGCAGAAGGAGGTGGAGATCAAGGTTTGCTACACGTTGCTAAATGTTTTGAGATAACTTCAGTCTTGACATAGCTTTGCCATTACTCTTACCAGTTTATGAGTGAGATGTAATCACATGGATGCATTGTATTCAATAACAAACTGCTTAATCACAAACCAATAAATGCAACCTACAGAGCACCGTAATACAATTAAAAAGGTTGCTTTATCTTTCTTTAATTGATGAATTTCAGCACTTAGATTTACATTTAAGAATTTAGAGTTTCCTGCTTCTAATGCTGGATTGTATCAGTGAATGCTGATTCACTAAATACATATTTGTCCCAGGAATCATTGCTCAGATGCAGTGAAACGTCTCACAGAATTGCTATGCTGTTGCATTTGATTTACAGAGATTTAACAAATGTAGATTACAGTAATATCTGAAAAAAAAAAGTTACTTCAGAAATGCCTGTTAAAATATTTTTTATCCAGTTTATCTGACAGAAATGTCATTGAATATTTACAAATAATTTGTGTTTTGTGAGACTGACAGAGAATGTGCATTGACGTAACTGCAGATATCTAAAAGGCATCTCTGATTGCACGTAACCTTTGAACCTCTGATGTGTAAGAGGACAGGGTTCCAACTCCACATGCACTGTTCCTGCCCCTATATAAGACCTTTGCCTCTGCTGTCCGTCCTCGAACATTCAGAGCAGTACCACTCAGGTAAGAGCTCAAACCAGCAGGAGAGGAGGAATGGATCAAGGGAATATCAAAGTAAATCTTGATCAAACAGTGTTATAATAAATGTTTTCTGTTTTAGAGCTTAACCATGAAATTCGTGGCTCTTGCACTGACCATCCTTTTGGCTGTGGGTAAGTACTGATTTTTCTTTAGTAATTTAAATGTACTTAATGTTTATCCAATTAAAAACTAATGACTTTGTTAATGCTTTGTTTTACCCCCCATGGTGACTATTTGACCACCTATGTTTCTTGACATAGTTTAAAGGTCTTAAGGTAAACTTCACTGTGCTTTCTGAGGCCTTTTGCTTTCTGAAGCTTTTCTTGTTTGTCTTCTCAGGTTCCCAGGCCCGTTTCCTGCAAGCTGATGCTCCCTCCCAGCTGGAGCACTACAAGGCAGCAGCCTTGGTGTACCTGACCCAGGTCAAGGAGCAGGCTCAGAAGGCCCTCGACAACTTGGACGGGACCGAATATGAGCAATACAAGTAAGAGCCACATATTATCATAAAGACCAGGACATTTTCATGTCTCATGTAAGTTTTTTACTTCTTCTCCCAAATCGATTGTTCAATCATTCTCAAAATAGAGTATCATGTCACACTTCAGCATCTCATCATTTCAAGTCAAGTCTCAGATATTTATACAATACAGATTACACATTAATATAAAGGAAAATACCAGCGTTAATGTTATAAATGCTTCAGTTATGAAACAAATTTAACGTCAGCTTTAAAGGAGATCTACAGAAGACAATGGTATTGTTATTTATCTCAATTCAGTTCGATAACTGTCAATGCTGCAAATTATGAAACAAGTTTAATTCAGCCATAAGCAGCTCCATAGAAGGCAATAGTGTCATTATTCAGCTCAAGGCAGTGTACTGTTGATTCAATTCAGTTTAAAAATGTTGACGCTGTAAATGTAGTGCTATTATCCAGCTCAATTAATTTCAATTTTGTTATCATCCCATACTGGCAGTGCAGTTAATAATTAGTATTAAGCAACTGAGCAAACCAAAGGCAACAGCAAGGAACCAATGAACCAAAACTCAATTTGATAATAGTGGAGAGAAGAAGAAAAAAAAAACTCTTGGGAGAAACCAGCCTCAGTTGGGTGGCCAGATCTCTTCTGGCCTTAATGAACAAGCAGTGTGATTTATGATTCCAGACTTTCACCTGTAATGGTTTGTGTTTCCTAATATGATGTTCTTTTCTCTTCAAGGGTACAACTTTCAGAGAGCCTGACTAAGCTCCAAGAATATGCCCAGTCCACCTCCCAGACTCTGACCCCCTACGCTGAGACCATCTCCAACCAGTTCCTGGAGAACACCAAGCAGCTGCGTGAGCGTGTCATGACTGACGTCGAGGACCTCCGTTCCAAGCTGGAGCCCCACCGTGCTGAGCTGTACGAGGTCCTGCAGAAGCACTTTGACGAGTACCGTGAAAAGCTGGAGCCCGTCTTCCAGGAGTATGCCAACCTGAACCGTGAAAATGCGGAGAAGCTGCGTACCAAGCTGCAGCCCCTGTTGGATGAGATGAGGCAGAAAGTCGAGACCAATGTTGAGGAGACCAAGTCTAAGCTTGTGCCGATGGTCGAGGCCATACGCACTAAGATGACTGAGCGACTGGAGAAGCTGAGGACCATGGCCGCCCCCTATGCTGAGGAATACAAGGAACAGCTGGTGAAGGCTGTCGAGGAGGCCAGAGAGAAGCTCGCCCCACACACCCAGGACCTCCAGGCGCGCATGGAGCCCTACATAGAGAATGTGAGGGCCAGGTTTGCACAGGTGTATGAAACCATTTCCAAGGCCATCCAGGCATAAAAATGCAGAAGGACTTTGCACACTCAGATCTTCAGACAACAGCAAAAAACAGATATTCTTGTGTTTGGTGATAGGAGTGTAGATGCAACGGTTGTGTTATGAATGTTTATTATGTTCAAGTTAAATAATTTTTGATGTAATAATGCAAAAAAAAAAAAAAAAATGCAAACAAATAAAATGCAAAAAAAAAAAAAGGTTATTTGTGTCAATGTTTTCTTCCATTCAGAAACAAGATGGTATGTCACAATACAGTTTTCTTATTTAACAACATTATCATTTATTTTAAATCGTATTAAATCTTATAAAAGAGTGTCTATTAGCGATTACAAAACAAAGACAATTTATTTTTCCTCTTTAATGTATAAAGCTCTCCACATAAAGGCCTTTGTTGATCCTTAATTTAATAAAATACAGATACAATGAATATAACTGCAACATTTTCCAGTTAGGTACAGTTTTGTATCACTTGGAAAAGTTTTAAAAGAAATATTTTATTTTGTTTTGGAATTTGTATGTATGCTACATGACTTTTATAAAAGCATACACAATGAGGATTATACTTCAGGGCATGTTTGAGAATCTTTGGAATAACACTGAATACTGAAAAAAGTACAAATCATATTGTGAGGATTTCCACTGATCTGCAAAGTAACATCAATTAGTATAACAATATATTGTCCTTATAATAATAATTTACTCTGACCAGGAATGGAACAATATATTTTTTACATTAACCAGAGTTACCATAGAATTACAAAAACTTAATTCACAAGTGTCTTGATAACTATTTATATGATCATTCTACTTTAGTTTTTGCATGTATTGGCTCAGCTATGAGTGTGTGTTCTCTCCTGAAGTCAGACCTCATTTGGATGGGCAGAAAGGACAGGAGTTATTCTTGCTAGTCTTGAGCCAAACGCTAACACACTAAAGAAAAGGAGAGAAAATAACCATTATTAGAACACACAGACAAGGCAAATAATGTGCCTTAAATGTATTTTATAAATGTTACACACTCACTTCTTTGTGCATGGTATGGGAGCAATTGGTGTTGTACTGGCTTCCAGCATCCACAGAATTCTGACACATCAAACAAAATTTCCGTGTAGAGGACTGAGAGAGACAGAGAAAAATAGTGTTTATTTGGTTTAAAAAAAAAAAAAAAAAAAAAAACCATGACCACGATATTTAGAAGTATTCAAATAATCTGAATACTGGTCTTCCTGGTTGGTTGATAGATATACTTTAGGAAATAATATGCAGTAAACTGTACTGTAAAAATAGTAGGTTTTTGAAATGAGATTATAAAACGGCAATAATATTGATATCAATTTGTTAATTTTTATGTTTCAATATTCCCCCAAATTTTATATACTCTAATGTGGGGTCATTTGTAAACGTTATATATTTTTTTACTTTTTACTACTTTTTTTTTTTTTTTCTTATTTAAGATAATCGTATACATCCTGAATTAGGCATATGTGACCCTGGAGCACAAAAGCAGTCTTAAGTCGCTGGGGTATATTTGTAGCAATAGCCAAAAATACATTGTATGGATCAAAATTATTGATTTTTTATTTTATGCCAAAAATCATTAGGATATTAAGTAAAGATCATGTTCCATGAAGATATTTTGTAAATTTCCTACTGTAAATATATTCAAACTTAATTTTTGATTACCCTGTAATTTTTGCACCCTCAAGATTCCAGATTTTCAAATAGTTGTATCTCGGCCAAATATTGTTCTATCCTAACAAACCATACATCAACGGAAAGCTTATTTATTCAGCTTCCAGATTATCTATAAATCTCAATTTCGAAATTTTTTTGTGAACATTTGTGGTCCAGGGTCACATATTAGTTTTATCTCGGTTTCATTTATCCTTACTAAGAGGACAACTTCAGTACAAAAGTGGCATAGCTCCCACACTCCACTATAGTTCATAGTATTTTGTTAAATGTGATTTAAGAAAAGGGTTTAAAGTTGAGTGCTACCTGTGTGGGTCTTGTGTGGAAGACCTGAGCAACTGGGGGATGGAAATGATGCAGCATGGGATGCGGTGGCTGGGCTACAGGACGCTGAATCGGACCAACCGAAACAGGAAATGCTCTTGCTCCAGATGGAGGTGCTATAGGACCTGGTGGCTACAACAGTGATCAAGTTAAAAATGATATGACCAATGCACAGAACGAAAGTAATAATAAAAAAACAATGCTGAGGAGGGAGATAAGTGTTTGGTCACACCAGTTTTTGGTTCTGCGCAAGTCTCTGTGCAACCTGCTGAGTAAGATCATCAATCGACATGCCAGCCATAGTACCGCGCTCACTCTTAATTTGCTGTAGAACACGTGTCAACTGATCTCTAATGAATGCAGAAAAAGAGAGATCAATTTCAAACAACAATCTGTCTCTAAGGAAGACAAAACAATCAACTAAAATTATACGGGCTCCTAAAAATTTACTAGGAAGAAAAGAAGCTTATCAAATAACTTAGTGAGCTCAGTACCTTGTGCATTGTGGGAAATGTGAGCCCAGTCTCTCCAGCAGCTTGTCCAGTTTTCCTGCTGGCGCAGGATTGGAGGGGAGGGGCTGGGGGGAGGAGTTACGTGTAACCGTGGATGGCATGAATGTTTGGGGAAGGCGCACTGCAGCTTGGGGTTGAAAACTGGCTCCGTGATTATTTGGTAATACAACAAAGTTGCCTGCTGAGGCAGCGGACGGTGCATGGGAGACACTTGGAACACCTGCGTGTGTCTGTGGTAGGATCTGTGGGGCTGGCGTGACAGGTGCATGGGATGAGGTTTGAGGCAGGCAGATGGTTTGCATGGGTATTTGAGGGGCAGGTGCGTGAGTTGTCAAGGGAACATAAATGTTTGGGATGTGTGCGGACTGTGGACCTATAGTGATGGGCAGGTATGGTGTGTTTTGAGGAGATGGGGCAGAAAGTGGTGGTGTGGCTCTTTGGGGTGGTGTGATCGAGGAGTGGAGTTGTGGGTGAACTATGGGAGGAGAAGTTGTGGAAGTCGGCGGACCACTATTGAAAACAGGATGGGATGCAGGATTCTGAAGTGGACTCATTATCATCTCCAACTTCGGAAGATCAAAAATAAATGACACACACAAAATATACATTACTAACATTAGTCTAAACTTGAACAATGCAAAATAATTATAAAATGAAAGACCTAATTATATCACTAGAGTCACATTCACAAAACTTAAATATGTCTAGATAGGCCATGTTTCAAACCATGGCAAAACAGCCAGTTTACTAACTCTTTACCAGATTATCAATTTTACAATAGCACTGCATACGCCGTCATACAGTATTGTTCAAAAGTGTGCTGTGGGTTAAAGGGGTCCTATTATGCTCTTTCACAAAGTCTTGATTTTGTTTTGGGGGTGTACTAGAACAGGCTCTCATACTAGGTTGTTCGAATATTTTACATTTCACATATTTTACAACACCTCTCTCCCCAGTCTGGCATGAACGGCTCGAATAGTTCCTGTATCAAATGAAGGCTTCTGAAATATGAAATGTGCTGTGATTGGTTAGCTGGGCCAGTGCGTGTTGTGATTGGCTCCACTTGGCGCCTGGTCAGGAAACGTCATGCCCCTTACCACAGCCGCCTGCGAGCTTCAGTGTAAATATTGCGTCAAAATCAAATCAATGTGAGCGCGATTTAAACCCGGATGATTGTAACCACTCTAAGTTCATCTGCCTTGGGAAAGCTAGCGTGTCTCTGACATAGTGATAACACTCGTTGCCTTCTCTAGTGCAGCCCAACCAGGTCTCGCCCCATTCGTCGGTATTTGTGATATCACAAATCCCAGAAAATATGCGTTGTAGTCCAAACGAGTCGTTCGTTGTAGTTTTTGAAAAGTGATTTCTGTTCAATAAAATATCTCCTTTTTGAAGTGGACTTTGAGCTTTGTAACTTCGCAGATCTTTTTTATTTCTCAAACAGCAACATTACAGACTAACTAAAGTAAGATTTTTTTTAAATAAAGAAATTATGTTTAGCAAATTATGTTTATAATAAAGAATCTGTTTAGCAAGGACACATTAATTTGATCAAAAGTGACAGTAAAGAGATTAATAATGTAACAAACGATTTCTATTTCAAATAAATGCTGTTCACAAATGCTGTTTTTCCCCCCCAAGGAATCCTGAAAAAATTGTATCATGGTTTCCACAAAAATATTAAGCAGTACAACTGTTTTTGTTTTTTTACAATGCAGTAAACTTCAATTAAAAGATTTCAGTAGGATTTCAGAAAATTCAGCTTTGCCATCACGTGGAAATCACATTAAAAATATTTTCAATTAGAAAACAGTTATTTACAACTGTAATAATATTTTACAAAATTACTGTTTTATGGTTAATTATTCATATTTCCCCATGAGCTGATTCGCTACACTGTATTTTTGATTCAATAAATGCTTGGTGAAAATTAAGAGACTTCTTTCAAAAACAAAAAAGGATTTGAACAGTAGTGTACCTCCAACCCTAGGCCATATATGAATAAACGGACACTCACTGTAGGCACTGGTGGAAGCAACGGGAGCGGGACTGAAGGCAAGCGGTCCAACTCTTCGCCTCTCTGCAGGAGTTGATGGTTTTCATTAAACTTATTCTGTGAATGAAAAACAGAAAGAAAGACAGAGTGAAAGAATCTGCTATCTCCCTTCACCTGTAATCCACCTATATTAGCTCCTCCCCTCACCTTTAGTTCCACCAGACTGCTGCGGACCATCGCTATATTCTGCTCCCACTTCTGCCGCTGGTGCAGGTGGTTCTGGGAAGGATTTAATCTGTTCAGAATGAGCACAAATCCAAAAGGAATTATATCATCTTTATGCATACAAACCTATTGCACATGCATACCTCTCTACAGACATTAATTCACACACAGTACCTGAGAAAATTCAGATATTTTTCAGCATCTGCAATCCAGTCTTCCACTTGAGACAGCATAAGCTCTTTCTGCATCTCTAATGCAGCTATCTGCTCACACAGACACATACACAAATACACAGTCAGACAGTAACATGCATGATTTCTAGAAGATGTTTGCTGTGAAGGTGCAGCATTTACCTCATCTTGAAGAACGGTCTGACTGGCTTGTTCTGCCTGTCTGCAGAGTGTCTCCATTTCCACCCTCAAGTCAGCTATTTCCTGCTCCCAGGACAGCCTGACACATACACAAGCACAAAAAAAATCCCAGATAAACACAGATACAGAGACATTGTAGGTATTTCTTCTGTTATATTTTGATTTTTTTACTTCTCTTGACTCTGTTCCTCAATCAGCATCTTGAGTTTCTTTTCTGTGTCCTCCAGCTCCTGAGCCAGTCTAAAACATAAACAAATCTTATTTAAATTCAGTGACCTATCCAGTATTATATATTACCATGCAAAAGCTTGGGGTCAGTATGATTTTTTTTTGTTTTAAAGAAATTAATACCTTTATTCAGCAAGGATGCATGAAAGTGATCAAGTGACCAAAAGACATTTATAATGTTACAAAAAGTTATTTAAAAAAAAAAATGCTGTTCTTTTGAAGTTTATATTCATCAAAGAATCCTGAAATAAATGTATCAGTTTCCACAAAAATATTAAGTAGCACAAATGTTTTCAACAATGATAATAAGAAATGTTTCTTGAGCACCAAATCTGCATATTAAAATGATTTCTGAAGGATCATGAGACGCAACACTAGAGACGTAATGGTAAAATTTAGCTTTGCCATCACAGAAATAAATGACATTCTTAAAATATATTAAAATAGAAAATGGATACATTGTAATAATAATATTACTGTTTTATAGTTTTTTTGATCAAATGAATGCAATCTTGGTGAGAATGAAAGACTTCTTTTAAAAACATGAAAAAACAACAACTTTTGAACGGTGGTGTATATATTCTGCCCCAAGCAGACAGCTGGATTTGATAAATATTTTAATGCTAGTTTACCTTGTTTTCTCCTCTTCCATTCGCTCTTTCTCTGCAGTAAGCTCTTGCCGTTTTACCATGAAGTTTTTACGTGTGGTCTTGCTGCTATTCAGCTCCAATTTAACTTGCAAAGACTCAATTTTTTCAATGAAACCCTATACAAATAATAAAAAAAAACACTGCATTTCAACAATGAAAATTAAGTAATACCAGGTAAAACCAGACTAATACACTGAACTTACTAGAGAATGGTAATACTTTGTGCAAAGGAGAAAAGGACTGCTATTCAAATAACCATGTGTACAGTAAGTGCCAGAACCTCTACAGACTGTATATAATGACATTTGTATGTACAGATGTGATATTGAACCTGGTACTGATGATTTCTGTCATCTGTGGTCTTTTCCAGACTGCGGACATGAAGGCTGTGCTCCTCCTGCTCCACTGCATGCTGTTTCATAAGAGCCTCATACTGCTCACTCAGCTCAATACTGCAGTCTTCTATAGCACGCTAAAGAAACAGAGAAAGAGAGAAAGAAATATATACATAAGGATCTGAAAGTCTGAGACTATTTGGTCTAATCTTAAAATGTATTATTCCAGGAAATAAAGACAGCCGTTTCAGGGCTTAAAAAAAAAAAAAAGTTGGCACAAAAAAGACGAAATATTTACTTAAATTATTGATTAAATGACCAAATTTGTGGCATTGTTTATTTAAACTTCATTGTACAAATAGATGTTCTTGCTTCCAGTGAAACAGCATGCTCTTTAGAACAGTCAATTCATGCAAATGTATTAATGTTTGCTGTACTAATATTATGTAATGAAAAGATCTGTATTTGAATACAATTAGAAAAATACAAAATAGAAGCATTTTCACAAGTGGTCACAGACATTTGAACCCCACTGTGCACAAATTCACATTTACCAAAACATCTGCAACCTATTATAAACACAAGTGCAAATAGTAAAACAAAAAAGGGTTCCAAGGACGATTTTTTTTTGTCAAATTCTAAGTTAAAAAACAGGTTTAATATTGTTGCTACAAATCTCTTGAAAGAACAATAACAAGGTTGTTCTGTCCAGCAGTGCAAGGCTGAAGTCCCACACACACAAACAAATACTGGTTACATTGTCACACAAACCCATAACAAATTTCACAGTTTGCCCAATTTATGAGCATTTCAAGGACAACTTCAAATGTCCTCACAAGTAACTGTTCATCATGTTTCACTATATTTGTGAGGATATTTTCACAAACGTGGTGCTCACTAGTGTAGCTTGTACACAGACACAGATTTCCCTGTTGTATGGGAACCAACTTTATGATCATCACCTGTGGGGACCACTCTTTCTGAAGGTTTTAGAGGTCTGAAAAAAAAAGGATAATAACCATTGCTTTGTTAGCCTATACATGACTTCTGATATCAGAACTGATGAAGAAATGACTTGAACATGCTAAATGGGGACTTCTTAAAAAAAAAAAAAAAAAAAAAAAAAAACTGAGATAACATACCTGATAGGGACCTTATTTGCATGATACACACTTTCCCATTTGATTTGTGGGGACCTTGCAACATTTATATATTACATTTTACTAATGACAAAAGCATTTATACCAAGTAAATCAGATTGCATTTGTCCATTTACATTTAAAAAAGATGTCTACAATTAAGTAGAATTAAAAGATACAGTAGTAGTACAAAACATCGGTTCAAATTATGAAATTTAGCTAAGATTAGTTGTTCATATGCAGTTGTTGAGATGTAATGAGTCCCGCAAGACTCACTCCTGCATAGAACACCTAGTGTTGTGTATGTGGTCATCGTCACAACATGCAGATTTTTTGGTCTAATTGATTGATGTTCCTAGGTTTCATAGGAATAGCAGTGTTATTGAAGTGTACAGATAAAGCAGAGAAAAACGTTCTCTATTCACATATGAAGGATTGAAATTGTAGTGAATTACTGCCTGGTTATCAAACCATCAAATTAAACCTTTATTTTTATTTAATTGCAATGATTTAAGTGTATATTCACAGCCAACCATCAGCTACTAACTCCCCTGATCCTTCTTACCATGATAATAAGTAGGGATGCGCGATATTGGAATTTTGCTGATATCCGACATGCCGATATTTTTCAACCAATTTTTTCCGATGGTGCGGATATATTCGCTTTTGTTTGGAAACAACACCAAGTCTCTCATGAGCAGAGATTATAAACAAATTATTCTTAATTTTGGTTAGTTTTTAACAAAACTTACTTGTTAGAATTAAATAAAAAATAATGAAGTTATTTTATAATTAGGGTACACTGAAAGCTAAAAATAACTATAAATCAATCATTGCATTTTTTTTTTCAGACAGATGCAGTGGTAACGGTGACATTTTATTTGAAGATTTAATATTAGTAGATGGTCTAAAGCAAAAGCGTTGTAAAAATTCTGGAAATCTTTTAGAGCTCCTTGTATTTAAGTTTCATAATCCATTTGAAAAAAAAAACATTACACATTAATGAATAAATCTGTATATATATATATATATATAAAATTATTTAATTTACAAGTGTCATGTTTGTGATTTTTATTCATGTAAGCTATAGCTTCTGACCTTTGAATCAAAGCATACTCATGATTTTATGACATCAATTACTACTTTTTTGATTAGAAACACAAACTTATTAATCAGAAACCCAATTATCTTAATGTTGTTTGTGCATTTTACTTAAAATTTTATTACAAGTAGGCCAACAGCGCTCTCTAAGTAAATAGAATGCCTTAACGGACTGGCATTAAAAGGTAGGCTGCATTAAATGCAGTGATCCAAAACAGTGAATCTAATCACTATTCAGGCAAAAGTTCGCTTCAAGTATGACCACACTGCTGACATGATCTTATCGCTACCACACCCTGAGCACATGCGAGCTATTCGTCTTATCGGCAAGGCATATCGACATAATTTTTCATATTGGGCCGATGCCAACATTAAATCTTTATCAGCCGATTTCGATATCGTTCCAATAATATCGCGCATCCCTAATAACTACTAAATGAACCTCGAGACATCAAATCATTTAATTTGCTGAATGTAACTTTTAATGGGTTCAACTTTACAAACAAACGAATTCAAATAAACCCTGCAAATAAATTATTTTTATATTAAAAAGTATAAAAAAATTACTGAGAAAACTAGAGGTCAAAACTCTAAAATGGTTTGACAAGTTTTGCTATTGTTAGACTGGTGCATTTCAGCTTATGGCCTTCTTCCGTCATCATAAAACATACGGCAATCTTGTTTAATATGGTGACACCATATTTGTCAGCCATGTCCTCTGTTGGACACTCCCATTGCTTCTTTTTCAGCCCGTGGCAAATATCTTTGTAGGTGTCCCACTGGCCAATACGTGTGGATGTAAATTATTGTTGAATAAATAAATAATCCTTTTTTGTTTTGCCTCACATACACAATTTGAAATTTGCAGTATGTTTGAAGTTTCTGATGAAAAGCACTGCTCTATCAATACAGTTGTTTAATGTCCTACAAGTTTTGCTGGAGTTTTGACCTCTTTGGAAACAGCGTAGGTATTTCTGGCACAACATCACCTACCTCAAAAGTGAATGGAAGAGAGAAAAAAGGCTAATGTAAACAAAAACTGCCATACCAGAGAGTTGGTAATCTTCACATTATTTGCACTGCAAACTCTTTTTATAGGCTGTAATGCGGTTATATATGAAGAATTTCACGTTCTTCCAGTCACGGTACTTCAGAGCTTGTGGTTCAGCCTTTAAACACTTCTCACAGTCACTCTTTGCTGGTACAGTAAAAGATGTGATGAATCTCATCATGTGCCTTTCCACCGCCTGCACCTCAGTCTGTTGCCAGGGATATTTCCTCCGGGTAGTTTTACCTTAAAGCAGTGAGAGAGAGAAAATTAACAGGATAAATAAAGTGCTGGAATCCCAATCCAAGCATCTATAGTGCAAGTAAAGTTTTGTGCACTCTACCTATAAATAGAGTTACACTGTCAGTCAAACACTGATTTCTACATTGTCACTTGAACTGAAATGATCATTAGGAAAAAGGAAAAGACAATTAGATCAATAGAAGTAGTTAATTATAACTAGTTATGGTTAATTATTCATATTTCCCATGAGCTGATTCGCTACACAGACATACACCTTTTACGAAAATATTTTCAAACTAAACTTTCAGGAAGAAACAACAGTATTTAATAACATTTTAGATTCATAACATTAATCTATCAAGTTATCATACTATCTAGTACAAAAAAAAAAGATGTAAGACATAGCTTTGGTAATTGTTTCAAATGACAGTAAAGCTACTTGAAGTTGAGCTGTTTCTACAGTATGAGTAATGTAGTGAAGTGACGTGACATGTGGCCAAGTATGGTGACCCATACTCGGAATTAGTGCTCTGCATTTATCCCATCCAAAGTGCACACACACAGCAGTGAACACACACACACACACCCCCCCGGAGCAAGTTATTACTATGCATCTATTCCCTCAATAAACTGCTCCAGGGCTTAGTTATTGTCAATGATTAAATTATTAAAACAGCTAAAACTACTAGTTCCATTTAGTAGATTCTAGCAACAACCAAGTAACCTTAACAACTACAAATGGGATTCTGAGCATTGTACTCTTGAACAAAATTAGCATTTAGTGATCAAGGACCACATGTATAAAAATGTGCGTAGACTTCATCATTAAAATCAGATTTTGTTCTAGGGATGTCAATCCCATAATCAATTCTCATTTAAATTAGTCATCAATTAATCGTTACCCTTAATACTGCAAGAAGTATCTACTACAGTGGTATATAGTCTTCCGCGTGACAGGATGTGGAAATACCACTCAAAACGCCAGTTTCTTCATCCGAATGAAACGTTTAAATACGTCTAAATAAAAGGATTCATTTGATTAAATGAAACGAGGACATTTGGTATCATTTTACGTTTAAGGGAGGTTATTGTTGGCTGTTTCACAGAGACCTCTGAAAGCGCTGTTTTCAAATGGTATCATGATGCTCATTGTAGTATTGTATTTTAAAACACAATCACAAAATTTGCAATTAACATTAACGCCATTTAAAGTAAAAATGATCCCAAACGTAACTATGGCACATAAGGCTGTGCCGGTGTTGGTATTTGGATTCATGCAGGATGAGAGAAGTACGTGAGCCATAAATTTGAATTAAGACATATGCGGCTTTGTGTTCTATTTTGCGGGCTGGTCACTCAAATTTCCACAAATGTAACTACTTCATGAGGTATTCCACTGGATATGGAATCTGGTTTCTTCTCCCAAATCCTCACTGTCTCTATTTTCAAAGGGGATTATAAAAGTTTTTTTTCTTCCCGTTAATTCACTTTTAATCCCTTACTTTGCATCTTTTACAGTGGTAAAAAAATGCTGGTTCTCAATTCCAGTCCTCACGTACCACTGCTCTGCATATTTTGCATGTCTAACCTGATTCAGATAACCAGCCCATTAGAATGGAGCTCCATGCATGAACTGTGTTCTGATTGACAGGGTCCCTACACAGTGTTCTTTGCTCCCTGAGCACGGGAAATCTGTTGAAGTTTACTTCACTTCGGAACATTCATTCACGAATTTGTGCTACACCACGGCTTAACAAAGAGTGAAAAATTTAAGGGGGTCTGAATACTTTCCGTACCCACTGTACACTACCTTCGAACTAGAATCATGGTGGATTATCCTGTGAATAGAAAAAAATGTCTGAAGTGATAAGAAATACATTTAAAAAAAAAAATGTGCATAGCAGTGGTACATGAGGACTGCAACTGAGAACCACTACGGTATACAATGTACATTTTTACTTGCCAAAACAACAGATAGCATTGTTAGCATAATAACCTGATTATTTAGTAGAAATCTAAAATTGTCTTTATCTGCCTTCACATTCAATTTTAAAACAGTTTGTGCTTGTCAGACAAGGTAAGGCACATTTATTTGTATAGTATGGTACCGTGGACTTGACATGCAGGGGATAAAATGAAAGATTATGGCCACAAATTAAGAATCGTCCCTACAATCGTCCCTATTAATTCATCTGTAGTCAATCCTCAAAAGGCTAGAGGACAACCAGAAGCCCACAAATTGTGATCTATTCCATACACTAAGGCAGTGGTTCCCAATCCTGGTCCTGGAGAACCCCCAACACTGCACATTTGAGATGTCTACCTATTCAAACACACCTGATTCAACTCATCAGCTCATTAGTGAAGACTCCAAGACCTCAAATGTGAGTGTCAGATAAGAGAGACACCAAAAACTTGCAGTGTTGGGGGTTATCCAGGACCAGAATTGGGAACCACTGCACTAAGGCAAGAATGGATTGCCATCAGTCAGGATTTGACCCACCCAGTTTGACCACCCAAAGAGGCTGCGAGTGTCTGTCATTATACCGCTTATGTTGTTAAAGCATCATAGTCAGCGTCATTATTGATCAATATTCACATGAAAAGGTTTTGTTTTTCTTCTATTTAGAACACAATTTAAAGCAGAATTATCAGGAGCCAAGCAATTCTCCTTCTGTCATTAAAATATAAAAAAATAGCATTCCACTAGACAAGTATTTCTATTTAAATTCATAAATATTTGTATAACTTCTGAACAATAATTTAACAATATGAGTGCTTCATTCCATTAATGAGAGTGGCATATTTAAAATGAATACATATCAATTGGAAAACATTTAACTCGCAACAGTTAATGAGTGCGTACGCATGCTATAGAGCGTGCACGGACAGGGAGCACATACTACGTTTATTTTTATAAATCCCAATATGTGCATGGAAAAATCACGTATGCATATTTCAATGGCCATTTCAGTTTGGTGTGCTGTCCGAGGAGAGGACTCCAAGCTCAGAATATGTCTATGAACCTAGAGTACTCCCCCATATCTCAGGTTGGGACAGAAATAGTCAAGAGTGAGGAGTTGGGGTGGTGGAGGGATACTGGAAAACTGCCATAGGGACAGAGGTGACCTGGCTATATATAATAGGTCTCCTCTCATGCTAAGTGGGTAGATTGTCTAAACATGCTCCTTTGTTAAATAAACATCATTTTGTGACTATGCAATGTTTATACATCAGGCCCCTGGTTTGAGGCATGGATGTTTAACTAGTTGGACGTTTTTGCTTGGAAATTAGTAATATTCCTGGAATGGGCTATACCTGCTACTGCAACATTTGGCCATTTCTAGTTTAATTTGTACACTGGCAGTACATCTCCAAAAAGCAGCAGACATAATCATTACTGACATAAAAAAAATGTGTGGAGAGTTCACCTTTAAAAGAAGTACTCAAAGCACTGGCTCCTGAAGGAACCTTTTCATCTGGTGATGGTGGTTTATGTCTTTTGGGTGGTGGTGGCATTTCATTCCTCTCAGCAGGAAGAAGTGTCTCCTCTGCTTTTGGTTCTATGGAAAATTATCATAAACGATCAAACATTATCATAATTTAACATTTTCAGAAAGATATACTTTACATGTACTATAGAAGGCAGACAATACTCAACTTAAAGGGTTAGTTCACCCAAAAATGAAAATTAGCCCATACATTACTCACCCTCAAGTCATCCTAGGTGTACATGACTTTCTTCTTTCAGACGAATCCAGTCGGAGTTATATTAAAAATTGTCTATGATCTTTCAAGCTGTTTAATGACACTCAGCAGGTGTTGCATGCATCAGTCCAAAAGAAGCGAAATAAAAAGCGCCCATCCTTAATAAAAAGTGTCTCACACAGCTCCGGGGGGTGAACAAAGTCCTCCTGTAGCGAATCGATGCGTTTTTGTAAGAAAAATAACCATATTCAAAACTTAATAATCACTTTAATCTAGCTTGCGCTCACTGTTGAACACGGAAGCAGCTCCGGGCTGATGACGTATGAGGTCGGCTTTGTGCATGCGCCGCTCAGAAGTGACGAACACGGAAGCGCAGCGGAGATCAAAACAAAACTACGGTCACTTATTAGAAGTACAAAACGAGGATTTGTAAATTTTCTATATAAGCCAAGAGGAGACTGGTTTTCCTTTGCTAAAGTAACGAAAATTTGCTTCCTCTGCTCCTGTTAACAAACGTTGGTTTTCACGAGACTCACCGGCGCATGCGCAACGCTGACCTCATATGTCATCAGCCCGGAGCTGCTTCCGTGTACAACAGTGAGCGCAAGCTAGATTAAAGTGATTATTACGTTTTGAATATGGATATTTTTCTTACAAAAACGCATCGATTCGCTACTGAAGGCCTTTGTTCACCCCCCGGAGCCGTGTGAAACACTTTTTTTTAATGGATGGGCGCTTTTTATTTAACTTCTTTTGGACTGATGCATGCAACACCCGCTGAGTGGCATTAAACAGCTTGAAAGATCAAAGACAATTTTTTATATAACTCCGACTGGATTCGTCTGAAAGAAGAAAGTCATATACACCTAGGATGCCTCGGGGGTGAGTAATTTATGGGCTAATTTTCATTTTTGGGTGAACTAACCCTTTAAGTTATTTGTAGTACTAATGGTTTTAAACTATAATTAGTGCGTAAACATGCAATAAACCATTAAGTGTGCATTTCTGTTTATCATTGCAAGTATAACTGAACCACATATTATTCAACTAATGAATGGGGAATCTTTTACGTTAACTTTATTTTCTATTGACTAATATTGCTGATAATTATAATAGTACAGCCAAATGCTGCCACAAAGAATCAAGTGCTCATGAAGTTTACTTGTAACTGTGTAGCCTGCTCAGGTAAAAAAACACAACACTAAAAGTAGGACTGTCCTGGAATTATGGAACACAGTGATAAAAGTAATGATAAATTAAATGTACACCATGAATAATTTGTTTACATCATTGTAGATTTCAAGTCCTATTCAGTAAGTCCAAATGCACATTCTATGAACGGTCAACACAATGTGATAATATTTCTGCACCTGCACATGACATTGGAGCAATGTATTTGCAGTCATGTCTCATGCCTCTGCATGACTGAAAACTATGAACAAAGACTGAACAAAGAACTGAAAACTGTAGTATTTTGACAGTAATACAAACCATAAACAGTAGATGAACAGTGTCCCTCCTGTATGCTCCTGTCTTCATCACTTTCCAGGACTTTTTCTGTGGAGGCCAAACAAAGTACATCTTAACAATGTGATTTAACAAAAAGGAATATATGGTAAACACAGAACAAGCAAGCAAACAAAAAATCTAATATAACACACCATCAAGATCTATCACAATTTCATCCAAGTTCTTGCCATGGAACGCAGATAATCTTCCTTGTTCGAGAGCCATTAGGACTTTGCAGATTTTGGCAAGTTGCAGGGTCTTCTCAGGGAGTCGACAGAACTCATGATGGATTTTTAAGTGGTGTCCAAGAAAGTTTGCCAGCTGGTCCATCTCTGCGCCCGTCATATTCAGCACTGTTGAAAGGATTGCAACATGCTTTCGCAGTCTGGTAGATGTCAGCGACTTGGGACACTTTGCACCACACGCCTTTGCAAAGCCACGGAGGCAGTCTGACCCTCGGAAATGTGTCATGGCTTCTGGTCTTGCAAACATATAAGCATTGCCTTTTAGAACCCCACAAGGCTCTCTCTTCTTAACAAGGAGTTCTAAGGCACGCAGCATTTTTGGAGTCAGAAGAACTGGAACTGGTCGACCATGCTTTCCCTTGATGATAATCCTTGAGAAGTGTCTGCAGAGTTTTTTTTCTACTTCGGAGAGTGCCCAGTCCACATCCTCATGCGGATCAGAAGTGTCTCTTGACAAAAACGCAGACAAAGGCATGCTCGCCACCTCTCCTCCCCTGTGCCGGTTAAAGATAATTATCTGGGCTAGACAAACCTTTGCAAGCTCCATCCAGGCTTTAGTAAAGGAACTTTCAGAGAGTGATTTGTACCACTCGTCTTGCACTTGACTGAGATATGTATGCATTTTTTGGACATCTTCAGTAAAGGGCATGAGAGTGGGCACATTCCACTTTGCTTCCCTGATATTCCTCAATGCTGTAGCTAAGATCATCTCGTTCCACTTTTCCTGATGGACGTCTTGAAACTCACTAGCATTCTTCACAAGCTGTTTGTTGTTTGAGATTAAGCCCTGAGCTTTTAAGAGTTTGCTTACTTTAACCAGTGAACTCCCAAGCTTCTTTGCAAGTGATGGAATCATGAACTTGTCAGACTCATACCCACATGTATACTTGACAGCTTTGACAGTCTCCATGTACTTCTTTGGATTTACACAATCTTCCATTGTTTTTAAGGAGGTGACTCTCCTAGCATTGTGAACCAACCTTCCCAATTCTCGCATCTTCTCTCGCACACACTGTTTATTCTTGGCTGACAGTCCACCTATGTTTAACATGTGCTGACCAATATCAATAATTACTTTGTCATTTTTTATTATATCTGTGATTGGGTCAGGATGCATGACACTAATTACTTCCCATAGTTGTTTAGTCATGTTTGAAGGCACAGGCCCTGTGTACATACACATGGACTGAACACGGTTTTTTCCTGGTTTGAGGGGGACCGACTGAGGTTGAAGCCTACAAGTACGCATATGTCGCCACAGGATCTTTCTTATAAAAAGTCCTTGACAGTATGCACAATGCATGAAATCTTTTCCCTGCGCTTCTTTGGGTGGTCTTTTAAATGGCACTAGTTCCCCCTTTCCTGATTCCATAACAGCAGCATTGTGAGCATAGTTTCCTCTGTTGCGAATATAATCTAGCTGTTTTTTTCTCTCCTTGGAACTCTTTGGAAAGCTTAGCGCTTTAGCCACATCAGATTCATGTGCATGTGAACTTTCTAGATGCCTTGCCATCTTGGCATAAGGCTTACAGCAATATAAGCAGTAATGTCTCTTGTTGTAGACTCTACTAACACCTTTTTTTTGGTATGCACTAACAACTACGCCATCTATTGCATTCTGACTTGAGCATGGTTCTTCTGCTCCAGATGCAAGGCTGTGTATTTTATCTGGTGTTGCTGTGTCACAGTCAAGGGAACTCAGTGAGCCAGATTCATCAACATCCAGGTCATCATAGAGAAGCTGAAGTTTTGTCTGGTTTGGTATAAGATTAGCATCACCGTCACAGTCACTTTCAGAAGTGGTATCTGTAAAGTAATAGTCTGAACTCTCTGGTGTAGAATCAAAGAGTTCATCCGAATCTTGAAGATCTTCATCTTTCATCTAAATTGATCAGTAAATTTACAGACATAAATTAGTAACTATTGTGATAATTAATTGTTCAGGTACATTAATTAAAATTGGATTACATAATTTTGGGCTTAAATAAAGGTGATGCAAAACTGTTGATGGGGATGATCTTTTGTAGTCCAAATTATTTATCACCTAAGAATACTGTATATTAATATTTTATAATTATATACATAATTAAATGATACAATATTATTATATAATTATAACCATAAGTATAACATTTTATATTATGGTATTTGAAATGTAAAATTGAAGTTGACTAGAGTTTAGAGAAAAAAAAAACTTGTTCTTAAACTTAAATATGCTTTAAAAAAACACTAAAACATGACCATGAGATACAGTAGACTTCTAAATCTTAAGTGATAAATGTGAACGTACCTGTTGAGGAGAATTGTTTTGACATGTAGTATCATTCATTTGAGTCTTTGACCGGAGGGAAGGATCAGAGTCGCCGTCTGCCCTGGTATTAGCAGCTGTGCTGGTCGTCTGTAAAAGACAATGGGGAAACACAAGAGATAAATCTTATGTAGATGCTGCATGACTTCAGAATAAAAAAGAAAAATCAACTTCATCTTAAAACGTTTGTTCCCGTCCAGTTAAACTCTGTCTGCGCTCACACATCTTGAATCAAACAGGGTTTCTCACACAGCGTTATAGTACAGTTTAGTCAATTCAACACACAAGTTTGTACTTAAACAATGACTAAAAGTGTGCCGTGGGGACATTGTGAGTGTCCATTAAAAAGAAACTGAAAATTCCCTGTGAAAGATAAAAATGGCCCTAAATACTAGACTGCCACTAACAGGTTGCAAAGATACAAGCTATTCTGAACACAGTGTGCTGTGCAACATACTTGTGTTCTCCAGGGGTAATCTTCTCCATAGTCATAGGTAATTTCTTCTCCTTCTTTTATGTCATTCAGGGCAAACAAACAAAGGTGTGGCTTTCCATTCATATCAATTTTCTTTATCTTACAGTTTGGATGTCTGTGGTCATCATTAACTATCCGCCCAAATGATCCATCTTCTCTAGAAGCATCAATACTTAAAAAATATAAAAACAAAAGAAAAGCATAAATACAAGTATTACAATATACCACCACAAATCAGTGCCTCATTTACTATAATACATCATAAAAAATATAGCTTTGGTGCAACTTGACTTCTTACCACCATGATTTCCCTCTCCACTTGAACTCAAACATAAATGCAGCACTGGATGTGTGGTAACGTTTTCTTCTTCTCTGCAATTCTGCATCACTTATTATATCTCCCCTATATTCAACAACAAAATCGCCTTTGCAAATGGAACCCTTTGCAAACAGACCACGTCCTGCAAAATACAGCAAAAACATAAAAAAAACAGGAAAGCCTATTGGTTCAAACATTATCAATTGTGACCCTGGACCACAAAACCAGTCTTAAGTCTTTTGTGTATATTTGTAGGAATAGCCAAAAAAAACATTGTATGGGTCAAAATTATAGATTTTTCTTTTATACCAAAAATCATTAGGATATTAAGTAAAGATCATGTTCCATGAAGATATTTTGTAAATTTCCTACCGTAAATATATCAAAACGTAATTTTTGATTAGTAATATGCATTGCTAAGAACTTAATTTGGAAAACTTTAAAAGGCGATTTTTTTCAGTATTTAGATTTTTTTGCACACTCAGATTCCATATATTCAAATAGTTGTATCTCAACCAAATATTGTCTTATCCTAACAAACCATACATCAATGGAAAGCTTAATTATTAGCTTTCAGAAGATGTATAAATCTCAATTTCGAGAAATTGACACTTATGACTAGTTTTGTGGTCCAGGGTCACAATTAGTAAAAAACATCTTGCAGATAAAGGATGCCATTTATACACACAAAAAAACATATCAAAAGTTGGTAGCTGATTTAAGATATGCTGCAACCAGGTGCCTATACTGCACATATGACAGTAATTACAAATCACACCAGACACCACCTTACCTTTCACTGCATTGATATACTTCACCTCTAATTTGAATGTTTTGTCAGTCTTTGAAACAACATGATGCATGGCATCCTT
The DNA here is from genome assembly GCF_001515645.1 of Sinocyclocheilus grahami. NCBI lineage: Eukaryota > Metazoa > Chordata > Actinopteri > Cypriniformes > Cyprinidae > Sinocyclocheilus > Sinocyclocheilus grahami. Next base: position 387,059 of record NW_015505394.1, on the reverse strand, counting down.
AAGGGAGCTGATTAGTGGTGACTGAAAGAAAAAAAGTGTGAAATAAATGACACTGTGAAAATGGGGAGACATGCAGAAGCAAAGTAGCAAACTAAATATGCAGATAATGTCGCAGTAATGTAACACTGTATTGTTTTATTTTAATGTAACATTAAAGGGGACATTGGATTAAATTCACTCATTCACACATTAAATTCAGCTTTTTTTGCATTTAGTTAGGTTTCTGGCATGTCTGCCAGCTCAGAAAAGCTGAAAAGAAAACACACAGCCAGTTTGTTATGGGCTGTCCGAGTCTGAAACGGTGTCATCCAGCAAGCTATTTCAATTTGCAGCTGGTTTCTACATAGATAGCTAGCTATTTGAATAAGACCACCTCCGAGCTATATACAGATATATTTATGTGTCTTGTGTTGACAAGCCCCACGGAAGAGGGGGGTGGGGTGAGCAGTAGCTCACTATCATACGATGTAAACATAGCTGTTTAAAATAGGTGTTGTTTTACACAACCATTGACATTTCATGAATACTCTAAAAAAATCATACCAACTTGTGGAAAATGGGCATCCGATGTCCCATTTAATTATACTGTAATCAATGTATTGATGTAACAAAAGAAATCAGAACTAAGGCAAAATCTGTCAAAAATCTAAATGTAGCTTTAGGCAAGTATTTCATATTTAACTACTGATTTAGACTTTAACCCAACTACTCTATTGGACAATCTCACCATACAAACCCCTGTTCATTTTAACTACTATTTTAACGTAGTTTTAGTCATAAGTTTAATCATTTTGTCATTCAAAGCTACTTACCATTTCAATTTTTTTTTTTATTGTACTTAATTTCTCTGTGAATCACTTTGGTCAAAATCTGTGGCTTGCATATGTTCTCTATAAATTCACTTAAAAGTAAAAACAAATATCAATGTTTAATTCTTCATATCAAAATTAAAAATCAAAGACTATAAACACAAGCCCGGCATCAAGTGCGATTATCCCCACCCCCCCTCCGAATACTATGACAAAAAATATATATTTATTTTATTTAAAATAACCCATCCCTGCCCAAATGCTAACTAAACACACACACACAAAATAGACTAATAACTAATAGATTAACGGAACTGCTTCATTAGCAATTAGTCAGGCTAAAGATTTGTTGAGACATTTCAGTTAAAATTAGGTCCTAAACATACATAATTGTATTGATTATGTGATCGCTAGTTGGAAAAACATAGAAACATTTCAGGCTGCACTTAACCTCAACAGTTCATTAGTGCTAACAAGCTACCTATTTAGATCAAATTAACCTAATTGGTTTGATACATATGTGCTTACCTTGTGTTTCACTTTTTATCCTCTGCACAAGTTCTTAGATCCTTAGTTGGCATCTCCTGCAAATAATCTTCTTCCTTGTTCTCCGTGTAGTGTCAATTTAACACTTACATTTTGCTGCTGAAAACCTTCCTAACGAGGACTAGGAAGTGAGTTGTACCCAAACATATTTGGAATATATATGTGTGTGTGGAGAAGTGAGTGCATTACCAGCCAGAAATATTTGGGGGTAGAACTGAGCACCCCCTACACACACACACTGATAAACGTGTTATATGGACCAATGTTAAAACTTCACCAGCAACACAGAATAGTTCCTCTATTCATTTAAATGGGCTTCCCTTAGGGGGACCTGATTTTTGGTCAAGAGGTCCCCATAATGAGACTGCGTAAACAGATTTGTCCCCACACTGTGATGATTACCAGAACACACACACCTGCAAACACACAAAAACCTGGAGTAAGGTGCTGAAATCTTACCATGTCTGATTCCCAGTCCTCATTTGTGTTTGTAGATCTTTCCTCTGTCCATTCCTCCGTCTATGGTTGGAGACAACAATCAAACTACATGAAACTACATTTAGATGATCACTTCTGTGAAATATGTCATTAGGAGGTTCTAAAGACCTGTACGGTTTGGCTCTGCGTTTCACTGCTGGGGAGAAAAGCGCTGTAATTTAGCGCTTCAGCATACTGATTTAATACTGCTGGGACGCTGCTCTCAGTGGACCAGGGCCCGGCTGATAGGCTCCATGGGGAAGGATCCGGCGGAATCACTGCAGAAACGGGATCCCTGTCAAGAGAACGATACACGCCGTGATGCTGAATCATTTGAATAAGAAACACTTTAAAATTCTACCTTAAGGCGCTTTGTACTTACTGAAGTAAGTCTTCAGCTAAAGCCGAACTCCACTCGGTGTGTTTTTCACTTTCCATTGACAGGCGAACTCAGCGACAAAAGACTCTGGATTTGATCAATTGTTGCGATTTAAAACCTAAGCGGCAGTATTTTCATGAACGCGTCTTAATATATACCGACGATACACTGGTTTTAAATCATTTGTTCAGAGAAATATGAGCGCCAAAAACAGAGTTAACAAAAGAGCACAGAAATGAAACCAAAACTTACACTAAACATTTAAGAGTTGGTCTTGATGGCTAAATGACTTGCAGTATACTCCGTATATACAGTATTTATTCTAAATAAACTAAATGAAGAATGATCTTTTTTTTTTCTTTTTTTTTCCAAAACGAAAAGCAGTTCCGGGACGTCACAGGCTTCTTCTTCTTCTTCTTCCCAGTTTAACGGCGGTTGGCATCCAGCTTATTGGCGCATTACCGGCCCCTTCTGCTCCGGAGAGTAGATCAGATAATAGTAAAACTTCCTTCTTCTTCTTCTTCTTCTTTTGGCGTTTTATGGCGCTTGGCAAACAAACGATAGGTGCATTCCTGCCACCTACAGGGCTGGAATTTGGAACATTTACGAAATCTGTGACCCTCTCAATCCTATTAAATAGACCGACTATTCCTAAATATCAAATATGTATTATAATTTTTATGATGATTCAATCCATTATAGGCTACAGCAGGTTTTTAAGTGTAAAATTTCCTATCCCCATTTCTCTTAAAGGGGTCATATGATGTTGCTAAAAAGAACAGTATTTTGTGTATTTGGTGTAATGAAATGTTTATGCGGTTTAAGGTTAAAAAAACACATTATTTTCCACATACTGTACATTATTGTTTCTCTTCTTTGCCCCGCCTTTCTGAAACGCATTGATTTTTACAAAGCTCATCGGTCTGAAAAGCGAGGTGTTCTTTGTTGTAGTTTATATTTGTTCAGTACCTTTATGTGTATATGTTGGAAATCAATAAAAAAAATAAAAAAAATAAACACAATAAACACACGATTGCAACAATAAAAAAAAGAAAAAGAAAAGAAAAGCGAGGTGTGCTGTGATTGGCCAGCTATCCAGTGCGTTGTGATTGGCCGAATACCTCAAGCGTGTGACGGAAATGTTACGCCGCTTACCATACTGTGATGATGCCCTGTCCGGCCGGAGCGTAACATAAAACCATGTCTGCATTTGTGACAAACAACAAGTGCTACTCTACACTGCCCAAAAAACTCACGTTTGAATCAGTGGCAAATTCTTTAAATATAAAAAAACTTTGAGTCAGAACAGCCGGCATTGTAGTCTACTCTACCAGTATCAGGAAACAGTCCTCCATTAAATGTGCTGCACACATCTGAATATTTGGGTTAAACTGTTCTGGAACAGTGTTGTAAATACAACTTAACCACTGATTTAGGCCAAACAAAGTGGTTTCGAAAAAGCGTCACACACTGCGGCCTAGAGTAAACGGAGGCTGGCTTGAGTGAGCAGAGGCTGGCGGGCTTGAGAACGGCGAAGACATAAAAGAACTAGCTTAAACATCAGTTAAATGTCTTAGCCATTGTGCACAATGTGTCAACTAGCCTTTCCGATCGTAACACTGAAAAGAGATGGTATACACCCGCGGTCATAAATGTAACAATCTAAACTGAAAACTGACATAGTCGCAGAGCAAAGAGTGCAATAATTTTATTGCAGTGTTATAATTTTGCAAACAGGTAGTGTGTCTATCACTTGTGTTTTTGGCTCAGTTTTATCAAGGGGCCTATCACTGTTTTGAAAGCAGTTCTGCTTACTGGAGGGCGGGCTCTACACTCACTTCTCCCTCTCCTCATTCCTAATATCCTCTCTGTGCGCACCGGTGTTCTGACAAATAATGCTACCTATCAGATTATGCTACCAACACTGTTTTTATCCTACTGTAAGGGTAGTTTTAAGGTTGGGGTAGGTGAACACGGTGCTTCTATGGCCACGATCATCATCATTAGCCTCAGCCACTGGAGCTGATGAAGGTCCGGCTGCTGCATAAAACATTTGTGTTATTTTTACACATTTTGCAGCATCTGCCTAAAGCGCCTGTTTATTTATTTATTTAGTTAGTTATTTATTTTGCGTAATATCTCCGCACCTCCTTTGCGTTTCTTTTCCATGATCTTTCAGACTATTTTGATGCACGCATCACACGCTGCAGCTCACCAAGTGGAGGGGAGTCGTTTAAAGACGTGATTGGGCCAGCCGAATGTCAGTTAAAAAAAGAGCCAATGGGCCGGTCTATCTGGGACAAAAATCCTACAGTGACTTTTAGGGACTCTTTTACGGTGAGATGTACGCCGCAAAAAGATATACAAGTTAAAAAAAATAGTATATGAGATGTATCAGCCTAAAAAGTATGTCGGCCCACTGGGAAAATGCCCTGTATGCCAGACGGCCAGTCCGCCCCTGAGCCAGGGGCGTGTCTACGTGGTGGCACCGGCCCCCCCTGAAATTTGGCTGGCCACCTCATGTGCCCACCTACCAGATGTCTTGCGATAGGCTTGTTTTTTAGTAAATTTCTAACTGCATCTGGCAGCTGCGGATCCTGGCATGTGTAGGCAGCTGCCTACCCACAGCAAGAAGGGTATAACTCATAGACCGTAGTGTATAAAAACATGGACGTAGTGTCCGTGACGTAACCCGTAGACTTACGACGAGCGTTTTGAAGCCTAAAGTGGGCGGAGCCGGCCGTCGCCATCTTGGCAGCGGGTCACCGCGCGTCACTCCCGGATAATCAAAAGAGGCGGGAGCTGGTTGCTGAAGCCACGCCCACCTAGCTCGACGGTGGTGACAGCAGCGGCAATCCACCTGTCACTCAAGTGGCCACGCCCTTAATTATGCAGAACTTTAAGGCTTAATATAATTTAAACGGATGAGTTATAAAAAAATGCACCCCCCTCACAGTTGTCATGAAGGGCAAAATTAGATATATAGACCAAAATCATTTTTGGAACCAGGCTGTAAACGTTTTTTTCTGCTGTAAAGTTGGGCATTTTAACATGGGGAGTCTATGGGATTGACTCCCTTTTGCAGCCAGCATCTAGCGGCCAGTTGACGAATTACAGTTTAAGTCACTTCCTTGTTGGCTTCAAGAGAGAGAGCGGGAGTTTGCCGCTCGGTATAACTGCAGCCTGGAGATCTCCAAATGGGGGCGGGAACTCCAAAACGGGGTGGGAGCTGAACTCCAAAATAGGGCGTGGCTTCCTCCCATTGACAGACAGGCACATGACACGCATTCGTAATTTTTTCCCCCCAATCCACTTCAGTGCAAACTTCGCCCCACAGCTGATTCTAAAGATTTGATTGGTTGTGTCAATTAAAGTGTTGATTTCCTACACTATGCTACAAAAATGCTAACCCCTAAACCTCCCCCACACCTGACCCTAACCTTAATCAGTGAAATTGACTGCACGGCGGGATTGGCGCTGAATAACGTGGTAAAGAAAGATGCAGTTCAAGAGATAAACAGTTATTAAGATTATGCGATATGAGATCATTTTGTAACTCCCCAACCGGACCTCACCGGACAATGGCACCTTTTTAGTTACACCCAGTGCCCCTCCTACCCTGCGAATTTCGAGCCCCGGGACGCCCCCGCTGCTTAGAAGAAAGCGATAGAGTAAAATCTTTCCCCTGCGCTGGCTGGGACGGCTGGCGGGAGAGCTCGTGGGTAATTCCCGTTTATATCATTAAGCAGTGATGTTGTGATGTTGTTTCACCGTATTACCTTCAGCATGGGTGAAAATAATGATCTTTAAAAAAGCATCATATGACCCCTTTAAGATTGTTCTGTAGACGTTGGATCATGGGCGTCGGTAGGCCATTTTTAGGGGGGCTATAGCTGCATATCTGCATCTGTGCAGTTCTGTTCTTTGTCATAAATACAGTTTACAAAATATCAATCAGTTCGCCATATGTAGCCTAAGTTTTCGCTGCGTGCACCCCTCATCACACCACACAGCTGTTTCCTCCAGTGAAAATGAAGCACATATGAACGCATACTTTATAAAACAGATGAAAATAATCCCAAACTTTAGCTTGCAGTGTTTGTGCATGCATGTATTGTTAAAAACCTGTAGAAGAACAATATGCATATTTTGCGCTGCACTTGCAAGAGAAACCCTTGTACTTTTATTACTGAACCCAGTTGATCTTTTATTTTTGTGGAAAACTATAGTTTCTGTGAAAACATGTTTTACTAATGTCTCATTACAAGAGATTTGTAAATTTTTGAAGTGAAAATGTGTTGAACAGTTTGAGAATGGAACCTGCAACCAGGGGCGCCCACACTGGAAAAAAAATAATGTGTTGTTTCAACTTAAAAGTAAGTGTTTGTGCTGCCTTAAAATTTTAAGTTTTGTGAACTTAAATTGTGAAGTTGTCTTAACCGAGGATAAAGTTGACAGGACTTTATAAATCAAGTGCAATAAACAATTTAAGTTTAATCATTTGAATTTAATTTTTCCACTAAAACAAGTTCAATTCATTAACAACGATACTGTATGAAGCATACAGTGATGTACTGCATAAATAATAATACTGCATAAATTAAAGAGTAATGTACTGCATGAACAATACTGTATGAAGCATACAGTGATGCACTGCATAAAATACTGCATAGTACTGTATGAACAACGATAATGTAGGCTACTGTATCAAGCATAGTGATGTACTGCATAAAATACAGAGTAATGTACTGCAAGAACAACAATACTGTACAAACATACAGTAATGTACTGCATTAACAATAATACTGTATAAACAGTATAAAAGTGTCAAACAAGATATTTTTATATTCAGTTACATACATTGGTACGGCATAAAGTACCATGTCAAGAAAAAATTAATTAAACATTCATTGTTTTAAAAAAAAACAATAACCAGAAATTCACAAGACAAATCATGAACAACAAAAAGGTGCACACCATGCACCTTCACAGAACCACTGATCACCTCCAAGGTAAATGAAAATCTTGAATGACCTCAAATGTGTAGCGTATTTTTTTGGGGTAATCAATATTAAGTGCGAAAATCAGCCCGACTAGTAGAGCTACAGCATGAGGGAGGTCTTTGACATCTCTCAGGACAATCTGTTCCTCCAGCACCACATAGTAGTCAAAGGCATCATCTCCATCAGGCATTATGAGAATTATCCACATCCATTCCTGCTGTCACACGGCGATTAGACATATACAGACCATTATTTTAAGCAAAGGTATTAAAATGCAAGTCTACCTCTGCTGACTTGAAATCTGATGGATCCTCACTGAGGTAATGTGGAAGGCCCTGGGTACAGTACCTGGTACCTTTTTTAGTACCACCTTGGTTGAGGTTCCAAGTGAACCGTACCGCTACCAAAACGTGACGTGTAAACTCTGCAGATCACTGATTGGCCAGAGAGAATAGTCTCTACCTGCGTCACTGAACTTGCGACACAAACACAAAAGAACCGCTAGATTTAAATCAGCACAGCCAGCGAAGGATCGAACGCAACCGTTTTGAACGAGCACACATTTTTTTAACAACCAAAAAGTGGCCGTTTCGTTGTCTGTTGAGGAAGTACAGACGTTCCTCTCGTTGATAGCAGAGGAGTAGATCCAGCGAGAGCTTGATGAGGCAACGCAGAATGAAAAAGTTTTTCAGGAGTCGAGGCAGTTGAGGCGGCGCAAACTAACGACATGTGAATAATCACATTATTCACTCTAAAGCGATACTAAACTGCAGTGGAAACGCAAACCGAGCCGAGCTGTACCACGCAGTGGAAAAGCACCACAAGTGTACCAGACTGAAGTATTTAACTTTAAAATGCACAAAATATCCCTTCAGAGGCCTGAGGCCCACCCACCGTCATCCAAGATATATAATTCCTGTTTTTCTTCAGTTGAAAAAAAAAATATATATATACAGTGGGGCAAAAAAGTATTTAGTCAGCCACCAATTGTGCAAGTTCTCCCACTTAAAAAGATGAGAGAGGCCTGTAATTTTCATCATAGGTATACCATATATATATATATATATATATATATATATTTTTTTTTTTTTTTTTAAAGAAAACAATCCAGGTTTTTTTTCCATATAATGCAGTTAAACAGGGATCAACAGGGTTCAGTGTGTTGAGCCCTGTGTGATGTGTGACTCTACAAACCCAAACAACTTAGAAAAAACCAACAACAAGCATGTTTTAATTTGAACAAGCACAAAACTAAAATACTCACATCACTGTCGATCTCGCTGAGAAGACTTTCCAATTGTGAAATGCTGCTCATCTTTGCTCTAAACATCTGAAGAAATCTGGGTGTATACTGGTCCAAACCCGACAGAAACTACTTCATGAGGTCCTTTGAAGTTAGGCGAGTGAACTCTGCTGCAATCTATTAGACAAAGACATGTCATTTACTTTGCATTTCATAAATTAAACAAAATATGTGCTAACATAAATGGATAGCAATGGCATTGAATAATTGCACTTATATAACTAACAACAATATAAAGCACTTAAAGTGGAGGCAGGGACTCATTTGTAAATGTGAAAAATGGATAACAAAAATTATACAGTATTTTTAGCATTAGAAATACAACTGTGACCAAAAGAGCTTACACACAGTGGTGTAATGGTACAAACTACTCAACTACAAATATACAAACAAACCTCACCTATCCAGTAAACCAGAGCTTCTTAGTCTGGACACAGGAACAGGAAGCTCTGATGTACAATTCTGCAAATAACAAAAGAATTAGAAAACTTTTATGTTAATAAAAATAGGCCTACTGCTCAATAAACTACAGTTATATACAAACAAACCTCACCTATCCAGTAAACCAGAGCTTCTTAGTCTGGACACAGGAACAGGAAGCTCTGATGTACAATTCTGCAAATAACAAAAGAATTAGAAGACTTACATGCTGGTTTTGCTGTAGTTTGGATCAAATAAATGCAGGCTTGGTGAGCAGAAGATAATTCTTTAAAAAACATTAAAAATCTTACCGTTCAAAAACTTTTGACTGGCAGTAATGTTATTTGTGTAATGTAATACACTAACGACCGTATATTCACGCAGCATTGCAATGGGTTCCGGTGAGGCACTTCAATAACTACTTCAGAAAACTGAAAGAAGAGTTTGTACCTTCAAACTTCACCTGAATCAAGGTTATGTAAGCCGTATCAAATGCACGCGCTCCAAAGGAACTCTGAGGGAGATGCTCATGCGTTTTGCTTACAACGTTAACTTGAAGAAAACGGACAGTTCGAGCAATTATCTTGTTTTCCCCCCTCATTTTTCATCTATGTATAATGCATATGACAGACGTCTTTTAGGGATCATAAAAAGTTGTCAAGTTTTTAGAAGCAAATGTTTTTAATTCCCGCCGTTCTAAATCCGTAAGTTGCAGTTGTCTGTTGTTGTGCTCCGTGTCGCGCTGTTTGAACAGTCTCTAACGCAACACTGGGCTCAAATATATATCAAACTGTATTTTTATCGTTCTCCAGATTCAGCTCAGTACCACATTAGAGAATATTTATTATAATATTTATGTGGAAAATACTGTGGAACCGCGTGTATTTTTGAGGCTTCATAGTGCCGCGAAACTAACACTGGCGTACATTTAACTAGAAAATTCGTCTCTGCAAACCATACTTGTACTCTTCCTAGACAACATACATATTTTTACACATATTAAACCAATAAATAAAAAAAATTACTTACTAAATTTGCTGACTGAGAAAGTTTCCCAACTTTGTGGAGAAGCTCGCGAAGACGGCTGACCAGCGTCTTCTGTCTGCAACGGTCTTCACGAGTTCTCGCGATAAGTGATGTTGAGCACGTGACATCGGTATTGAATTGATTCAACACATTTTTTTTGTTTTAGTTGAGAGGACAAATACTCTAGTTCAGTCAACTTACAAACTAGTTGAGACAGTGAAAACTTAAAATGTTAAGTTGAATGAACAAAATCAGAAGTTGCAAGTGGTGTCAACTTTTTAAAAAATCATCGAAACTAAAATGCGAGATCATTTTTTACAGTGCATAAAGGGGGGAAAAGTTAGGACTATTCCAAGGGCCCAGCGTTAGAGAGGTGATTTCTAACGAGGGGAACACCCTCCGACCCCGTCTTTTTTTACTTTTTTTTACCACGGGGAACGCAGAACGTGATTTCTACCGAGGGGGACCCTAAAATGTTAGAACCAACAGCCTTGTGCATATAGTGTGGTTGTGCTTCGGGTGATCCTTGAAAGTGTCCCAGCTCTAGGTCCTTTCTGATGCCTTCCCCTCCTCCCTCTCCCACTTGTGCGCTTTCTGTACTGTCCTGTATAAATAAAAACAAAAACACCAAAAATAAATCCTCATAAAATATCAACTTTGATACTGTGAAATATCTTTAACTGAAAACTGAATGCAAAACAAATCACATACAATATTTTCACTCTACAGTTCAATAACAGTGGGGTTGGAAACAAAGTGCACAACACTATTCATTAAACACTTATTTAATGTATTCAGATGAAAGTTTACAATATTAACAAATTATTCACAAGCAGTTTTTTCAGAGCCCCCAGTTACACTGTTTTAATCAGAATCCTAACTATACAGTGTATTTAGTAAAACAAGTCAAATCAAATTAAGTACATTTTTATGAACCTAAGTAAAATCAAAACCTATCACAAAAGGTCAATGAATCGAAGTGACAGTGCGCAGTGCAATGTAGCAGATGAACAATTCCTTACCAATTTGCCAATAATAAGCTGGATCCTTGATGACTCTACAAGGGGAAAGAAGAAATGGTTTACTGAAAAGTTCTTAAAAAGCAGGATTTCATTTTATACCGTTTCTTGAAAACAGTGGTTCTCAAACTTTTTATACCAAGTACCACTTCAGAAAATATTTGGCTCTCTAAGTACCACCATAATGACCTACATTAAATTTCAGCAGCGTAGTAGGCCTAACTATTCAGCTACAGCTCTGCACAGTTAAAAAAATGAGTCAGTTTTATTCCTAATAAGAATATTTATTGTTGTCAGCCACTTTAACATTGTAAATACACAGTTTGAACATTAACACTGAACTGTGCTTACATACAGGTAAATGAAAAACTTAAATAATGATTCAATTTAACGCATGTTGTTCGTGTTAAAGCTTGCAGCCCCCAAAACAAAAAGAAAAAAACAACCGGGCGAATAAATCTACAGAAAAGCAAAGGTTGTCGTCGTTATTGTCCAAGGGGGCAACACTAACAGCCTTTACGAAAATGAACCATGATTTTTTTTATGTATTAATGATGCAGTAATTATGTAGTAATGATGGCGTTTACCATTACCATTTATTTTGGTGATTACTATTTCTGTTTCTATCTGGTGAGTTTGCTGGCCAGTCAAGCACACCAACACCATGGTCATTTAACCAGCTTTTGGCAGTGTGGGCAGGTGCCAAATCCTGCTGGAAAATGAAAACAGCATCTTCAAAAAGCTGGTCAGCAGAAGGAAGCATGAAGTGCTCCAAAATGTCTTGGTAAACGGGTGCAGTGACGTTGGTTTTCAAAAAACACAATGGACCAACACCAGCAGATGACATTGCACCCCAAATCATCACAAACTGTGGAAACTTAACACTGGACTTCAAGCAACTTGGGCTATGAGCTTCTCCACCT
>NW_015505394.1:293310-374983 GCF_001515645.1 Sinocyclocheilus grahami | reverse complement strand
GGTGGTTCTTGATGCCTTGACCCCAGCCTCAGTCTATTCCTTGTGAAGTTCACTCAAATTCTTGAATCGATTTAGCTTGACAATCCTCATAAGGCAGCGGTTGGTTGTGCATCTTTTTCTTCCACACCTTTTCCTTCCACTCAACTTTCTGTTAACATACTTGGATACAGCACTCTGTGAACAGCCAGCTTCTTTGGCAATGAATGTTTGTGGCTTACCCTCCTTGTGAAGGGTGTCAATGATTGTCTTCTGGACAACTATCAGATCAGCAGTCTTCCCCATGATTGTGTAGCCTAGTGAACCAAACTGAGAGACCATTTTGAAGGCTCAGGAAACCTTTGCAGGTGTTTTGAGTTGATTATCTGATTGGCATGTCACCATATTCTAATTTGTTGAGATAGTGAATTGGTGGGTTTTTGTTAAATGTGAGCCAAAATCATCACAATTAAAAGAACCAAAGACTTAAACTACTTCAGACTGTGTGCATTGAATTTATTTAATTCACGAGTTTCACAATTTGAGTTGAATTACTGAAATAAATGAACTTTTCCACAACATTCTAATTTATTGAGATGCACCTGTATGTACACAAGTGAATTTTTTATTATTTTTAAAGATTTTAAAACAAACTTTATCACAAGAGGTATAGAATGAATCATGCAGGACAGCATTTGTACATGTTGGAACTTACAGTAAAATGTAATATTTTGCTGCATGTTTGAGTGGAGTGGCATAGCTGACATATGCTACAATTTTGCTAGTTTTCTCAATAGCGAGTTAGCCATTTCCCCTTCAGTCTTACTGTAGAACACAGTTGCACATTGGATCTGCTGAATGGAAATATTAACAATGCATGCACTGCAGAGTATAATAAATGAAATATCCCATTTTGTCAGAGGGAAAGTGTACAACAAAAACACAGAAACAGAAAGACATTAATCAGAATAAAAAACAAAACAATTATTGGATACACGAGTCTACTCGTGCTCCAGCATCCTCGCAATCCTACACAAGAAAAACAGTCTGGATAACAGATGGAAGGATTAATCTGCTGTAAAAACTTCATACATACAGGGTTGGACAAAATCGTGAAAAACAGATGTTGCGTTATCTTTTATTTATCTTTCCATTGTCTATACTCTTGTATATCAGTGTAGTATCACTTGTGTTCAGCAGTATTTAGTACAAGCTGTGGGTGAAATGAGTGACCTGTTAAAACTTCCAAAAAGGGCAAATCATGGGAGCCTGTTTAGCAGAAGCATCAGTAACCTTAACAGCCCAACATTTTGGTGTTTTATGAATAGTCTTTACGATCATGACTGCTTGCACAAAGCATGGCAAGACTTCATCCATGACTTTATCAGTGAAGAACATCAGTGTGCGAAAACCAAAAGTGAATGACATGGACAGTCACACACTAAGCACTGTGTCTAGACAACACAGAAGCACTGCAGCAAATTGACATCAAATTTAAAATTTCACCTTGAAGAAGAAAAAAAAAAAAGACCACAGGGAACTTTACAAAGCCAACATCCATGAAAGAACTCCAAATGCTAAAACGTTCTTCACAGACACCATGCTAAAATGCAAACAATGTGGTGTCATGATCATAAAACCTGGGAGGGTGGAGCACCAAGATGAACTTCAACATCTGCCCTGACTTCAATCACCTGACTAATATTATCAAATCACTGTGGCCAGTTTTGGAGAGAACAGTGAGAAACAGATTCCCTGAAGCAATCGGCAGATGTTCTGATTCAGCTGAAGTCTATACAAATGTTGTATGAATATATTCCAAGAAGGCTGGAAGCTGTATTAAAGGCAAATGGTGGTAAAACACCTTAATAAAGAAATATTGCCTATTTCCTATGTATTCACATAATTTTGTCCAACCCCTGTAAGGTATGTAAAAGCTGTACTACAGAGCACCTCTGTAGAGCATCTATAACTTGAACATGACAAAGTGAGCCTGCAAAGGTTTTAATTGGTTATCAATATGCATACACTATAAAAAAAAAATTAGGGTTATTCACAAGTGACACTGGTAAGACCATGAAAATACGTGTAAAAAATGAAACAACTGATTCATTCACTATTTCCTGTCACGGTACGGTAAGAGAGCCCCATGGAAAAACAGGGTCTGGGTCCAAATACAGGTGAAACTAGATTTAATAAACAAAAACAGACAAAGCAAAACAGAAACAAAAACAACTCAACCAAGAACAGGACCGAGATACAAATGCGGCAACAGAAAGTTCTTGTATACACAACCTACAACAAGAAATGATAACTACCATTACAATTACAATTACAATTAATTCAGCCATGCAGAGTGATGAGTGAGAGGAGAATATATAGTCTGTGACAATGGGGAACAGCTGAGGGTGTAAAGAGTGACAGGTGAGTGGAGTCTGGGAAATGGAGTCCGGGAGGAAGTGCGATGGTGACCTCTGGTGGTGAGAGGGAGAAACACAGGGCCCGGACCCTGACATTTCTTTTCCCAGTGCATCTGAGCAGAATTTGAACTGGAAGTTTGTCAGGATTTGGTAGGGGATTCTTTTTGTTTACCACTTTTTTCTGAAGATAATTAAGTGTAAAAACAAAAACAGTTATCTACTATGACTTTTATGATATTATTAAGAATAATAAATTGACTCAGTAACTTACGTTCCTTCACCACTTTTTTCTGGTAAGAAAAAAATAGAAAGGTTGTTATTAGAATGTTTATCAAAAAATATGGTGTATTTAAGTTCTTGAATCTTAAAACTCACAAAAATTCTTACAAACACACACACACACACACACACACACACATACATTAGTGCAAGCCCCCGTATATAAACATGCATGTGAGGAAAAAGTTATACACTTGTAAAAAAAAAAAAAAAACATGCTCATGAAATTATAACGTACCATTAATTTCAGCCACTGTATAGCATCTTCAAAAGCTTTATCATTTCTTTTACATTTTAATAATCCTTTGTCCTCATAGAACAGACAGTCCACTGTAAGCGTATTATCCCTCTTCACAAATGTACTGCTGTTTGACACAACAGCATTAGGGTCAAATGTGTGATGAAGCACCACTATAATGACTGGCTTACTGTCTACAGAGTGTAAGAAAGAGAAGATGATTGTGAGATACCCAGTATACATATTATATGTTTCAGATTTATTTATTTTTATTAGGAATCTAATGCAATATCTTCTGTAAGCCATTTCTTACGTGTAATCTTACTGAGAGCAGCATCAATGTCAGTTCCAGTGCGAGAAACAACTGGGAAGAAAACTAGGTCAATATCACTGGGCTTCTTTTTCTTTTCCGCATTTTCCAACTTGATACCCCATGTCAATTTTATCTTAACCTTAAGACTTTTCTTGAACGTATTAGCGATGTCTTTGACACTGTGAGGTGTGTCGATGGAATATTTAACTGCAAAGAAAAAGCATATGAAAGATTTACAGGTTATGCCCAGTCAGTTGAGTTTAATAGCTTGAAACTTCTTCAGAATATTATTACAAATCATAAATTAAACTTGATAGGTAGCAAAATAGTCATATGACAGATAGTAAAGCTGTGAGACAACCTAAAATCATACTGATATGCACTTTAATCTATAATAATATCTAAATTCTACTTTCAATCAAACATAAACTGCTATGTTGAATGCTATTTTAGACCCTATTATAGGAGGC
The DNA here is from genome assembly GCF_001515645.1 of Sinocyclocheilus grahami. Lineage (NCBI taxonomy): Eukaryota > Metazoa > Chordata > Actinopteri > Cypriniformes > Cyprinidae > Sinocyclocheilus > Sinocyclocheilus grahami. Next base: position 371,287 of record NW_015505394.1, on the reverse strand, counting down.
TCAAAATTCAGTCCTCATTTACTGACTTTCATGTTGTTCCACTTCAAACATCTTCTGTGGATCATAATAACCATCATTCACTTTCACTGTATTGGTAGGCCTACAATTCTGCCTGAAGACTTTTGCGCTTCACAGACGAAAGTAAGTCATACAAACCAGATTTATGTATGCATGTATGTATATATGACCTGCCCATTTAGGGTAAAGATTACGTTTATTAGGTTAAGATTGCGAATATGTATGGAAGTAAAATAATGCCATATGTCTTTGAAACAAAAAAAAATGAAAAAATAATGCATTGCATTAACAGTGCTTGCATTTTAATGCCTTGTATTTCCAGGGCTTGCATTTTTAGTTCCTGAAATCTAACATAGTTGTTTATTCAAGCTGTGAATATTTCAATTCAAAATATTTCACACACATTTTCATAATTAAAAATTCAATAATTCATATTCATCTTCCAGAATTCACTTCCAAAATGTTCAATCTATTTAAAAATACGATGTATAATATTCGACAGGCAAATTTCGGTCCATTTTATTTCACTTTACAAATTCGCTTCCACAGATTTAGTGGTTAAAATTCGGCAGAAAATTCGCCGTTGCACATCCGGGATCTGCAGGAATAGCAGTAGAGCACCGATGAATGAGCTCCAGCTGCTGTCAGTCGCTCACCAGCAGGTGGCGCAAGCGGCTGTTGATGAAGACCAAAGCAACAGGTGGCTTAAGTCATTCATTCACAAAAACTGATCTGCAGGAATGGAGCAAGCGCCAAGTAGAAGTTTTGATTATTGGGGCCAGTATAAACATGTGGAAATGCTGATTGTGTGTGTGTTTAATACAGCATCGTTGTTGTATTAAACATCGCTGTTTCCCGTAGCCTACATGTAAGCAGCGTTTGTAGCTCCCCGATTTACGAAATGTTGGACTCTTCAACTGATGATTCACAATGAGCTTTATTAAAGATCCGTCACCGTAGATTTGTAGTAATCTCCGTTTAAAAGCCATAAGACACCATGAATCACCGTAAGAGCTTTGTATAAAAAAAAAAAACAAACAAAACATAATATAAATAAACCCTGAAACAAACATCAAACACAACAACGATTTAACACACCTAACATCATACAAACAAATAACCATTACTACATAAAAGAAATCCAAAACAGTACAGATAACAAAGTCAATATTTTACCTTAGTCTCCATCCAAACCAGGAGCTAAATCCTTGAAGTTCTCTTTAACCGTATACCTTTGAATGAATCAACCATGTGTGTCTTAGCTGCACTCCTTACTAGAACGCTTTTAAGCACACCGTAATATCCGCTTACATGGAATGTCAAAATAAAAGACTTCGTTACCACAAAACTTATAAACTAATAAAAACCCCAGAATCCAACAATTAAACATAATACACATTCGAAAATGGACAACGTAATAAATCACTTAAAGAATATCAAAAAATTGGAAAACTAAATAGCATAAAAGGAAACACCCAAATCCTTAACAGCGTTCTCTACCACAAAGGAGATTATAATGCTGTTTTACCCAACGCTGAAGTACAGAACTAACATTACATCTAAGGAAGACATATATTGCTTTCGGTTGCTTAGTTTCTGTAGCTTTGTATCATGGCTTGTGTGCCGCAGTGCTGTAATACTGGGGATCCCCTCGCGTCACACTCCGGGATTCCTCAACAGTGAACTAATACAGTGATATAAGACCTCAGATCTCAGAATACACTTTATTGATGATTATGCGAACTATATACAGGCAAGCGAATGAGGTTGCGAAGAACGCAACCCGCTGCATTTTCTTTAAATTTCATTCCCTTTCCACTGATCTATAGAGTCGACAGTCCTACAGAGATATCAATACCACGATTAGTTTTAACAATATGCAACCACTTTATATCGACATTAAAAAAAGGAGTTCAAAACCGCCTAGGTTTATTGTTGCTGCAACTTTAAACCGAAGAAAGCATTGACGGCTATCGCACCCAAGGGACCGTCTGACAATTCCGCCGACTGGGTTAAAACGTCCAATGTATTTTAATAAAAAAAATTAAATAACACACTATCAAATTCTAAAGCTTGTATTGCTCATAGTGATTCTCTACAGGTGAGAATCTGCCAATACCTCCCTTCATATATGTACATGTACAGCAAGGGGGGTATTAGTAAAATTGTACCGATACTAAGCAGGGCTGTACAGTGCGACATATATACGAAAAAACTGGTCTGTGCGATGAATAAATTGACCACTGTAGCACGCATGCGATACAGTTTTGCATGTTCATAACACAGCCGCTTAATAGTGTGAAGTGATTTCTTGTGCTTGTTTGTGTGTGTGAGATTAATTATACTTGGTAGTTAGGGGTGTGCGATATGACGATTTTTGATCGTGGACGATTAAAATGTCTCCATGATCAGCTTTTGAAGAAATATCGTTGTATCGTGCTACAGCGCACATTCTATCAGCTGCAGACAGTTCTGGCTCCTCCCTCCGTCTCAATATATGTACAAGGCCACATGCATTCACATCAGTGTTAGCTCAGCGGTAGAGTTACTCTAACGGGACACTGCGCTTATGCGCAATCCCAAAACTACATTATTTCCATTTGCTTTAAAGGAATACCGGTTAAACATTTAATTCACGTGCTGTGCTTTTTCTGAGCGTGCACTCATGAAGCGCGCTCACACTGAGAGCCTGTCAAAAAGCGCCTGATTATTGGACTAAGTTGTCTTTCGCGTCTAATACTGTCAAAACACACAAGGTTTACATACAAACACAGCTGGTTATGTCTAAAATGAAAGTAAACAGTTGGGAGAGAAACGCGTGCCGCTCTTAAAGGGACAGTAGCAACTAAACATGCTGCCGACTGTCATTAAAGGGATAGTTCACCCAAAAAATATATTTACAAACTCACATTTTGTCTTAAATCTGTATTAATTTCTTTCTTGTGCTGAACACAAAAGAAGATATTTTGAAGAATGCGAGTAACCAAACAGTAGCTGGTCCACACTGACTTTTACAGTAGGAAAAAAATACCATGGAAGTCACTGTGGACCAGCAACTGCTTGGTTACCCACATTCTTCAAAAATAACTTTTATGTTCAACAGATGAAATAAACTAATTCAGGTTTAAAACAACTTAAGCAAATGATGGTATAAAAATGAAACACTATGACAGAATTGAAAGACAGATGACAGAATTTTCAGTTTTGGTTAACTATTCTTTTAATGTTAATAAAACAACAAAACAAAGAAAAAAAGTATAATTGGTGTATGTAGTGTATATAGTGTTTTATTTTAATATTTGTTCGTTCAATTTCTTGAATGTTACTGCTAAATACTGTACCTGAAAAATAAAGCACTGTTCGTTTTATTTGTATATTATGTGATTTGTAATGTATATCTTTCTTCTTATTTTATAATAACAAAGATAAAATGATGACAAAGATTTTTATCTTTGCTCACTTTGGCCTAAATGTCTGCCATTCTTTTTTATTTTATATTCTGTTAAGGTGTAAGAGGTGTTATGTTTCTGCACTCTTCCATTTTTAGCAAATTAAGTAAACTTAGTCTAAAAACAATTTTTGTGTTGGTTTGTATTTTTTGTGCTCTGTATGGAACATCAGTGCCTGTTTAAGTGATGAACTCCATGTGTTTGTTTTCAGACATGATAACAAACGTTTTATACTTGTGCTACAACTTTTTGGCCTGTGCTACAAAACTTTCAACCTCTGTAGCACCAGTGCTATGTGAAAAAAGTTAACGTACAGCCCTGCTAAGTCAGTCTAGTTACTAGGAATGTACTACAACCTTTGGAACATAAAAAAAACTACAGTAAAATTACAGTAATTTCTTAAGAATAATTATATACTGTATATACAGTGAGGAAGATATTGGCAAACTTTAAATTATTTAACATGCATTTTTGTTTCAAATACATATGGCATTATTTTACTTCCATAGAATAATGACTCACTGTAATAGAATGAACTATGTTTTGTAATTTAGCCGATGTCTGACTTACTCGATGGCATCATATGCTAATTCTGAAGTGGAGGGATGAAAAATATTCGCTGCAAATAGAACATAAGAGAGTAATTAAAACAAAACAGTTAGGCTACATAAAGTTGCTTGTAAAAGCCTGTGACAAGCGATCATCACGGGCTACGTAGCTACCTGTTTGTATTCAAATTATTATTGTCTGTAAATCTTGTTAAATTTATCTTACCTTGTTTGTCTTGTTAAATATTGCTATTTATAGAAATCTTGAAGGGCGAAATTTATGTTTGACCACCTTGAACGCTAAAAAAAAGTCTGGCATATGGGTTGAAATGGCAAAATGTGAAAGTGAAAGCAGCTTTTTAACCTACGTCACACATTTCAAAACTAACCAGATCGAGTCACGGGAGGAAAGCTGAAACAATAGGCTACATCTATTAGGGCTGGGTGATATGGGCAAAAAATAGCACGATAAAAATTTTCATATCAGTCTATATCGAGAATGATCACAATACATTTCAAATCTTTATTTTTTTCAAGTGTAAAAAAGCAGATTTTTGCTCCTAAGTAAAAGTTGTAGAAACTTGGGTTTATTCTTGAGGAATGAGGTTAGAGGTGCACAGATTTGGCTGAAGTTGGAGATCTGCGATACAAATTGGCAAAACCTAGGAAACGTTGGAGTTCCTTGATGGTGTATAGGTGAGGCCAATCTCCGACGGCTTGTACCTTCCTCTGGTCCATGTATGTTAATGCCATGATTGTCGATGATGTAACCGGTGTAGTGCCGAAATTTGCACCCTGCCAGATTATGCACCCCCTAGTATTGGTAGGTTTAGGGTTAGGTGTGGGGGTGGGGTTGGAATTTGGCAATCAGGTAGCGACTTCAACGAGGGGGTGCAGAATCTGGCAGGGGTGCAGAATTCGGCACAACACCGGCAGGTCGCAGCGCCACTTCCGGTGGGACATTCCACCGAATGGGTAACATTTCTGTCCCCAGGACATTAAAAGTATAACAATGCATGAAAATTAACTCTAAAATACATTTTATTATTAAGCAAAGTGTCTTCACATTTAGCTAACTGCAAAATTTTTAATGTATAATTAAAATCATTAATAAAAACTACCTAGAACACTAGAGAAATAGTAGTTGTTGCATGTCCCCACTCCCTACCTCTATAATGTACCATGAAATATTATAATTAAAATCCTTCAGAAATGTAATTTTTTTGTATTTATGTGTGACGTTATATCCAATCATTTCCTTTTTTTCAAAAGAAAAAAAAAATCCATAACATTTTTGATAAAATACACATTTTAGTCGTGTCCCCCGGGTTTACACTCAGTCCTGTTACCCTAACACATTCCCCCCTATGATCAACTTGGAACATTCCAAAATATATTTTTTTCAACAGGAAGTTGCATTATCCAGATCTTCTGAAGGCAATGGGGAGACCAAAGGTAAGTCCTCTCATTTTCTTTTCAATATATTTGATGATATTTCAACTGTGTCTGAGAGGGTCAATCTCAACATACTGCCCTGTTACCTAAATTATTTTTTGATGTTATTTGTTCATTTTAAAAATACACATTTTTAATAAATCACTAGAATTTGCTCAGTATCCTCATGCTATTTAGCATGTATTTGCTAATTCTATGCTAAGAACTCAGTCCTGTTACCTTCAGTCCTGTTACTCATATAAGCCATAACAGGACTGAGTAATAGTAAAAGGAGGGATTTGCATTCTCTGGTCCATTTATAGTGTGAATATTATGTAATATAAATCATATTATGTAATGTTATGTAAAGTAAATCATATTACAGCTTATGTAATATGATTTACTTGTTCTTTTTATGTTTTACAGTTACCATTACTTATATTGTAAATGTATCATATGTACCAGGTTTTTACCATACTTGCAGAGTGCGAATCCACCACAGAGAAGCCGCGAATTTATGATTGATGTATGATGGTGATCTATACCCTGGTGTCATCACAGATACAGGTGAAACACATGTTGAGGTCTGTTGCATGCAAAAGATTGGATTCAACAGGTTTTTCTGGCCAGCCCATGAAGACATCCTTTGGTACTTGTTTGAGGACATTGTGTGAATACTACATTCTCAATCTCTGTTTTCTCTGTTTCTCCCTCTTTCCATCTTGATTGTGATGAACTACATGGACATAACACATTCCTTCAGAATAAAAAACAGACAAAAAAAATAGTCCCGCACGCAGACCTCTAGCATGCCGTGCTGTTTTTTTTTTTAATGATGATGCAAAGTTCCCACAATTTTATTATTATTTTTTTTAATTTTTTTTTATAGGCCTACATTTTTATGTATCAGCTGCCAGAGTCATGCCAGGAGTCACTTGCATTTATGTGTGACTTCATATCCAATCAATGATTTCCTTTTTTTCAAAAGAAAAAAAAAATCCATAACATTTTTGATAAAATACACATTTTAGTCGTGTCCCCCGGGTTTACACTCAGTCCTGTTACCCTAACACATTCCCCCCTATGATCAACTTGGAACATTCCAAAATATATTTTTTTCAACAGGAAGTTGCATTATCCAGATCTTCTGAAGGCAATGGGGAGACCAAAGGTAAGTCCTCTCATTTTCTTTTCAATATATTTGATGATATTTCAACTGTGTCTGAGAGGGTCAATCTCAACATACTGCCCTGTTACCTAAATTATTTTTTGATGTTATTTGTTCATTTTAAAAATACACATTTTTAATAAATCACTAGAATTTGCTCAGTATCCTCATGCTATTTAGCATGTATTTGCTAATTCTATGCTAAGAACTCAGTCCTGTTACCTTCAGTCCTGTTACTCATATAAGCCATAACAGGACTGAGTAATAGTAAAAGGAGGGATTTGCATTCTCTGGTCCATTTATAGTGTGAATATTATGTAATATAAATCATATTATGTAATGTTATGTAAAGTAAATCATATTACAGCTTATGTAATATGATTTACTTGTTCTTTTTATGTTTTACAGTTACCATTACTTATATTGTAAATGTATCATATGTACCAGGTTTTTACCATACTTGCAGAGTGCGAATCCACCACAGAGAAGCAGTGAATTTATGATTGATGTATGATGGTGATCTATACCCTGGTGTCATCACAGATACAGGTGAAACACATGTTGAGGTCTGTTGCATGCAAGAGATTGGATTCAACAGGTTTTTCTGGCCAGCCCATGAAGACATCCTTTGGTACTTGTTTGAGGACATTGTGTGAATACTACATTCTCAATCTCTGTTTTCTCTGTTTCTCCCTCTTTCCATCTTGATTGTGATGAACTACATGGACATAACACATTCCTTCAGAATAAAAAACAGACAAAAAAAATAGTCCCGCACGCAGACCTCTAGCATGCCGTGCTGTTTTTTTTTTTAATGATGATGCAAAGTTCCCACAATTTTATTATTATTTTTTTTAATTTTTTTTTATAGGCCTACATTTTTATGTATCAGCTGCCAGAGTCATGCCAGGAGTCACTGGCAGCTGCCAGAGTTCGTGCCAGTTGCCACGGTCTTTTTCGCCGTTTACTCAGTGTTCTCAGTGGCGCAAGGTGGTGTTTTTTTTAAATGATGATGCAAAGTTACCACAATTGTATTATTATTATTATTATTATTATTATTATTATTATTATGTAGGCATATCAGCTACCAGAGTTCGTGCCAGGAGTCACGATCGTTTGTTGCCGTTTCTGCTGTAAACTACACTTTTTTTAAATAAAAGATTTGATGATGCATATACCAGTGTAAGGATAAAAGAAACTCAGATACTTTGATCTTCTGAGACAGATGATAATACAGATCCTAAGAGTTAAGAGATACTTTGATTACTGTAGAGGGTAATTCCATGCAAATTACCTTCTGTTCCCATTGAGGTGAAAATCACCCAGGTCTGGGACCTGGGTTAATATTAATTAAGTTGTACTGAGTTATATTAACTATCGGGGGCTAGGAAGGGGTTCTAGCAAAACCGCTGATTAATGTTTGAGTATTACATGTGTAACTGTAGGGGGCTAAACAGACCTACTATTTAAAGCATGTTAAATAGTATTAGTCACAAACCTCTGAATAAGGATCAAACTGACGAGTTTTGTGATCGTGGGGCCCACGCATAGCGGCCGCCATGAGGTACCCTAAGCGACATAGATTCCTAATGAACGGGTAAATATAAAGTAAAGAGTTAACTCGAATAACCAAATGTCAGAATAATATCAATAATTAAAGACCGACAAACAACCAATTTGCCTTTCAACCTAAATTAGAGGTCATACTAAAATGGAGTCAGATTAGATAATAAAATGGAGTCAGATTTGAGTTAAACCTAAATTGAATAACTGCGCGCTGAAAAGACCGAACGCAAGAAACCTTCATCCACCACTGGATATCTTCATTGGGCCAAGTGTGTGGACCTTACACCAGCAAGCAGATGCGGTCAGAATATGAACCCAATAAGCTAAATTGCATTCTCCATAAAGAACATACACACACATAAGTGCCCAGCTGCCGCTAGCCAATACTGTATTGCACACACGCACGTGCGCACACAAACATTTATTTATTTAATGTAACACTTTTATTAACTAGTTGCTTGCATATTACTATATTAGCTGTTTATTAGTACTCATAAAGAACATGGCTTATTATGCGTGACCATATTCATATAATTTTATTAAAAAAAAACTGATGTAGTTTAGGCCTACAGCAGAAACGGTGACAAACGATCGTGACTCCTGGCACGAACTCTGGCAGCTGATACATACAAATGTATAATAATAATAATAAATAATAACAATAATAATAAATAACACACCTGTCGGAACTTTGACTAACACCATCGCTCACCACTGAGAGCAGTGTAGTTTTTATGAGCAAACAGCAGAAATGGCGAGAAAGACTGTGGCAGCTGGCATCTGGGGATGCCACCGGAAGTGGCGCTGCAACCTGCCGCTGCCAGGATATGCGCTTGCCCTCTCTCCATTGTAACCGAGGAATTGGATGGTATCATGGTGGAACTCACACTTCTCCAGTTCCCTCTCATAGGTTCACTTCAATGCTGCGATGACATCATCACTATGGGAACACCTCCGGTGTGACGAATGTCTGAAGCCCTTATACCATCACGCCAATTTATTGGCCAATAGAGCTTAGCGCCGCAACGAGCATAAGTCACCTGTGCTCATATATGCATGCTGCCCACTATTTCATCAGATTTTAATTCCTTCAGGAAGCTAATCATCTGTTGCCCATGGAAAGAAATTCTTGTGTTCTAAGCCATCTATTCATATAGAGCAGTTTACTCCTCTAAGGTGGACACAATGAGTTTTCTGGTATGTATGGATGCATGTTACGCGGACTCACAAGGAAATAGGTAGGAAGACCGCTTTGCGGCCTTTATATATTGTTGTATCTGTGATATCTTTGTTTGTGAGTAAGTTGCGCTCTGGGCTCGCGCTCTTTCTGAGGAAGGAGAAATGTTCATTCAACCCCCACTGTTCCAGTTCTGCGGTTGCCGAGGCGCCGCACGAGCTCGACGCTTGGGGTGACGGCAATGAGCCCGAGTGTACAGAGAGTGAGAGAACAGAATTAATCCCCTTCTCTCTCGCTCTCTTCCCCGGACCACGTGCGTTCATCAGAAGAGCACCTCGTGAGTCAGGTGGTTAGCCAAATCTGATTCCCGCTCCGGAAGCTCGTAATCGATTCTTTCGGCTGCGGATTAGATGATGCATACTCTACAGCAGCCTCGGGCTCGAGCTCGCAGGCGACACAAGTTGTAGATATTGTATATGCTATGGGTTAAGGGGCAAGCTTACTGATATAAAATCCCTGTTGCTCTACACCCTCCCTGGATCAAGTGTTTCTCAAGTTTATTAAACAACATGAGAGGCACTGATTTTTAGGACGTTAAGTCGTGCACTATGGTTTTTGGCAGTCCTGCAGCAGATGTTTGTTGTGCACTATGACTTGGTGCTTCGAGCTACCAAGCATTAGTTGCCCGACTACTTCCCTCAGCTCTGCTGTTGCGTCGAGTTGAAACAAGTAGAAGAGCTCATGTGTTTCAGAGTATTCTTATAGCAAGCTATAACAGTGAGCTGGCGGTTTTTCCCCTCTCTCTAACGTTACCTGCTGCGCTGCACTGATGCAGAAACGTTCATTTGATTTGGCGCTTACGCTTCCAACTCTTGTTCGTGTACTTTTTAGATGCAGACTCTGAGGAGTCCTGCAGCAGATATTTTGTCGTGCACCATGGTCTTGGCGCTTCATGCTACCAAGCGTTGGTCTGCCCGAGTAATATAATATTTCTTTCTGCTCTGCTGCTGCGTTGAGCTGAAACATTAAGTGGCAAGCTATTTTAACATTAATGCTATAATGGCTCAGGTTGTAGAGTTGAGCAGACAGGTTTTCCTATCTCTGTCTCTCTCTACTTCTGCGCCGCACTAATGCAGGCACGTGCATTTGAATTGGTGCTTACGTTTCCAGCTCTTATTTCGTGTACTGCTTTTAGGCGCAGACTCTATGAGTCCTGCAGCGGATGTTTGTCATGCATTATGGTCTTGGCCCTTCATGCTACCAAGCATTAGTCTGCCCGGCTGTTAATTTTTCTTTCAGCTCTGCTGATGCTTTGAGCTGGAACAAATCAGTGGGTGTGCTCACATATCTAGAGTCAATTCCTATGGCAAGCTGTTTTACACCTAATGCTATAGTGACTCGGGCTGCAGAGTGAGCAAGGTTTTTCCTGTCTCTACTCCTGCACTGCATTAATTAAGGCATGTACATTGATTTGGCGCTTACGCTTCCAACCCTGGTTCATGTGACTGTTTTTAAGCACGGACTCCACAGCTGACATTTGCCGTGCGCTATGATTTTTGGCACTTCATGCTACCAAACAATAGTCTCCCCGGCTAATAATTATTATTCTTTCAGCTCCACTGCTGTTTTGAGCTGGAACAAATAGTGGACTCTGTGCTATGAGTAACTGAGATGCACTGAGCTGAGTTACTGTGTGAATGAGTTCACGTGTAAGAGTATCTCTTATGGCAAGCTATTAATGCTCACCATGGTCAGCCTACTTCATGTGATTGATGCGGCGCTTTTGCTACCAACACTCGCTTCGCTTGACTGGCTGCATTATGTGACTGCAGCATACATGATTGTGCACTAGAGATGAGGACTGATTCTGACCGTTCTCCGCCCCTTAGCTATGGAGATCAAGAGCATAGCCCTAAAGCCATTGGTGCAGGGTCTATGTTGACATCCAAGTCCCCACTCTGTGGTTGGCGCTGGCATGCCTGATTTTAGTATCCGTTCCTGTTTCAGAGGTTTTTCCCGCAACTCAGGTGTCTCGGGGCCTCATGAGGGAGGATCAGGCTATCGTATGGTTACACCATCCAGCTTCTATGGGTTGATTGGACTTGCGTCACCTAACCTTGTGCTTGGAGTAAGCAATTTCAAGATGCTGACGCACAAGTTCATCCTGTCTCTATCTGAACCGGAGATTGGTTTGTGACCATCAATCTAAGGATGCGTACTTCTGCATCCAGATCGTCAAGAGACACAGGAAGTTCCTCAGGTTTGCTTTTGGAATAAAGCTTGCCAATACTGTATTCTTCCATTGAATTGGCCTTGAACGCAAGGTCAATGGATGCGTCTTTGGCCCTGTTGTGAAGGGGTGTCTGAGTTTTGAGTTACCTTGACGATTGGCTGATATTAGCTCAATCACACAAACTGTTTGGAGCAGCGTTTCTGGCACTCCAACAGTTCTTACCCAATTGAGTGGTTGTCACATTAGGTCAAGGACTGACAACACGGCTGTGGTCTCATACATGGATTGTCAGAGAGGATTACGCTCTCGCCCCCTGTGCAGGTTGGTGAGATGTGTTCTTCTTTGGATGCAGACCAGGTTCCTGTCGATCAGAGCAGTTCATGTCCCGGGTCACCTGAACTCAGGAGTGGACTTACTCTTGAGACAGAGTTTGGAGGCTGGAGAATGGAGATTGCACCCTCAGGTGGTGAGTCTCATTTGGCAGAGGTTTGGCCGATCGGAAGTGGATTTGTTTGCTTAGAGCATGCACATTGCCCGCTCTGGTTTCCTTGTCTCCTTCATCACCTCTGGGTGTGGACGCTCTAGCCCAAGAATGGCCCAGGACCAGTCTTATGCCTTCCCGTCATCCTGTTTGCTCCCAAACGATTCTGTTCAGTGTACGGTTGGTTAGAGTGAACATCTGTTGTTGGTTGTGTCATTTTGGCCCACTCGTACGTGGTTCTCAGAATTGGTCAGTCTGTTAGCCGGCCCCCTTGGGAGGTTCCCCTCAGACACGACCTGCTGACTCAGGTTCGGGGCATGATTTGGCATGACATCCCCATCAGGATTTTGGAACTAATGGGTGTGACCCCTGGGCGGAGTTGAAATGTGTTCCGGTCTCTTGGCAGAGATTACCGACACTATTCTTAATTCTAGGGCTCCCTCCACGAGACGCTGCATGCCCTTAAGGGGACAAAATCTGCTGGTTTCCAGTTTCATACAGGGACGAGACGGCTTAGGCCTTTCCGCCCAGCACAGATTCCTTTTTGGGACTTACTTTTCGGTTGGAAGGCCTGGCAGGCCATATAAGTCTGTCAGATAACTTTGAAACCTTAAGCAGTTTTTTGGTAATCCTATCCTCTCTTAGAGGACTGAGGATCTGCAGGCTCTGTCAGCTCCTCTTGTATGGACTTTGCCCCGAGGGGGGTTCAGTCTTACTGCTTCCTAGGCCTAGTTAATCCTAAGGCTGCTTCGACTCCGTTTCACTTTCAGCAAGTGGTTGGAGGCTTTCTCCCCTGCTATGCAGGGTCAGATAGTAACTATACCTCTAGCCTATGAGGCGCATGGTGTGACTTTGCCTCTAGAGGTGCGTGCTCATTCTACGAGAGCAATGGCTTCTTCTCAGGCTCCTTTTAAAGGGCCTTTGATGGGAGATGTCTGTGCTGTGGCAGGTTAGTCCTCTCCTAGCCCTTTCATCAAGTTATACTTGTCTGGACGTGAGGATGGCTCTTGGTTCCCAGGTCTCTTTCGCTTGAGCAGACTCTTTCCTCGGTCTTCCAGCTATCTTGGGTACATCAGGCGTGATGGTATAGCGTTCCCATAGCAATGACGTCATCGCAGCATTGAAGTGAACCTATGAGAGGGAACATCTCGGTTACGTATGTAACCTTGGTTCCCTGAATAGGGAATGAGATGCTGGCCGTTCCGTACCTTCGATAGCACTTCCTTCGTCATAGTGTAAAATCTGATGAAATATATGAGCATACGTGATGTATGCTCGGGGCGGTGCTAATCGCTATTGGCCAATAAATTGGAGTGATGGTATAAAAGCTTCAGACATTCGTCACACCGGAGGTGTTCCCATAGCGATGATGTCATCGCAGCATTGAAGTGAACCTATTCTGGGAACCAAGGTTACATACGTAACTGAGATGTTTGAGGTACAGATGGCAGCTGCTAACAAAAAATACGTAACTGTTACGTAACTGCGGCGTAATCTGGTGAAAGTTACGTCGTGACAACAGGAAAAGTGAAATTCAGTTTCGTTGCCAGGTAGTAACTGTGACATTGTGGCAACGTCGTGGATCAATAGTTGTGTGCTGGTAATATGTTGGTAATTTTTATAATTATTTCATTTCTATGGGCGGACATGCAGTTTAAACTAATTTATGTCCTCATTTGCCCAAACTAATTTAAAAGCTGTTTCAACAGCTGTGAATGATGAATACAGACACAAAATGAATTCAGGTCATTTATTTCCAAAAACGCACAAATATGAACAATAAAATACAACCAAATTATGAATAAAAACATAGGAAATACAGCGAAATATGAATGAAAGCATTCAGGACGTTCCGTGCTCAGCATCATTAAACAGATATGCTATGCTAGCATAACATTTGCTAACAGACATTTCAAATAATTAAGGAAAGATACCATAAGGTATAAATATTAACAAAAAGTACTTAAAGTAGACTGTGGGTAATGTTAACCAATCTGACGCAGTTGTTGAACTTTTTTTTATATAACTGACGAAAAACAGAGAAATGTTGAAGGTAACTATAGGGTTGCCAACCATCCCGTATTAGCCGGGACGTTCCGTATTTTGGTACGTGACTTCCCTTGTCCCGTTTTTTGACTGCTAACCACTGACCGATACAACAGCAGCAGTGCTGATCACTTGAGATGAGAATGATCACCGATACCTGTCATCATCCAATCACAGCCCCCCTCACACAGTATACATTAAGTAAATCAGAAATCGTGAACATAACTGTTTGAGAAAGGCTGCGGAACCCTCGAGAAGTCTGGAGATCTCCAAATGGGGGCGGGAACTCCAAAATAGGGCGTGGCTTCCTCCCATTGACAGACAGGCACATGACACGAATGCGCACTTTTTCCCCCAATCCACTTCAGTGCAAACAGCTGATTCTAAAGATTTTATTGGTTGTGTCAATTAAAGTGTTGATTTCCTACACTATGCTACAAAAAATGCTAACCCCTAAACCTACCCCACACCTGACCCTAACCTTAACCAGTGAAATTGACTGCACGGCGGGATTGGCGCTGAATAACGTGGTAAAGAAAGATGCAGTTCAGGAGATAAACAGTTAATAAGATTATGCGATATGAGATCGTTCCGTAACTCCCCAACCGGACCTCACCGGACAATGACACCTTTTTAGTTACACCCAGTGCCCCTCCTACCCTGCGAATTTCGAGCCCCGGGACACCCCCGCTGCTTAGAAGAAAGCAATAGAGTAAAATCTTTCCCCTGCTCTGGCTGGGACGGCTGGCGGGAGAGCTTGTGGGTGATTCCCGTTTATATCATTAAGCAGAGGTTCAAACTCCAGTCCGAACAGCACTGGCCACAAGCTTTGGGCTCTGCTCTCATGGATAATATTTACTTGTATAGCATATTTTATTTTAGATTAACTAGAAACAATGTTTAATTTATGAAGTTTTATTTTGAAATGTAAGTCAATAACAATTGGCTGGAGCCAGAGCCAATAGTGAAAGTCTTTGCGAAAGGAGACCCCGCCCCATTTTGGAGGTTCTGCCCACTTTTGGAGTTCATGCCCCATTTTGGAGATCTCCGGTCTGCAGTTATATCTACTTGGAGACCTCTGCCGGCTCGTCGCTCCCGCCTCACAGCGAGCGGCGCTCGCACTAACGCCGATTCCGTCCGTGTTTTCACTTCAGTAGCCTAAATCAGTTTTGGTGAATACAAACTACGTGATTATTTTTCATGAGTCCAACATCCCGCCGCGCAAGAGACGTGATCAGTAAGGGGAGTCGTCTTTCACTATTGTAATGTTGTTAAATAGAGAAAAACATTTAATATTTAAGTAACTAATAGCATAATTCTTAACCTTGGACCTTATTCTTGAAACACAGAATGACCAATAAAAAGGTGTCACGCACCAAAAGCAGCCCATATTAAATATAAAAGCTGTCTTTAATTGAAAAAGTTGAAAGTTTTGAACGTGGTAGAAAGTTGAGCCACTGATGTAGAACATTCTGTCCTGTGCAACAAGTGATTTATTTTATATTTTCAAGTACAGCGGTTAGTTTGAAATAAAAGTTTGTTTAACAGTGGAAATTGAGTCTCACATTATGTAAACATTATTCAAAACATTAATGGTGAACATTTTCGACTTTAAAAAATGATTCTCTCAAGTCTTGGCGATCGGCCCCTATTAAACAATAAAGAAAGTAAGACATCTTTTTCTTACACATAGTTTAGTAGCCTACTATTCTTTTTGGCAGAATTGATCATTAATCAAACTTAATTATTTCCTGGATTTTGTATCACCATAGTCCCTAAATGTATGTACATGCAGGAAATGGGATTCAGATCGAAAACATTTTCCCCCATTTTGTGTCCCCCCCACTTCTCAAACCAAAGTTACACCCTTGGGTGGAGGTACTTGAACCCCTGGTAGACCAAGGGTGAGTTGGAGAGGCCATACAGCTTCACCTGATATTCATAATGGCCTGATGGTGCAACGAATTCTGTCTTCCATTCATCACCCTCACAGATCTGAATGAGGTTGTACGTGCTATGCAGGTCAAGCTTGGAGAAGATGCGAGCGCCATGTAGCTGTTCCAGGGCGGCAGGGACCAGAGGAAGTGGATAACGGTATTGACTCTCTGGGAATTTAGGACTTGGTAATCAATGCAGGGCCTCAAGCCTCTATTCTTCTTACTGACGAAAAAGAAGCTGGATGCAGCTAGTGAAGTAGAAGGGTGGATGAATCCCTGTTTGAGAGCCTCCTCGATGTACTCCTCCATGGCCTTCTGTTCCAGAATGGACAGTGGGTAAATTCTACCCTTTGGCAGCATGGCCCCAGGCAGCAAGTCAATTGCGCAGTCCCATGGCCGATGAGCTGGTAATTCCGTGGCTGCCTGCTTGCTAAAAACATCCAGGAACGCCCTTTAGCCGTGGGAATCTCTGGAGCTTCCGAGGTTTCTGGACTATCAATTGTGGTAGAACAGATAGGCATCCTCCTTGTCGTGAATGATGATGGTTGATCTGCTGGAGGTGCAGAAGACTTCTGAACGGAGGATATACAGTTTTGGATGCAGTGATCACTCCATTGTAGAATCTCACCAGTGTTCCACTTCACCTTCTGAGAATGTTGAGTCAACCTGGATGGCAGCTGGATGCCAGTAATTTACTGTAAAAAATGTTTACAGTAGTATTACTGTAATTGCATTTACAGTACAATGTCTTTACTGTATTTTATTTACAGTATTATTACCATATTTTCATTTACAGTATCAGTACTGTAGAGTTTATTTTCATTTAGTTGAAACATTATTTACCAGTAAAAAAAAAATTTTTTACCCACCCCAAAACCCCCCCCCACCCCTCCAAAAAAAATCACAATAACTCATGAGCTTTATTTCTGATAATATTATTTTTAATTGTTGAACATTTTCTTTTTAAAAGTACAAATGACAAATCTTGACCTCTCAGATGCACTAGCTCAAAAAAAGGGCATCACCACAGTCCCCTGGGGACTTTGTATCATGGAAAAACATACACATACTGAAAAGCAAAAATTGGCAAGTACACTACCAGTCAAAAGTTTTTGAACAGTAAGATTTTTAATGTTTTTTAAAGAATTATCTTCTGCTTTGATCCAAAATACAGCAAAAGCAGTAATATTGTGATATTTTACTACTTAAAATAACTGCGTTCTATTTGAATATATGTTAAAATGTAATTTATATCTGTGATCAAAGCTGAATTTTCAGCATCATCACTCCAGTCTTCAGTGTCACATAATCCTTCAGAAATCATTCTAATATTCTGATAAACATTTTTTTATATTATTATCAATATTTAAAACAGTTGAGTAAATTTTTTTTCAGGATTCTTTGATGAATAGAAAGATCCAAAGATCAGCATTTATCTAAAGTAAAAAGCTTTTGTAACATTATACACTATACCATTCAAAAGCTTGGAGTCAGTATAATTTTTTTCTTTGGGAAAGAAATGATAGAAATTATTTTTATTTAGCAAGGATGCTTTAAATTGATCAAAAGTGATGATAAGTCCACTTAATCTTTAATATTTGGCCATTTCTTTAGGACAGAAATGCTATAGCCACTGTAATTAAATGAATATGTGGACATCAAAACGTGTAAACTCGCGATGAATTCTCCTGTGTTTGCGTAGATTTATAAATGATTTACCTTACAAATCTGATGAAATGGTGCACGTTGTGTTCCCAGATTCCCAGAACGTTATTATAAACCCAAACTCACAACAACATGCAGAGATGGAGTTGGAGCCGCTCCACATGATAATGATAACAGCTCCTGTGGAACTACTGTGAACGGAGCCGCTGTGTGACACACGTACTTAACCTACACACATGTAAATAATTAAAGCGCATATACTGTATTAGAACTGCATCGCATATAATTATCTAATTAAATCGTAGCATATGTGAATTCACAATTATGCTTAATTATGCTTTTTAAATGGGTTTAATATATCATGCAGCCTTGGGAAACAGTCTAAGAATCACTGATCAGTGCTAATAATGTGTTTTATGGAGTCTCGTCCGTGAAATGCGCCACTTTTTTTGCCAGTTAGTCGACGCGAGCAAAATGAAGTTGAGGGTTTAAAAAAATCGAATAGTTGAATAGTCGAATCGCAACAGCCTTACTTCCTTAACTCGGGCCACCGAGTTTTGCCCCCCCCCCCGAGGAAGCGAGCCCCATTCCTCCTCGACTTGCACGACGAGGTCGCTAAGGCGTGGCCTGCGCCCCAATCGGCTCACACTCATGCTGGCGGGTCGGAGATCTGCACTAGAGTTGACGGGGCGGAAGCCTGAGGATATACGCGCATTCCGCCCAACGAGGAATCCATCGCCGCGCACCTCTGCCCCTCCTCTGCCTCCCTGAAGGCGGGTGCTACGCTGCCATCAAGGCCCTGCCGTCTGACCGCACACTTCACGGATAAAGTGTATGCCGCCTTAGGAGAAGCGATCTCGGCGCTGCACATGATGGCAGTGCTCCAAGTTTTTCAGGCACAGCTCCTGAAATCCCTGGACGAGGGTGGGGCGGATCCAGAGACGTTTAAGGATCTATGTGCTGCGACTTATTTTGCACTTAAAGCCACAAAGATGACGGCCCAGGCGATCGGACGGAACATGAGCTACATGGTGGTGCTCCACCGGCATCTGTGGCTGACACTCACTGAGCTTAAGGACGCGGACAGGAGGGCGTTGCTCAACACTCCTGTATCTCCATACAGTATCTCAACGCTCCTGTATCTCTGTATCTCTGTGGAGACGCGGTAGAGGCTATCGCGGAGCGCCTCTCAGAGGCACAGAAATGCTCCAAGGCGATGAGTCATTTTCTGCCGTGCCGAGCCCCCAGCACGTAGTAGATCCTCATCTGCTTCCAACCGGCTTACCCCCTCATTGCAGAGAAATAGAAAGTTGCGAGTCAGTAGCCTGTCGAAGCTATTTTACTAATAAAAGTTTCCGTGCTGTGTTTTCGTTGTTGTGTGCACTAATGTGTGTGCATGCGTCTATGAAAGCAGCATAGCCTAGGGTACTGCATATAGTTTTAGTTTAGCTATAAACCCGAGCCCGACCCGGGTCGGGTAGCAGACCTCTACCGGGGATGCACTCATGATGCTGTGGCCGAATGCCCGTCTGTATACGTTCCCCCTCGCTGAAGATTTTGTCACAAGTGCTGCACAAAATCAGAGAGGAGAAGGCATCAGTGTTATTTGTCGATCCGTACTGGCCGAACAGGCCTTGGTTTCCCGATCTGCTGGAAATACTAACGGCTCCCCCGTGGCCGATCCCGCTGAGACAAGATCTCCTGTCACAGGCAGACGGCTTGGTATGGCACCCATACCCTGAATGGTGGAAACTTCAGGTGTGGATGGTGTGCGGGAACGGGTAAACCCGGGCTTGTTGTCTCGCCACGTGATGGACACGATTACGGAGGCACGAGCCCCTTATACGAGATGCCTGTACGCCTGTAAATGGGCAGTATTTGAGAGATGGTGTGAATCGAACGGTCGTGACCCGGAAAACTGCCCCGTGTCTGACATTCTGAATTTTTTGCAACAACGAATGGACGGCGGCAGTATGCCCTCCACTCTTAAGGTTTATGTTGCAGATATCTCAGCCTTTCACGGTGCTATCGATGGGTGCTCAGTGGGAAAACACGATCTAGTGATCAGATTTTTGAGAGGTGCGATAAGACCTTCTCGCCCTCCTACAGTGCCATGCTGGGATCTGGCTCTGGTGCTGGGGGCGCTAGCCCTCCCGCCCTTCAAGCCACTTCAGACTGTCAGCTTGAGGGAGCTATCACTTAAAACTGTGCTGCTGCTTGCCCTTGCTTCGGTCAAGCGCGTAGGGGATTTGCTAGCACTCTCTGTGAATGCAGACTGCATGCAGTTTGGACCAGGTGATTGTAACGTCACACTGAAGCCAAGATTGAGCTAAGTGCCTAAATCGCTATCGACACCGTTCAGAGCGCAAGTGGTGGCGCTTCTTTTTCTGCTTTCACTCCAGAGTTGGAGACTTCCTTGGATGCCGCCCCGAATCAGGTGTTGTGTCCGGTGCAGGCTTTGCGAGTTTACATCGACCACATGGCTCAGTTTCGGCAATCTGAGTAGCTGTTTGTATGCTTTGGAGGCAACGCCAATGGGCAGCTTGTCTCCAAACAACGGCTATCACTTATCGGTGGTTGACGCTATTGCCTTGGCATATTCCAGCCGGGGAATGGAATGTCCTATTGGTGTCAGAGCCCATTCGACGAGGGCGGTTGCCTCCTCATGGGCGTGGACTAAGGGCGTTTCTATCAAAGATATTTGTATGGCGGCTGGATGGTCTTCGCAGAATACCTTCGCCAGATTCTACAATTTGGATGTGTGGTCATTAGCTTCCTAGGTCCTGTCGGTGAGTACGACCCATGGTTCTACCTCCAAACAACGGCTATCACTTATCGGTGGTTGACGCTATTGCCTTGGCATATTCCAGCCGGGGAATGGAATGTCCTATTGGTGTCAGAGCCCATTCGACGAGGGCGGTTGCCTCCTCATGGGCGTGGACTAAGGGCGTTTCTATCAAAGATATTTGTATGGCGGCTGGATGGTCTTCGCAGAATACCTTCGCCAGATTCTACAATTTGGATGTGTGGTCATTAGCTTCCTAGGTCCTTTCGGTGAGTACGACCCATGGTTCTACCTGCAACCACTAGCCGTTTGACTGTGCTGGTGGTTTCGACTAGGTCGTGTAGGGGGATCGGGGGTGGGGCCATCATCATATTCAGAATGTGGCGCCCCGGATGTGGCCGTTCTCTCTGTGTGTATATTGTTGTTAGTATTGTGCCCGGCCTTGCCGCTCACATGCTTCGTTGCACTATTATATTACATACTTGTATGCGTTTGCCATGACTATAATGTCTTAGCCTTGTATGGCGACGGCGCTGCATCTCTCTCTCAATAAGAGACCTGCCATCGGACATGGATTCTGAGCAACCTGTTTGGATCCCTAAGCGGGAATCTACATCCAATCCCCTCGAGGCATGTCGCAGGGTCGTATTTGATTGTTTGGGGATTTTTTTTGTGTCTTGCAAGAACTGTTCATGTTAGCTCCGCCGAGGCTGAGCCTTTTTTTTGGCGTAGGCCGCCATGTTCACTGCTCAGGTCTGCTGTGCTGTTGGTTCTGTAACGGTATCAAGATTTGTTAAATCAAATAAAAATTAGTGTGTCAGATTGGTCGAGACGCTACAGTTCAGTCTGAAGATTCTGAGCTTATGCCGCCAATACGGCGCATTACATAGTGGCAGGGGCCCCGCCCCTATTCGCCGTCTTGGCTGGCATTGGCCAGTGAGAGTTGCAACTTCACTGGCGTTGTGCAATAAGATTTTAGGTAGATTAGGAAGGAAGGGAGTCCCCAAGGCATTAACGCCATGTCTCGTTCCCGTCTCTCAGGGAACCAAGGTTATGACGTTTCGTTCTGTTTTTAGCGCATAAACATTAGGCTATATCGAACTTTTCATATTGTTTTATTAAGGAACATTATGTGGCAATAATTATTGTTTTGTTTTATCGCCCCATCCTTATCTATTATAAATGTTATGCATGTTATAAAAGAAATTCTACTGTGCATGTTGTTATAATGTTATACTAAATATAGTTCAAATAATGTCAATGAAATCTCATAACAGCATGTGGCGCTAGTTCCATAAAACAGGACAAACTTTATTACGTCATGATGCTTTGCCCTAAATTTGACACAACAGGGAGAAACTGATGAAAACATGAAACTGGGCTACAAAAACGGATTACCAACATACCGATTGTTCAGTAAACAAAAACACACAACAAAATATAAATTAAAGTGCCATTTATTATAAAGAAATAAATAATACAAATATACTTTGCATGGAGTATTTACCAAAATCAGTTATACAATATATAAAACAAAACACAGATCAAAATTACAATAAAGTATTTGCATTTTTGTTTGTGGAAAGGTGTCGTAGGTAAAGTGCTGAACTACACCTGTCATTATTATAACTTGTCGTGTCTGCTGAAAGGTTAGTAGTCCTTTTGATCCACCTGTTTTATTATTTATAACTCCACTTTTCTGAATTTTCATCTTCAAGGCTGTTAGTTTGTGTATTTGTAGGCTATTGAAGATTTTTTTTAACTCTTTCTGCCGTTTAGATCGTTACGCCACTAGGTGGCGACAAGTAACTTTGTCATTGGTACAACATATAAGCCAATTCATTCAGAAACACTGATTCATTCCAGAACAAAACTCCACCTCTGCCTTCTGTATTAGATTTTGATTTTTTCCCCAAACATTTGATTGAAAATTGAATTATCTGGCCATAGGATAGGCCTATACTGTCTACAGCCCAGTATGGGCCTTTATGCAATTCAAGTTAATTAGGGTGACCATACGTGCCATTTTCCCAGGACACGTCCTGGACAGGATTTGTTTTGGCTTTGTTTTCCTGTTTTCATGCTTGCTGAAGGTAATGATTGAAAAGTAGTTTGACCAATAAAATGCAAGCATTGTACATAATGGACCAATCATGGCGTGTGAGATGGTGGGATCTATGGTCAAAGCGACGCAATTCGCGTACATATTAGGTGTGTTCGACTTAAAAGCAGTGCAGGTCAAACCGATCAGTGTTTGACATCAAAGTACCTCGAGAGCGTTTCGAAAGCATAACCATCTGTATGGTACTTTGATGTCATACACCGATTGGTCTGCACACGCAAACAGCCAAAACCTAGATATTTTAGGCAATATAGGAGTCCTGGCCAGGACGCGTCTGGGAAAAATGGCATGTATGGTCACCCTAAGTTAATGGTCTTTACCGGAATGAAATAGGAGTAACGAGGGTATTTTTAAAATGTAAGGAGTAGAAAGTACAGATAATTGCGTGAAAATGTAAGGAGTAGAAGTAAAAAGTCGGCTGAAAAATAATTACTCCAATAAAGTATAGATACCCAAAATTTCTACTTAAGTAAGGTAACGAAGTATTTGTACTTCGTTACTTGACACCTCTGCTGCTAAGTGTCCAAAAGTCCTGTAAGTAGAACATTAAGTGTATTCTCCCTGTCCACAAATTTACTGCTGTCTGGCACAATGCGCTCAGGGTCAAATGTGTGATGAAGCACCATTAAAATGGTTGACTTGCTACCTACAGAGAGAGAAAAAATAGTCACTGTCAGCTTTTGAGTATATATGCAATCAGGGCCGTTTCTAGCCAATTTGACACCCTAGGCGAAATCCCTATTGCCTTGTTGTTTCTTGAAACATTGATTTAAAGTGTCAGTTATTGCATTATTATTTCAGTCAAACCTATAAAACCCCTTTGTTACCCCAAACTACATATAAAAGTTTTCTCAGTGGCATAAAAGTAACCAATGCAGCTACTTAATCATTTGCTACTCGTTAACGTCCCCTTTAAATAACGTGATGCTCTGCCCTCTACGACGCTGCTCCCATTAAGCCTGTTGGAAGTGAATGAATTGATTCAGCATTTCGACACCTCCGTAAGGAGGCATTTAACTCGACAAAGCGGTCTAATAAAGGATGTGTTGATCTCGTGAATTAGCAAATTTTACTATACAAATATTTTTTAATTGGATGTTAAAGTTTATAATGGAATATTACATGACACGCTGATCCTTTAACAATGCATTGGCGCAAAAAACGCACACCTTTATATATGTATAGTCAGATTGACAGTACTCTAGCCCAATAATGTTGGGGGATCCAGTGGGGGCGCCAGTCATATTTCAGGGTGACCGTGCCACTCTGTATGACAACACTACTAAAAGTGCCAGTACGTGCGCCTAGCTCGCCTATGCCTAGAAACGGCCCTGTATGCAACTGTTTTATATTCAGGTTTGCTTATGTTTTCAAACCTGTATGACATACTTTCTTCGTGGAACACAACAGGAGATGTTAGACAAAATGTTAACTACTGAAAAGAAAAGGAAAAGAAGTGAACAGTGATTTCTGTGCACTGCTCAAAAACAGCAGCTGCTGTTGATGTTTTACCACACACTAACCACACGGTGTCCTCAGAGGCCTAACATTGGCACACAGACACACTGAACGTTTGTAAACGTTCCTGTCTTCCTTTGCGAGGGATGTGATGTTGTGTTTTTCAAGGGGTAATGGCCGCCTCAGAGTCTCGGAAATGGGGACCAGACTGTACGTCGGCACACGCGTTCACCTTCACACTCGTGGCTGTTATGATCATGCGGCTTAGCAGCTGGTTTTTCCTCGGAAGTCATTTCAGAGGCGGCTGTCTGTCTAGACTTCAGTCACACACACACCTTTCCAACATGGACGGCTATGTTAAAAAAAGACACAGGACAATTATTTCGGTTCTCTCATTCTTTTTTCATCTTTTTTTTCATAAATTGGAGTGACATTGTCTTAATCACAGGCAATAATCATTGAGGAATTTCTGAATTCAACAAACATTTCTACTATATCCATACCATACAGTCTCCCATTGCCCACCCGAGCCCAGTATTTCCCCTTACTCACAGAACTGTACAGTAGCCCACAGCCTATTCACTCTCTAAATGAAACCCCTTTATACACAATTGTAAATGAATGTTTCATAGAATTAGATATACAGAAGAACAGATCAACTTTGCAACTTTACACAGACCCCTGATTGTGCATATCAGACCCTTTTCCCCAACAATTGCAGGTACTTAAATACAATAAAGGATTACTTTTCTTTTTTAGTATCTTTTTTCTGGACTATACATAGTCCATACCTACAGTATACATATGACCTTGGCTGTATTTCTACATCACTTAATACCATGTTAATGTTTTCTGGAAAGAAAGTCTGGGGACATACAATTTTATACACAAAACCAGACCCAATAGAACTGTCATTCTGAAGAAAGAAAAATCCCACTGCTAGAATGCAGAATCTTCAAACATTATTTCCACTGTTCTAGAATAAAAAGCATGTTTTACAGCTGCCATGTATTAAATAAGAGCTAATATAGACAATAAGGCAATCAAAATATAGAAAAGAAAAGACATGGAGTAAAACAGAATAGCCAAAAATGCTTTGCAGTTGGACTGGTCAAACAGAAACACACACACACAAACATGATTTGATGGTTTCTTTGTTTTTGTAATGGTCTACCTATGAGGTGGATTAAAAAAGGCATATGTCTTGCTCAGAATGAGAAGTAAACACAGAGGTTAAAACTCGGAAGGGGACTTTATTAAGCCCACTCCACATTATATTCACCACCTGTTGTTGTTCTGTTAGATTTAATCCCTAGTACAGATTATGAAGCATGTGAACGTTTTGGTGGGAGGTATGCATGTCATCTGTAATCACTAACAACCACTAATAAGTGATGTGGATGATGAGTATAAATACTGTAAGCAAATGTCACCTCTATTAAACACTTAGAAACGATGCATTGAATGTCACGTTGTATATGTATAATGAACCTGTATATAATATGTATAACCTAAGGAGACTCTTATTTTTACATGATAGAAAAGGCATTCATATAAGCACTATAAGGCTTCATGTTGATTCCTGGTAACTGAAGGCAGCTGTTGTACTATGTGAGATATTGAGAATACATTGGCAAAATAGGTGATAGAAAATACACAGATTGTGTAGGCAAACGAGGAAAATATTGGTTACTAAAAATCTGGTATTAAAAAGCATGTTTCAGTTTATGAGATCACTCATTTTCCTCAGTGCATGATCGATGGTAGTGTGTGAGTTAGGAATTTGGCACTAAAACAGGATCATTTTGTTTTTGCAAGTTACATACACTACACAAAATAAAATCTAGATTAATTAGAAAATTGCAGAAGCCAACAAAATGAATCGTAAAAGTCAAAACAGGTGTTTGGAGAAAAAAAAATTAAAAATAAATATATATATATATATACAAATCTTTCAGTTTATGAGATCACTCATTTTCCTCAGTGCATGATCGATGGTAGTGTGTGAGTTAGGAATTTGGCACTAAAACAGGATCATTTTGTTTTTGCAAGTTACATACACTACACAAAATAAAATCTAGATTAATTAGAAAATTGCAGAAGCCAACAAAATGAATCGTAAAAGTCAAAACAGGTGTTTGGAGAAAAAAAATAAAAAAATAAAAATATATATATATACAAATCAATAAAAAATAACAACATGCTACATTTCAGCAAAGACAGGCACCACAGCCCAGATGGCAAAAAAGACCCTGTTCCCTTGTAACTCTCATTTGGTAATTGCAATACTGAACAAAATAAGCGAAAGCAGAGGAAACTGGAGCACATTCTCTATTACAGGTTGAGTTAAGCATGTGTGTGTGTAAAAAGTAAGTTGCATGAGTGTAAAAACCAGTCAGAATGTCATCAACAAGTCTGATGGAGAAATTTGGATATCTGCGTTTGGCTAAGTGTATGTGTTAAATTCATATAGCAGTTGAGTCTGTGATAACAGAGCTGCATTTGAGGGAGGCACAGTTTTAAATCTGAATGCGAGTGTGTGACCAAAATAACCTGGGGATGGGAAGCACTACATTAAAACACTACCCTGGTTATATGACTAAAGACAATAGGCCATGGACACACACACACACACACACAAGCAGTTTCCATTATATTGATCAGACACCTATTAGTCATCTGATTTTGTGCTCATAGCCATCTGATGCCACTATGCTCAGATTAATATAAGAAAGAGTGGATAATATTGTGTTTAAGTGTTTATCTGTGTTGAGGAGTAGATGCATTCAATAAAGATTTAATCACACAGCAGTATGGTATATGCAATCAGTTTTGATCTTACTGTGTGTGTGTCCAGATCGAACTGAGGCACAACATGGCTGAGGCTTAGACAACTGATTACACACACACACACACACACACACACACACACACACACAAATACAGCACAGTAAGGCAATCTGATTATATAAACCATAGCAAACAAAGCTCTTCTATCTATCCAATAGTTTTTCTTCACTTCACTTTTTTGGTCTTGGCCATGGTGGAGTTTGGAGTGTGACTGTTTGAGGTTTTGGACAGGTGTCTTTTATACTGATAATGAGTTCAAACAGATGCCATTAATACAGGTAACGAGGGGAGGACAGGGGAGCCTCTTAAAGAAGAAGTTACAGGTCTGTGAGAGCCAGAAATCTTGCTTGTTTGTAGGTGACCAAATACTTATTTTACCGAGGAATTTACCAATTAATTCTTTAACAATCCTACAATGTGATTTTCTGGATTTTTTTTTCTCATTTTGTCTCTCATAGTTGAGGTATACCTATGATGAAAATTACAGGCCTCTCTCATCTTTTTAAGTGGGAGAACTTGCACAATTGGTGGCTGACTAAATACTTTTTTGCCCCACTGTATCTGTCTTTCGACTTTGTTCAGCATAGCGAACACAAAGGAATGGGAAAGCAAAACAACAACAAAAAACTAAAGCATTTTTTACAGAGCACATTGAGACATGCATGTGTAAAAATGGCTACAATCAAAAATGAGGCACTTTTCTAAAAAAAGTTGTATTTATATATAGATAGATATATTCTCAGTAATATTATGTCTGCTATATATTTTTGATCTATCATTATACTATTTAACATCTCTCTTACAATAATTGAAAGTATGTGGTAGAGGAAAAAAGGAATATCATTGGCTCCTGGTTGGCAGTCAGAGTCGCAGTGGCCCTTCATAAGCAGCTGAAGGACATGTCCATCTCAGTGATGTCTGACGGAAATGACCGATAGTCTTTTGGCACAAATTTTATTTTGATCGAACCAATGGCAACCAATGAGAGTAAATGTTTTTATGAGGCAAGGGCAGTTGCATGTCCACTGCTGAGGGATGTGGGGGATCGCACCATTTTTCAGGACACATCAGGTGCACACACAGACAAACACACTCACGCAGGAAGGACAGGTGCTGACTGGTCCGAATGCAAGAGCACATTAACAATCTGCAAAAAGAAAAACAGACAGAGACACTCGATTAGGCATCTTAAAAGTATTTTTAAAAAATTCAAAAGTACTTATTTGTTAAGGACAAAATATACAAATCTAATGTCTATTGCAGGTGAGCAGTAAAATAAATGAATTAAAATAAATAATTATATACACTAACGTTCAAAAGTTAATCGGGTAAGTAATTTTTTCAAATAAAATAATAATAATAATAAATAATTCATGATAATAATAAGGAATGTTTCTTGAGGATCATGTGACATTGAAGACTGGAGTATTGGCTACTGAAAATTCAGCTTTGACATCACAGGAATAAGTTTAATTTTATTTAAAATGCAGGTGTATTAAAATAGACAAGATATTTTAAATTGTAATAATATTTCACAATATTTCCCTTTTTATTGTATTTTTAAATTTAAAAAAAATGCAGCATTGAGCATAAGAGACTTCAAAAACATTAAAAAAATCTCAAAATGCATTCTTTCCAGTACTTTTGAATCAGCAAATTTGGCCAGAAAATTTGTTGTGCTAATTTTTTCAGAGATAAATTTTTGCCATAAAAATTGGGTTTATGTTTTGCTTTTTTATTCTGAATTCTGACTGTTTACAATCTCAAGGCAGCAAACACAAAATTATGTGTTATCAGAGTGCTGCCTTCAGATGTGAGGTCATTAGAGGACATTGGTGCCAGTCTACTGTATGCCATTACCTACGCAGTCTCATACTCTTAGTCTCAATGTTAAAACAAACAGCATACCAGAGGATAACATAGTCAAAGAGGCACCAAACCACTTTCAGTTTAGTCTAGAGACAGGAGACAGTGGGAAAAGATTCAGATACGCACAAACACACACACACACATTCAAGCAGAGAACCACACACTTGAAAAATATCAAAAAGGAAACTGAATAGACAGTAATGATAATAGTGTAACTAGAAACTGATCATCACTTTGATTTTTTTATTCTGTTTACTTGAGAGTCTTTCTTTCGGTGTATTTTTCTTCTACTCTTTGTATAAAGGCATCAATGTACAGGTCCCATGGGATTTCCACTTTTTTTTTTTACCTGGAGTTCTCAATTTCTCATCTTTTTTTCGTCACTGCACTTTCACTGTTAGACATGTTTAAGAAACATCAAAATACTCTATTTCTGCCCTTTTTACTGCCAGTATTGCTAAACGTGGATTTACACAAATCTGATATCATATTCCCAATGCCCACACACATACACACGCGCACATCAGTCTATATGCACAAAAAGGCCAGAGAGGTTCACAGTCAAAGATGTAGCTACAAACATTCCTCCCTGTGTAAAAGTGAGTGTGCCCACACACCCTGCAAACCTTCCTCCCTGTGAAAGTCGGAGTAAGCTCATACACACAACAACGATTCCACCCTGTCTAAAGCCGCGGTCACACTAGACTTTGAGCATGTGAAATTTCTATAGACACTGCAGTCGTAATATGATGTCACGCTCACCATACTTCTACACATAACACATGCAAAATGTAAAAATATGCTTCACTTTACTGCAATGCTGCAATCCTGTAGAATTAAAGTTTGCATTCTTTTAAAGGGGTCATATGATGTTGCTAAAAATAATATTATTTTGTGTATTTGGTGTAATGAAATGTGTTTATGCGGTTTAAGGTTAAAAAACACATTATTTTCCACATACTGTACATTATTGTTTCTCCTCTATGCCCCGCCTTTCTGAAACGCATTGATTTTTACAAAGCTCATCGGTCTGAAAAGCGAGGTGTGCTGTGATTGGCCAGCTATCCAGAGCGTTATGATTGGCCGAATACCTCAAGCGTGTGACGGAAATGTTACGTCGCTTACCATACTGTGATGCAGTGTCCCGGCCGGAGCGATGAACACCATCTGATTGGTGTGTCCCGGTTGCATCGCACCGCGTAAACATAAAACCATGTCTGCATTTGTGATCGGAGAAATGACAAACAACAAGTGCTACACTACACTGCTCAAAACTTGCATTTGAATCGTCAGTGGCAAATTCTTTAAATATGAAAACGTACTTACAGTCTGTGAGTCAGAACAGCCAGCATTGTAGTCTACTCTACCAGGATCAGTAAACAGTCCTCCATAAAATGTGCTGCACACATCTGAATATTTGGTTTGAACTGTTCTGGAACAGTGTTGTAAATACAACTTAACCACTGATTTCTAGTCGTGTCTTCTTTTGGAAGGCCAACAAAGTAGTTTCGCTTTCACAATGAAACACAGCGTCACACATGGCGGCCTAGAGTGAGCGGAGGCCGGCGGATTCGACGAAGGAGTGGCCGGGTTGCTTGCGGCAACCACATGTGACCACCCCGGGCTGGACACCTTTAATAAAAGTTACGCCTTCTTTCTTTGCGTGAACATTTGGGCGGTGTTATGCAAATCTTCCCACATCGTGACATAGACATGTGGGGGCGTGTTAGAACGAGGCGTTTTAGGTAGGTGTGGAGACCATGCTGATCTACTGAGCAGTGTTGCCAAGTCCGTGGTTTTCCCGCGGAATTAGGCTACTTTAACACGGTTGCCGCGGGTTGTTTTTCATGTCCGCTGGTTGAAGCAACCCCAATAATGTGATATTTTTAGCCCATGGAATGCGAATTTTACCAGGGTAACCCTGCCAAAAAACTTGTATTTTACCCCCCGGAACATGATTGGGATAGTTTTGAGTAATTGGGTGGGTTTTGTTGTGAAAACCTGGCAACCCTGGGATAGACTGTATACCCCCCAATAAAATGTGGATTAGTGGTAAAAAGGCATGGATTTTTCAAAGGCCGATTCTTAAATTATTACCTCAATCCTAAATGTATGGTTACTTACAAACATTTATCGGTACTTATTATTTCAACCCGGTGAAGGTTTAATTAAAGGTTTAGAGGAGCATGATAAAAATGAGCATATATAGGCCTATATAAAAATGCTTACCTTGCTTCAAGTGACAATGCTTCTAGCATCTCTCCACCACCCCAATACTACCTCTAATTATTAACAATTGAATTTTAGGTAATTCCAGAAATATAGACAATGCTTTTCCTTTACAGTTTCTTTTGGTGCACGTCTAATAGGAAGATTCAAATTAATCAAATCTTAAAAGTTACAGAATCTAGCCGCTGTCCAATCGAATTGAATCATTATGAATTTATAGAATGCATTTAATTAAAAACAAAACTGATTTGCTAAATCACAGTCAAGCTAAACATTCACAACCCTAACATTTGGCGATTGTAACAGGGCATGGTAACAGGGATGTGAATGTTGGCTGATATTCTGAAGACGGACAAACATTTAAAAGAGTCATACAACAAATAATGTGAGTTCAACTAAGTTCAATATCCTGTAAATCATAGGAAGCAGTAGTACGTCATTGGGACACACAAATGGCGCCTATGAGAATATTCCACCACTAATTTGCTACAGTACAGAGTGAATAGAGCATATGTGTACATGCAAACATGCACACAGTGTGACTCCCCCTGCCTCATGAAAACAACTTGGAAGAGTGAAATGTCTTGAGTAAAAGACAACACATCCATTTGACTATAGTAAACTGCTAGATCATTTTACTATAATCTGGATCACAACGTTGTTTCTCCATCCTGAATTGGTGGCTCCCTCCTCTTCTCTCTAACAGACAAACACTGTCATTGCCAAATATAGAGAACAGACATGTGTGAGACAAGCTCAAAGACACAGGCTAGGACAGATGTGTGTGTCTGCATGTGCTAGTGGACACGTAGAGAATGGTTTGCATGTGTTTGGGTCTGTTTATGTACTTTGTGTGTGTGTAAGGAAAAATTGTGATTGAGAATGTTGTATGGATCTGTGGAAGAGGACTTGCCAAGCAGAGTGTGACATAAATGTGAAAGGCCAAGAGAGAGAAAACAGGCCTTTGAGTGTGTGAGTGTATCAGCCAATAATATTAAGGCTAGATTTGAATATCTAGAATGGTGTTTAGTGTTTACAGCACATTTAAGATGCCTATATTGTTCACTACCATTCAAAAGTTTGGGGTCAGTAAGATTTTTTGGAAATGCATTAAACTGATCAAAGGTGACAGTAAAGACATTTAATGTTATAATGTTAAAAAAGATTTCTATTTGAAATAAACATTCTTTTGAACTTTCTATTCATAAATGAATCCTCCCCAAAATATGACTTTTTCCGCAAAAAAACAAAACAATTGTTTTTAACATTGATAATAAGAAGAAATGTTACTTGAGCACCAAATCAGCATATTAGAATGAAGGATCATGTGACACTGAAGACTGCAGCTTTGCAGGAATATTCAATATTACTGTTTTTACTGTAATTTTGATCCAATAAATGCAGCCGTTGAGCATAAGCGACTTCAAAAACATTTTTCACACTCATGTTGATTCACATGATCATTGGGCAGAAATAAAGACACAATAACTGTCAAGACATTTCTAAATTACACTTTCTAAATAACAGAAAATAAAGGGAATAAAAGAATAATGCTCAAAATGGCATCATTGTCTCCATCAGCAATGCCATTTCATCGCTCAATAAAAATGATAATTCTTGACATCACTAGTAGTAGGCAGGGTCCATGCCATGCTTCTTGGAAGAGTCCTACACATTTGCTGTATATGTGTGTGAACTGGCCAGCTGCCACCTTCACCTTACTGTATGAAATGCCACAGACTCTCTAGAGCAATGAAATGAATCCAACAACACACACACTCACTCTCTCTTCCAACCTTACTATATCAGTAGTCTAAACACACACATTACAACTCTCTCTTTCTCATCCCAACTATCAGTCTAACTATGCCTATACCCACTCCTGCTCTGAGTGCATACACATGAGTGAGTGTTTGTGTGTGACAGTATGTGTGTGTGAATGGTTTGTTAACAGCAGACAGATCAATTGGCTCTGCTCTCGGTACACCCACTTGAGTTAACCATAATCTCTATCCCTGCAGACAAACACCTACCCACACACATATACCCATATTCATACACTCATACACACACACACACACACACACACACACATATATATATATATATATACACACACACACACACACACACACACATGCAGATGGTGTTTGCTTAACATATATGGTAGCAGTTTCCACTGACAGTCTTTTACAGTCTCATCGGATGAGTGTCTAGACTGAAATTTATTTTCAGGATTTCAAAGATGAATTCAAAAATGTATTGGCTTACTGTCCATTATGGAAGGCAAGTGCAAAAAACATGTTGTAAATTACCCCTGGATTACTTAATCAACTTAATCACTAAAATTAAGCAATATTTACTAGAAAAATTACTAGAATATTTACATAATAGAAATTTAAAAAACAAATAAAAATTGACAGGATCAGATCAGAACTATGGGCAGCCTAACAAGAGTTAGCATTAATAATTTAGATCATTTATTGACAGTTAAACACAAGCAAAATCTTACTTTCCTGCACAGTTTAGGGCCAACCTGGCTCTTACAAACCTGTCAGTAATTTTCAAATAATCCTGAAGACCTTTATTAGCTGGTTCAGGTGTTTGATAAGGATGGCCACATTTCCAGGGTTTTCGGTCATAGCGTAAACTTCTAGTGGTGAATGGAAACTACAACACGCGTGTATTTGCATTCCCATTTGCTTCAATAGCAAAAGAAAAATCCACAATAGCGTTTCTATGACTTTCTAAAGGAGGAAAAAAATTGAAGTTGCCTACAGTGTTCAGGGGAGAGAAATTTGCCATCCCTCCCTCAGCCATTGTGTTAGAAACACTGACATCATAATGTCAAGGTAATATAAACTAGTTTTAATTTAGGTGATATAACATAAAGCATAGTGTTATAGATGTACATAAAATTAAAAAATGAATATATATAAAACTTTGCTACATTTACTACATTAATAAATGTTATCACAGTCTGTGAAAAGGGTCCATTGGCCACACAAATATCTCCAGGACCATGGTATATTATATATTATAGTATATTATTACTAATTATTAACACATTTTATTTAATTAAAAAAACATACACGGCAGTAGTAACTAGAGCTGCAGGAGAAATAGTTGTTTGGTTGAGGGCCTGTGACTGTCAGTCTAGATTTTACACCTCGACCCTAATAAGCATGTATATATGTATGTGTGTGATACTGTCAAAGACTTGGAGAGGACGGTGCTGAATCTCTGGCTGACAAGCAGAGACTGAGAGAGAAAGACAGACAAGCAGGGGGGAGAAAACGAACAACATTCTCATTAGTATCACTAAGGAAACGAAACGGATGAGTCTTCCTTTGACGTATAGGACAAATCAAACATCCAAAATAAGCATCAAATCTTTTCT
The DNA here is from genome assembly GCF_001515645.1 of Sinocyclocheilus grahami. Taxonomy (NCBI): domain Eukaryota; kingdom Metazoa; phylum Chordata; class Actinopteri; order Cypriniformes; family Cyprinidae; genus Sinocyclocheilus; species Sinocyclocheilus grahami. Next base: position 336,852 of record NW_015505394.1, on the reverse strand, counting down.
CTTCCACTACAAAAGCATATTTTTTAATGTCAGAAAGTTCTAGGCTTGAACTGGAATAAACAAGGCTCAAAACTCAGAAAAATAACCTTCAAAAGGTCAAGCATGTATATTAAGAGTACAGTCAAATTGTACAGTCAACAGTACAGCATTACATTCAATTCCCAGAGCCTCAGAGTAAATCCCAGACTGTTAGTGATTATCAACTTTAATAGTGATGTTGCGATTCAGTAAATAACAACTTAAAGGCACAATATGTAAGATTTTTTTCTTAAAATATCCAAAAACCACTAGAACAGTGTTATATATTTTGCTGACTTGTGTACTTACATTATCCCAAATGTTTCGAAGAATGTTTAAATCCAGAGAAATAAGCAATTTTATCTAGTGACACGGACCGTGTCCATAGTGTCATTGTGTCGCCTGCTAATGACGTCATAACCCCTCGATTTTGTTTTGTAGAAAACATGGAAACACCAAAGACGCTTTAATATGTTATGCGTTTTAATAGACCGGTGACGACCGCACAGAGTAGCATTATAACAGAACTTTCAAACGTATCTAGTATGATAAAACAGCGCTGCTTTTTTTCCCCACATACGCACGGCCGGAAGGAGCGGAAGTGGTCGACTGTGGCATAATAAAAGCTCCGCTGCTTTCGAGCCATGCGTCACGCTCGTTCAGCGGCCTCGTTTCGCTTTGACGGCTTCTAGCCTCACCTTGCTTCATTCTACTACCTTAATAAATCATTAGCTCATCCATGAACATGATTTCTGCCCGAGTCCCGTCAGATTACATCGGCTGTGGGGATGAAGACGACAACTCCCATGATTCCACACTCAGTCACAGCATCATCAAACTGCGCCTTTGTCTCTTTGTTTATTTTGAATATGCGCCCTCTAGCGGCGAAAATTACATATTGTGCCTTTAAATTTCACTCTGTTCTTTAGGAAATACTTTTAAAGTCACCATGAAATCAAAATCGAAAATTCTTATTTTTTAATGGAATACTGTAGTGTTTATTATAAATAATAGATCCGTGCACTTCATTTTTTTTATTTATTCATGTGCCCTCATAATCTTTAATCAAAAACGTTAACTTCCCCTCCCCCTCAAAATATTCTCTTCCGGTCACGAGCTATGGCGCAAGGGCGGAGCTGGTGACGTGAGGGGTAAACGCTGGGATAAACGACAGGGGGAAAAGCTGAAGCCTTGCTTTATAGCACTGACACCAGTCATGAGGGAGTACGTTACCCCTAAACATTGAAAAGATATTAGGATATTACGACAACATTACTCTTAGGACATCACAAACTAATTTTTTTCATGAATATGACTTAACCTGATGGAGGAGGCATGTTTTAGGCATGTTTTGTGCCGTTGATCGTCGTCGTCATCCTTAATAAATAAAACGTTTATTCATGCTTGGGTGTTGGCTGTGAATCCAGTGGAGAGAAATCCCCCCCACCACTAACTGCAAACTGGCATCTTAGATCTGCCTCCATTTTGTTTACAACACCCCAGCTTCCAATTATCCAATCAATTCCCGAAGGACGAAATCAAGTCCCGCCCTCTCATTTCAGATGCCGTTTTACTCGGATATACGTCACAGTAGAGAAGAAAAGACAATTGCAATTTCCGTTTCATGCCGACTTTAAAGTGACACTAACATTAAAAGATTAGTTCATTTCCAGAATAAAAATTTCCTGATAATTTACTCACCTCCATGTCATCCAAGATGTTCATATCTTTATTTCTTAGTCACAAAGAAAAAACATTCCAGGATTTTTCTCCACATAATGGACTTCAATGGTGGCCAACGGGTTGAAGGTCCAAATTGCAGTTTCAATGCAGCTTCAAATGGCTCTACACGAACCCAACCGAGGAATAAGGGAATAATATGTCCAATAAAGTGCATCTATCCATCATAAAATGTACTTCACACTTCTTTTATAAGAAAAATATCCATATTTAAAACTTTATATACCCGAAAAATTGCAAACACAGAAGAACAGTGGAGAGAGCAAAACAAAACACAATTAGAAGTACAAAACAAGGATTTGTAAAGAAAAATGTCGTAAGGATTTCGATATAAGCCAAGAGTAGACTGGTTTTCCTTTGCTGTAAACAAAACTTGGTTCTCACGAGTCTAGCATATTCTCACCGGAGCTTATGCTATCCGCTGGAACGCCACTCTCTCGTGTACGCATGTACAGCAGTTAGCAGAAGCTAGAGATTACGGTTTATAGTTTTAAATATGGATATTTTTCTTACACAAATGCATCAATTCACTTCAGAAGGCCTTTATTAATCCATGGAGCCGTGTGAGGCACTTTTTATAATAGATGGATGCACTGTATTTTGCTTCAAAATCTTGGCCACCATTCACTACTATTATAAAGCTAGAAAGAGCCAGGGCATTTTTTTAATATAACTCCAATTGTATTCATCTGGAAGAAGAAAGTCATATACACCTAGGTTGGCTTGAGGGTGAGTAAATCGTGGGGTAATTAAAATTTTTGGATGAACAATCCTTTTAAGCCACATTATTATTACCATGAAACTATTTTCTCTATTTAGCACTGTACTCTTAAATTTATTATTTAATTTAAAATTAATTTTAAGTTTGAAAATCCCTGTGCAAGTTAAAGGCTTTAAGATGACAGAAAACTTTTCTAAGCTAACTTTCTATTTATATGTTGTAAAATGATGATCACTGCACTATTTGTATTGAGATAGGCCTTTGAATAAAATTACACTGTTCCTTTATTCAGAGGTTTTGCTTCATCAGGTCCAATAAGGTTGCAGGATCAGATGTAGACTACAAAGACCTTCTAAAGCAATTCATATAACAGAAAAAAAAAAAAACATAAGACACAAAATCAGCACATGAAAGCAGTTTACGAAAGGAGAGCAAAGGTTTGTGCTTTTACAACAAATATGCATGCAGACAAAAACATACTGATCCTAAACTTCTTCCCTATGACAGGTGTGTTACTGAGAAGAGTTACACTGAGGACAAATTAGATTTTTCTCCATTTTTTAACTGATGATAATTCTAGCTGGGTAATGTAATGAATCACTGCACATACACAAAACACACACATACACTGCCATACATTAATGCTGGTGTGAGTAAATGGCTTCCTTCAGGTCCACTATAAAGGAATTTATTCTCCTCTATACTAGATTGCAGCTCTTCTGACCAACAGCAACCTGCCTGTCTAGACAGCTTTGGGTCGGAGCAGATTCCCCTCTTCTTAGCACCACTGTGGTGACTGGGTTTGTATGAGGTAAAGCCTTCAGAGCGTCACTTTGAGTCACACAATACCTGCATTGACGCTCTGACTCCTTGTCTGTCTCTGTTAATCTTTCTCTGTCTATCAAGTCTCAACCTTACTGTCTTTCAGAGACCACATACTCTCTGTTAGTCCATTCTTTTGGTTTCTGGTGTCATCTATCTTTCAACCACTAAAAACCTTTCTTTGTCTTTCATACTATTCATCTTATACAATTTCCAATTTCTACCCCCGCACACTTTCCACCCTGATGGTAAGTAGTTTAAGTAAGATGGTTTTCAGGATGTTTATCAAGCCTAGCACTGAAGTAAATTGCAAAGTCAAGTATACACCTTGACATTTTTCTTTTTTGAAGTTTTGGACAAGGCTAAATCATTTTTTCTACAAATCTAATGTGAGTTATTGAAGATGGGTCTCTTACTCAAAATAGACACAACAGACACAACTTAGCAACCACTTTCAGTGGCACCTGCAGCACCAAACAGAACTGCAAATAAAATGGCTGTTTACAAAACACTTCCTACATCGCTATTTTTTGGAAAAATACACTACTGTGCAAAAGTCTTAGGCCATTAGTATTTTTACCAACAATAACAACAACAATAAAAAAAGTTTTAAGCCAGTTATTTCTATCTTTTGCTGTAGTGTGTCAGTAGGAATTATCAGTTTACATTTCCAAACATTCCTTTTGCCATTAATTGTAATAATCCAGTGAGATTTTTGTATGCACACAGAGTATGACAACAGCCGTGCTCCACACAGAGATCTGATCTCACCATTATCAAGTCCGTCTGGGATTACTTGAAGAAACAGAAGAAACTGAGACAGACTAAATGTAGAAGAACTGTGGCAACTCCAAGATGCTTGAAGAAACCTACCTGCAAAGCTACAGTACTGTGAAAAGGCACTTGTGTAAAAATACTGTAAAGTGATGATGCTTTCAAAAATAATGTAGTAAATAGATTTTATTTATCAATTAATTTCTACTAACTAAATCAAATCAACATTTGGTGTGACCACCCTTTGCATTTAAAACAGCTTTTGTCCTTAGTACACTTGCGGATAGGTTTTTAGGTAGCTTTGCAGGTAGGTTTCTTCAAATGTCTTGGAGATGTTGCCACAATTCTTCTGGATTTAGTCTTCTGGATCTCAGTTTTTTTCTGATTCTTCATGTTGTGTATACAAAAATCTCACTGAATTATTACAATTAATGGCAAAATTAATGTTTGGAAATGTACTGATAAAACTTATATTTTCTACTGACATACTACAGCAAAAGACAGAAATAACTGGCTTAAAAGCATTTTTTGTTGGTGAAAATACTAACGGCCTAAGAGTTTTGCACAGTAGTGTAGGTAATCTCTCACCCTCAAAACCATTGGTTGAATCAGTGTTGCTGGGCTCCTCAAACAATCCATGATGAATGCATCACAGAGCCACAGTGTTTAAATATTTTGGAGAAATCAACACAGAGAGAAAGAGAAAAGAGGAGAGAGATGAGTAGAAGCAGAACCACATTCAGGAACATTTTCAGCAAGACTAAAGTTAAATAGCCATAATTATCTACAATCACAGTGAGTTAAATATATATGCGGATACAGGGCTTCTCAGAGGTATCCCTTATAAACACTTAGACAAGCCACAAATATGCTATATTCTCTATTCACACACATCACAGGCACAAACATGCATACTGTACGTCTGTACTCACACTGCCCTTACCATGCACTCATGAACTGTAACAAAACACACTCACAACCAACAACCTTGATCTGTGGTAAATACTTCAATGCAGAAGTTGTCAGATTCTTCTTACACTCAACCTCCCCTTCCCTGATGGAACCAGGTAGAGAGCAGTCCAAATACAAAACTAGGCATACAATATTTACTATTGTTCTATAACAAAAAGAAAGATAGGAGTGAGGCCCCAAAATAACCCTTGAAAAGCCCATTACCATCACTGTGTGAGCCTCAGCAGGAAATATTCTGAAATTTCCAACACAAATAGACTGAATAACAAATAAAAAAATTACTACATTCTGTCTTGAATGAAGAATAGTGTTGACCAAGGATATTGTTACTTTATAGCCTTTATAATTCTTCCTCAAGGAGATAAGGATTCAAAAAATGTTTTGTGAGCGTGCCACCACTGTTCATTTTCAGCAGTCACATCATGGCTTTTTGGTTAGGATGGAAAAACACCAGAGATTAATACTTTGAAAAGACAAATGCTAACAGTATGGAGAAGCAAACATCTGAATTGGGCTTCAGTAATGCAGTAAATAAAGTTTAGTAAAAGGACAATGTTTTTACCTTTGCTGTCCTTCCTGCTGCTCTGGTGAACTCTCAATTCATCTGATTTATTGAAATCAATGCTGGCATATGTGTTGATGCTGGAGCTGGTGTTTCCTCCTGCTCCACCCAATCCCCCAGTTAACCCTCCTACTACAGGAGAGAAAAATGAATGAGGGCCAGAGGGTCCATCCACTCTAGTTTGATTCTCCTTACTGACCAAGTCCAAATCAATGTAGTTCAGGCCTTGCTCCAGGGTTAAGGAAGATGCCTGAGCAGCAGGAAGATTTGCTACTCCAGGACTGGCACACTGTGGAGAGGACGGCTGATTATTAGACCAAAGGTTGCTCTCTAATCCTTGCTGTCGTGTTGGACCAACATGTGGTGTTTCAGAAAAAGGACAAGGGGAAGCAGAGGGGGAGAGTGGGTGAGTTGGGGGAGTGATGAATGTCTCTGAGCAATGCCGCCTTCTTGCTGTTGATTCCGCCCTGACTAGACGGGCACCCTGATCCATGTTTGAAAAAGCCTTGGGTGAAGGGAAATTCATGTTATGCTCCTGCTCCATGGAGGATGGCAGAGATGTTTGGCCAGCTTTTGGGGACTTGGATGTTGTATCTGCAACCAATCCAAATTTCATCTCAGTATAGTCTGTAAAAGGAGCAGCAGCCACATCTGTAGATGTCAAGCCTGTCATACTGCTCTTCCTGAGTCCCATTTTCACTTCTCGTTCTACTTGAGGAGCTCTGCTGATCTCCTCTCTGACCTTTGGGGCAGGTTTAAAAGAAGAGAGGGTAGTGAGAGAAGAAGGTGAGTTACCTAAGTCCATGTTTACATATTCAGACGATAAAGAGATGGAGGTGGAGAGGGGTGCTGAGAAGCTCCGAGGAAGGTTGGCAGATCCACCTTGACATGGCTGTGGTTGGTGAAAGGCTCTTTTATGTCCTTGTGCCATAGAGTTCCCTAGCTCAGCTGTAGTCCTCCCCTTCTTATGTCCTCCTCGCTCACCCTGATATAAAATGCTCACATACTCTCCAGGGCTCTGGGATGCAGTTGGGAGCAAAGTCTCTCTGACTCTCGGCAGCGTATTGGCTTTGGACACATCCACATAAAAAGTGGATGACTTCCTTGACAGTAAATGACCCTGTTTCTGAACACCTGGCCCACATCTCTGCTGGTGATGGTGTTGGGCTGAAACTTTGGGGTGAGCCCCCCCTACCCTGTGTCCTGCACCCAACCTAGTTGCTCTTCCCACTCCACCAACAGACAGAGACAATGACCTGTCCTCAAGGCTTTCACTACTAGCTGAACTAGAGGAAAAGGACGATGAGGACAGAGAGAGTTGTCCACCACCACCTGAGCCCACAGGTGTGTCCCCTCCACAATGATAACCACTATGCCCAACCTTTCCTCCTGCTTCACCTCTACCCATACAAACCCTGTCCAGATCATCCTCAAAACGGGTTGAGAGGGCAGTATGTTTGTATGAACGTGGCAGTGAAAAATAGGAATAAACCATCTTTGGCAGCAGTGGTTGCTGCTCTGGGTGTGATGGAGGAGTACTGCAAGCTGACCTGGCACTTATAGGTGACATGTTCATGTAGTCGCTGCCTGCCCGACTCTCCATGCTGCCCCTGCTGCCCCAAATGCATCCACTTAAGCCATGTAAGTCTGGTGAACAGCTGCTGTTAGGAGACATCATCATGTAGCCCTCATTTATGGGTAGGCGGATGTGCTGAGGGGGTGAGACACTACTGTTGGGGGTCATGGCCATGTATTCATCTCCACCCTTTGGCACTACATCTGAACCAGTAACTGACAGTGACAATGAAGCAGGAGGAGCTGTAACGCCTGGTAGCATAGACATGTATCCACTATCAATTGAGGAGTCTTCAGGCCCCCCTTTAGTACTGACACCTTTATCTGCTGAGTTTTCCTGCACCAATGATGTTGTAGCTGAACCCCCTGAGCCTCGGCGAGATGTGAAAGACTCTCTACTTGCACTGCGTGACATCCCTGCATAGTCTTCTTCGTCCTCTTCTTCTTCCTCCCTGCGGCGTGGGACCAAACGCTCTTGGGTAGAGGTGGGGGGTAGGGAAGCACGCTTGCTGAGCAGCCTGCGCTCAGCCTTACACTCGCGACTAGATGAACGACGAAGAACCCTGCGTCCATGAACACGTTTGTGAGACCCTTCTCGGTGACCCATCAGGATATAACTGGCTCCACCTTCAACAAGAGCAGCAGGGAGTCCTGCGGCTAGCAAGGAGGGCTCTCCGGGGCTGGAGCCATACTCATCTGATGAACCATAATCACTGGGTGATCCTGACATGGACACTCTTTGAGGAATTCGAGCATAAGTGCAGATGGGCACTGTTCCAAAAGCAGCTCCACCCAACCCACACTCTGACCCATGACCCGAACTGGACGAGAGGCTGGGGGCTGGGGAAGGTGCAGGGTTAGGGGTGTATCGTGCTAGGCTGAGGGTGATCTTTGCTGGAGTGGGTGCTCGTGTAGGTTTAGGCCTCAGGGTTGGGGTAGTTGAGCAGGATGAACCATTGAGACTCGGACTTGTGCTGAGTGCTGTTGCTCTGCCCCCTCCATCATCTGTACATGCCCCAATGCTGGCTGTTCGTGACCTAGAGAATCCGTGCCGTGGAGTAGGAGACGTGTTGCTGTTGGAGACTCCAGGGGTTTCCGTTCTAGCACGTCTGGAAAAGCCAACCTGTGAAGGTGGCAGATTTGGGTGGTGTCGTCTAGAAGGTACACTGATAGGGTTAGAGGCAGTTCCTCCTCCACAGCTTACACCAACAGTCTGGGATTTGCTTCTTTGACGGAACTCTTCGCACAGAGCGTTCATAGCCTCAAGAAGGGTCTCATGCATGTTCTGCGCCACCACTGAATCCTCTACTTGCATCCAGAATTCTCCAGGACCTGTCATGGCAGAACGACCCACTTCAATGAAAAAGAAGTTCTCTGAGTGGCCACAGCGTCGCACATTCATCAACTGGAGGACCACAGCTGCAACATCACAGTTGAGTTTGACAAAGTTGACTGTTTTGTCTGTCAAGCAAAGTCGGTAGATTCCAACTAGATTCCTGGCTTGGCCCAAACCTTTAGGCCAGACTTTAACTTGCCAGACCTCCTTAAAGGCAGGGCCAGGGGAAGGCAGTCCACAGTCTCCTCCACTGCCACACTCATCAGGAGTCTTACCTATAGATATAAAATAAAAATTAGAAACACAATAAAAAAAATTCAATAAATATGCATTTATTTGAGGGAATTTTAATGTAAAGTGTGTTTTGCTATATGTTGATTGTGTATATCTATCTACTTATAGACATAATTTAAACATTACATTTCTAACTTCAAATAAGGATTGTCACAAAAATTTATATTTTTTCATACAGCACACCATTAGTTGAAGGAAGCTTTGTGTTATTAAGCCACGCTAATATGAGGAAAATTATAGTCACTTACTGGTCACATCCTAAAACTTTGGAAAAATCAAATACAATGTTATACATATTTAGAGCAAAATGTTATGATGATATGCCTTTTCTATCCCAATGTCATCTTATTAACAGAACTGCCATGAAAACATTTATTATATTAAATATACACACATTTATTTAAATTACTTTATTACCACAAATTATTTAATTTTATCCTCACCTAGGTTTTGTGTAGGTTAAAAGGGCAAACGTTTATTTGTTACATTTGTGACAGCATTCAATTAAGAACAAGAAAGTAGACCTGTGCCAACCAAACCAATCAGATCAAGTCAGGACTAATTTTGACTGATTAGTCTATAATAAACTAACTGGTTGTAACTGATTTGTTTGCATACCATTCGATTTTATTAGTTTGTCTGACCAATGTTGTACTTGCATAATTTGTAGCGTGCTTGTGAAAACTGAGGAAAATTAAAGATGCTCTCCGTGCAGTAGCTTGATACAAACACTACAGCCAAGTGAATCCATTATAGCCTTTACAGACGCTAATCAAACCGAGGAAGGCTTATAGAATCGCTTGCTCGGCAACTAATGTCTCCATATCATCACGTTGATGGCCTGCTGTTCAACCCGGTGATCGGTTCATTCAAAAGGCGGGGTGGGGGGATCGTATTCTACTAAAACACGAGGGATGGGGCAAGAGGAGACCCGTATTCTAATAAACACGCACGGCTGCCGCGGCTCCCCTCCCCGGCAGAATCGCTATGACAGAAATGTAGGTTACACGCACAACATGCACAAATGTGTAGAAAAACAAAAACAGTCGTGAGCGTTGCAGCAGCGCCCGCTACACAATGCGCCACTCTGTGCACAATGTGCATTACGCACTATAGGCTAGTAGTTCTGTCTAGTGCAGAGAGCATTTAAATATTGAACATTCTGCATCTCGATTTTCTATTAACAATCTAATTAAAATCAAATTACGAATTCGTCAATTTGTGAATGTAGGCTACTGAATGGCTCTACAAATCATGAACCGCAATCAATTTGGCCATTTTAATACCGCGTGCATCCACATTTCCAGGTGTGGTGGCTACATTAAACAGACGGGTGGGTAGAACGTGCATTTGAATCCAAACAGCTTTGCAAATATAGATCCACTGAAGCCAAGGGGGCTCCCATCATCAACGCGCCAGTTGATGGGCAGGTTAAGCAACTACAAACACACAGGTCCATGCTGCAGCCATATGTGAATGACAGGTCATTTACGAATTCTACTCAAGGGTACAATCATAGTTTTCTGGCTCACATTTACATTGTAGATCCAGCATGGCCTGGTACCATTCGTTTTGGACCTCCTCAGTGTCCGCGGCTATGGCAAAGCTCTCCCCGCGGGTATACAGCACTATCATATGCTTGTTCTTTGAATCTGCCCGTTTGTTGATGTTGAAGCAAGAGTCCAGGTTCACTGCTTTCTTTGGGACTGGTGACTTGCTTCGGAATTTCTTTTCGTTTTCATAATATTCGAGTCTGGCTGGGCCCTGCTCCGAGGCATCCCGGAGAACGAAAAAGCGCCGGTGCATAGATTTCTGCTTGCGGAGATAACCGCTTTTCCGCACGTCCTCGTAGCTCTGCTGCTCCATCGTCGTCTGGTTCTCCATTACTGGGCGAGTTGCTTGTTTTTTTTTTTTAATCCACCAATGTCTGCCTAAAATGTGTGGTATGTTTTACATTCGTTCATGACAGCAGGAGTTCTCTTCTCTCTCATCATGCAATCATGCGCCCTCTAGGAGAGTCCAAATAAGTGCTCGAGCTGGTTTTCCTCCTGGTCCAGCTTGTACGGTTACGTGCACCCAGGCTCCACTGACAGGCGTGCACATGCGGCATACGACGTCTGCACTAGCATGCAATTCTGCTGTGTATCACTGCAAGCGTTCCAGAATTGTTTACTGTACAGCTCTAGCCCGCACACTCGGATGCCCCCCTCTGCCTGTACATCTATGAGACTGGTAAACCCGCTGATGCCAGTTCATGTAGCCTACACGGTGTACACTGAGCGGAACTGAGAGACTGCATTGCTTTCATTGATGTCCGGAGATGGATTCGTTGAACGAGGCAGTTCAGAATATTCTTGGTTTAATAAACACATTTCGCGTGCCAGATTTTCTATTCCACATAAATGGTTTCTTTTAATGGCCAGTTTGTGAATTTGGATATGGCAACTTGGAGGAAATGCACGTCGGATGTTTTTTAGAATAAATTTTTTAAGGACAATTTACACGATTCTGTTTTTCACGTAGCCTAGTAGTGCATTTTTTAATTATTAAATGCGGAATCCCCTTCTCTCCGGTCATTGGCAAGTCTCTTGCGCTAGTGCATCCCTCATAGCGAGGCGTTTGCGACACCTGTTGGTTACCTTCTGCAATTTTTGTGTTAGTGCAATACGGCGAAACTCGCTTGCCAGTTTTCACCTGTATCAAGAAATTATGAATATTAATGCTGACTGAATTAATGCTGATGCAAAATCGGCAGCTAATGAAAATACATGCACATAATCCATTTACAACATGAACATGAAACAGACACTTAAAATTTCATCTGAAAACGAGCAATTTGTGTTAGATGTTAAATGTTAGAAATTCTTTGTATCTTCCCTGTCTAACAATGTAACGTTATATTGTGCAATAAAAAGACAAATAAATCCATAAATACAACGCGGACTACTGTGTTTCCCGGAGTTTTGTTCAGTCAATTTATATTGGATATTTTACCAGTATTAACAACAGTTAGTTATGTGTTTTATATGTATTTTGTTTGTTTGTTTTTTGAAGGGTTGAATGAGATCGACAAAAAATAAGTACAAATAACTACAAATGTTCCGTTGTTTTAACTGCACGCAACGAAGGGAACGTTTTAGTTGGCCAACTACTAAACGTTCGCCACTGCAGGGTTATCGGGTGAGCGGGTCGCTTCGTCTCTTCGTAAGATATTAGAATATTGTCGAAAAGTTATTTTAAACGAGGAGGGAGATGGAGGTAAACGGCGGTCCTGCGACCCCCGCGGTGATTGCTGACGTCTCGTTCTCGTTTCGAGATGAACTGGCTGCGACCCTGCAGAACGCGCTCGGTGTCGCGGTAGAGGTCGCCGTCGCGGAGATCACCAGACTGCTGGACAGAGCGCTCAGAGACGTGCGAGACCAGATTCAAGAGGCGCTGCAGGACAACAGTGCGCTCAAGTCCAGGCTACAAATAGCTGAAACACAACTTTCTAATGTGTGTGGTCGCTTGAATCAACAGCAACAGAGGCTCGAAGATGTGCCCATCGGTAGTAGCAGTCAGCTGGTGACAAGCCCTCCCATCAGTTGCAGCAGGGTTGAGCGCGGCTGTCGACAGTTAAATAGCCTTAATGTCGGGCAACAAACCGAGCCCGCCGTGGACTCGGAACATGATTATGAGGTGTGTGGATCCAAGGAAACTAATGTATTGCGGCGAGGATCAGTCTATGGGAAGCCCCACGGAGGCGCGTGCGCTCAGACTTTAAACTCGGATTCACTTGAAGAATCGACACACTATAGATTAGATGAGACAAATGGTAAGATATTTGAAGACGATTAAAATGCGTGCGTTTAAAGGCTTAAACCACTTAAAACGACCGACTGTCAATGATTTCGCAATAACAAACCGCCTCTGTAACAGCTGGCACATTTTGGCTTCATGTTTACGCTTTCCTTGTGCATTTATAACCCTTGTGGGTTGTTGTTACCCGTAACTGTGGTGCTGTCGTAGCGCTGGGACCCATTTACACTCGTATGACAGTGTTCAAGTTTCAAGTTGCCTAAAAAAGGCAGCTTTCACAGAAAGAAGACTATAAAAAGGCTAGAGTAAAAACCTGTTAATTGGTTACCAAACCATATACGTTTTTTTAATCACATTATATGTAATTTTACTGTCACTTCACATGTTATATATATATGTGTAATTTATAAGTATAGTTTTTTCTTGGTTTTGTTATCAGCGGTAGGGTGTTTTATTACATTTCTGTTATTGTGTGAATATTTATAGCATTACTTTATTTTCATATGTGTTGCCCTGATGGTGTTTTGTCTTGTATGACCCTCTGTCCTGTCTGTATATAAGTATTAGTCATGTTTTAAGGCCATTTATGATGAACTCTGACTCAATATGTGGTATTCTAATGTACCCACCTGTATTATCATGGTGGTTATCAGTACATTTTAAGGTAAAATGTAGATTTTGATGGTTCAGATAGACTGGTTTACTAACATATTGTTTCTGGTATAGCTGCCATTTTTAATCAAATTTAACACGATTTTTTTAATCTACTGTGCATGTTTTGGACCGTATTGATGAAACTTAATGAGTCACTCCCTTTTCAGACATCAAGAATGAGCAACACAGTATGACCAAAACTGTGCAGGCATGTGCTGGGACAGTCACAAGTGTATTGTTGAGTGAGGAGTCATCCATGGAAGTGGCTGTAAAGGTAGAGAAAGAGGAGATTTATGGTGACCCAATCCAAGTGTCCCTCTCTGTAGCGGAGGAGCCTAACTCAGACAGCCTTTCTCTGGCTCAGTCTCGACTACTGGAAGACTGGAGACCTGAGCCATTGCAGTCAGAGAGCTGCCAATCAAACATGCACTGCCAGTACACCAACCAATCCCTAGGTAAGTACTGTGTAAGTAATATTCCATGCTAGTGGGGCTAGGCCTGTCGCAATAATCAATATATCGACTTATCGCGCAATATATGTACATGACCTCAATAATTTTTGGTGATGCAATATATCTCCCATTATATTTACTTAAAAATTAATGTCACCATGTTTTGTACGTTCCACTTGCGCCTGTGTCTTTTGCAGCTTCTTGTACATAACGTGGTGTAGTCATGAGGTGCTAGTTCAAATTTAAAAAATGCTACAAAAAAAGTTTAATCTGCAGATATGGCCTTGTTTAGGGATCTGTGTCTTTGTGCATACGAATATCTGACTGCTAAGTAGTGATTGTGTTTTTCAGCAATAGTGTGCACCCTTAATTTACAGAGAAAAGAAGGTCAGGGACAAATCTGTAGATGGAAAAATCTCCATACAAGTTCTTTGTGCATTTTTCTTTTTTCTACTTGTTACTTTGCACTTTTTGTTAGAAAATGTTTATTTACTATTTATTCAGGTTTTTTAAGGCATCTAATATTTTGATACTTAATTTCCATGATCTAAATATTCTTAAAAATTAAAAGTTTGTTGTCATTTGGAAGTGTGTAGGCCTTCTTGCATTATTATGCTGTTACATTATGATTATATATTCAGTGGCATAAAATGGTCTTTAAAATGACAATAATATCGCTTATCGCAATTATTTCTGGGGCAATATATCACACAACAAAAAGTTGTTATCGTGACAGACCTAAGTGGGGTTGATATTAGTTTGCAATGAGTACATTTATGGACTAATTAATCAATTTAAGCAAGGGTATATGCCATTATACAAGGTTTTTTTCATGTAGTTTTCCCTTTTCTCTGCCCCTAGACTTTGATTTCCTGTCATCCTCAAGCTCAGGCCAACAAACACACTTCCAAAAGCTCCACAACAACAATCGCAATGGCCCTGAGCACCATGCATTTCCCCCCAGCCGAAACCTGTATCGTTGTGGCCTGTGTGGACGAGACTTTAACCGTAAGCACCATCTCAAGATCCATCAGAGGATCCATACAGGGGAGAGGCCGTACACTTGCTCCATCTGCAGCGCGCGCTTCCGTCACGCATTGACACTCAAACGCCACTTCCGCCTCCATACGGGAGAGAAACCTTATGTTTGTGGTCAGTGTGGGAAAAAGTTTCGAAATGATGGTGGATTGAAGGTCCATCAGTGTTCATGACAACAGTTGTATAAATGCATTATTTATAGTAGTCTTGTGTTGCAGGATGAAACCAATATAGGGTCACCCCAGAAACCAAAAGTTTATTAAATGGATAGTTCACCCAAAAATGAAAACTCTGTAATAATTTACTCACCTTCATATTGTTCCAAATGACTTTGGTTAATCTTTTGCTTTTTCACTTTTTCAAATTTAGTTAGTCTGTAATGTTGCTGTTTGAGCATAAAAAAGATCTGCAAAGTTACAAAGCTCAAAGACCACTTCAAAAGGAGATATTTTATTTAACAGAAATCACTTTTCAAAAAATACAACGAACGCCTCGTTTGGACTACAACGCATATTTTCCGGGATTTGTGATATCACAAATATCGACGAATGGGACGAGACCTGGTTGAGCTGCACTAGAGAAGGCAACGAGTGTTATCACTATGTCGAAAACACGCTAGCTTTCCCAAGGCAGACGAACTTAGAGTGGTTACAATCATCCGGTTTTAAATCGCTCTCAAATTGATTTGATTTTGACGCAATATTTACACTGAAGCTTGCAGGCGGCTGTGGTAAGGGGCATGACATTTCCTGACCAGGCGCCGAGTGCTGCCAATCACAACACACACTGGCCCAGCTAACCAATCAGCACATTTGGTATTTCAGAAGGCGGGCCTTCATTTGATACAGGAACTATTCGAGCCGTTCATGCCAGACTGGAGAGAGAGGTGTTGCAATAATGTAAAATATGTGAAAAATAATGTGTTTTTCGAACAACCTAGCATGAGAGCCTGTTCTAGTACACCCCAAAAACAAAATCAAGACTTTGTAAAAGAGCATAATAGGATCCCTTTAAGATATTTTTAATAGAGATGCTCCGATCGACCGCCCTGGGACTGGAATTAGCCGATTTTCCTCGTGATTGGCCCGGCCCAGTGACCGGCCGGTCAGTCTGCCGATTCCGAGCCGGTCTGTTTTGAAGTCACACTTACGCATACATCCACATGTAAACATGTATTTATTTTGTGCCAGATGAGGCTTGCACTGCCTAAATGAGTGTGTGAGAGAGACTCGTGCAGAAATCCAAATGAGCGCAACAGCACTCACAGAAAGTTATAGATGCATACTGCGCTAGAAAAAAAAAAGTATAAAATATAATTTAGGTAAGCAATATTACATGGCCAAGATGTTTCCCCGAATATCAATATCAACATGATTGCAGTGTGACACTGATTTTATACTATAGTAGTTCAATAAACAAGAAGTTAAAATTAATTGACTTACATTTTAGACACAATATTGACTGTTTTTGCTCATTTTTGCAAATGAAAATCGTTCCGATCAAAATCACAGCAGAACTGTAGTGTGTCTCGGAGTAACACAGCAGTGTTTCGTTACTGAATGAATCCACGTTTTTGAACGAATCAATTGAGTCAATGATTCAGTGGCCCATTCATAAATATAGTCACTTGCCTCGTTTCTGATTGAATCAGCTGTTTGAACGAATAGGTTGAATGAATTAGGGCTGTTGAATCGCAGTTGAATCGCATTCGATTATGAACGCGATATTGTGTAGCTTGTCAGCGAACTACGGCTCTGTGTAGTAAATGCCGTTCCATCTGAAAGCACGTGATGGAGATTCACTACTGATCACAGAACCTGCTTTACTGACGAGATGCGCATGACAATCGCATGCGATTTATTGTGCAGCCAAAGAATGAATGACTAAAGGACTCACTCATTAAAACAGTAATTTGCCGCCACCTACTGGTGGTTTGATTATATTTAAAAGTATTATTGCATTTTTCCCAACATTTATTTGTAGGTTTAAAAAAAATATGTAAAACATTAATCTTATAAAATTATTTATGCATTTTTAAATTTTGTAGTATAAATGCATTTATGGCAACTCAGCTTCATCAAACAGTCTGTTTAAATACATCTAATGCCACTTCCGATGCAGCTTCTGTTTCCACTGCAGATGGATATTTTGAGAGTTGTTTAAGTGAGAGAACATCTGTAACTTAGTCCAGATTTGGGGAGTTGTAATGTTTAATAATTTATTTTATTATGTAAATAATTTTTTGCATTGAAATTTGCATAGATTTTTCTTTAAATATTCTGTCAATTATTGTTCTTAGAGAGAAAATCAGAATTGGTACAAATCAGTATCGGCAGGTCACAAAAAAAATCTGAATCGGCCAAGAACATTGCAATCGGTGCATCTCTAATTTTTTTTGAAACCTGAGCGGTTTCTGTCCCTCCATTAAAAGTTCAGGTAACCAAACCTTACAAGAACCAAAATGCAGTTTTAAAATGTAATATAAAAACGTGATATAAATCACTTAAAAAAATTATCCTTTTATTTACATCTCAACAATGATCAACACACATACATTGGACATCACTTTTGGTGAATACAGAAGCTCAAAATGTGTGTGATACATGGGAATCAATGAGGTTTGTTGTAGCTCGTGACACATGCACAAGCATCCATATTTACCATATGTGATGCGCTTTATGTATGTGCGTTTATATATTTAATCACAAGAATTGGATTAAACGGCTTGATTCATATGGATTTTACAATGCCCTTGTGACCTTTTTGTATCTTCTAAGTTTTAGTTACCTAGACTTTCAGTGAAGGGACAAAACATGTTTTATTAAAAATATCTTAATTTGTGTTTCAAAGATTAACATGATAAAGGACATGATGGTGAATAAAATAATTAAATTTTTTGGGTGAACAATCCCTTTAAGATGATATTCCTGGATTTATCCCTGAAATGACTGTCCCTGCTGTGGATAAACACATCTGTCAAATGGATATCAGTTGTACCTTAATGCCTTTAAAAATATCTTTCTTTCCCTAAGATTTAAAGTGCCTGACAATAGGACCCTGAATCTGGACAATACTCTGTTGTGTAAGACTTTAATATGAATACAGTTAGATTGAATCTCCACACCAGAATACTGAATGCAGTCTCTTTACCAGATCCTGTCAATAGACATCTGTTTTGTCTGTTATCCAAAACTGTCAGCAGAGTTTGCATTTTGTATTGTACCCAAAACCGTATTAACTAAAAGTTTTCTATCAGCCTGAGAGGTTGACAGAAGAATAACATGAAATAGCCAAAAGCATGAGATGAAGTGATGATAAAAAATGACCAAGGTTTATGTAATAATCTAAAGGCTGGAATATACTACAATACTTTTGTCCCAATTTCTCCCCTGATTTACAGTCTGCAGAAGTGGATGCTAGTTGCAGAAAGTCAGAGCCAGCCTGCAGATTTGAGTTGACAGATTTCAAAGGAAATCGGGTAGTGTATGTGACTGTTTACAAAGTTGGTCAGTGTATGATCCCTAGCATTCAGATTTTAAAAGTTGTGTAGTGTATTCCAGCCTTTAGTTGCCTATGTTTCAGTGCTCAGACTTCATCTCAACTTCATCCCTTCTGTATTTTGATCAGCACAAATCCAACAAGTTTTATACCAATCTAAAAGCAATTAACTACATTATCCTGTACTTTATTGAAGTTTACTTGAGTTGTTATTCCTGCTAACCAAAGACCAAGTCAGTCAGGTGTAAGGCATAGATAGCATAGATTCAAAGCACAGGGGAAAGATGGGATCAGTGCAATGTTCTATTTCTTTTGTATATTGAATGAGTTTGTGAAATTAATTCTGCTACTGATTACTTCTGTATTGCAAATGACAACTCTTGCATTTGCATTTTAGACAATGTCCAACCCTGGAGGAATCTCTGTTCAGGTTTGTGGTGACATAAATCTCTGTCTTTCTGCTCTCGGCTTTGTGCAAGTTAGATTCCAGTAGTTTGCATGATCCTTCCTACAATCATTTCGCAAGCAGATGAAACAGAACTGGTGAAAGCATGATGTGATTGTGCATGTTACAAACTTGCATCCTTTTTCGTGCATAATCAGATTATGACACTTGGGACAGGCTCTGAACATTGGACAACCAAGCACTCTGCTCTTTGGATCTGAGACCAATTCACAGGTTAGCAGTGTGGAGACGAGGGGGCACAGCTTGTTGGTGCAGGCAGCAGAAGTGCAGGGGTAAAGGCAGGAGCCACAGAGGAGCTGAGTGGTTGGGCATCGAGTGCACTGAAGCAGTTTATCAGTAGTACCTTTTATATATGCAGGTTTAAGTGCAGAGAAACAAACCGGGCACTTTGGAAAAATGTAAGATATGGGTGGAAATGAATAAAGATTTACAACTTCATGACACTATGTTGAGTCTGGTTCAGATTAAGTTGATGACAATGCAATGAAGTTGATATGCAGTGCTTACTGTGTTTGTGGGATCTAGATTGTTTCCATCTTCCTGAGATCCAGAAGTCTTTACGGATTGGTTATTCATTAATGATTGAGTTTGAGAGAGAGGAGAAAGCGCCTTCACACAACAGACAAAAGATACAGTGACACATTTGATCAGTTTAATCCAGTGATTTAACCAAAAGCACTGCCAGCAATAGCGCTCCATTAGACATTACTGTCTTTATGGTAACCTGCTATTTTTAAGCAGCTTTTTAAGGATCTTTTGTATATTTAATGATGCAACATCGTAGTTACAAGCCAAGAATGTATTCAACGTAAAAGTATTCTCACCTTTAAAACACTTCCCTCCTGGCTGAGATCATCAGTCAAATCGTACACCTGTGAATTTCCTACAGAATAATAATTGGACGTTTTTTGAGCATTATAACGTGAAATGTGCAATAAGAGTAACTGAAGCATTGATTAGGCATGATGCGTCATAGTATTCTCAGGACAAAGTGAAAGTGAAAGTCATTTTTCAATGGTTGTGAATATATTTATAAACAAATGTATTAATAATTTGCCATTCAAAATGTAAAAATGGTTAATAAATAACAAATACCAGTTCCCATTATTGTCCTTCCTCTTCCATTCCACTGTATAACTGTCTTTCTCACGCTTCTCAGCTCTTCCTTGTTTGGGTTTACTACCACACAGTTTTTTCTGGTTCTTCTAGTACGTTTCATTTGATCTGTTTGAGTGAGATTATTTAAAAATCCTCACCGAAAATGTCTGTGCTGTGCTGTCGATCTGTTCTGTGTGTGAATGAACGTGCGACAGCATTTGTTTACAGGAAACCCCACAGCTGAGCTCTGGAAAGTACTGGAAATTCATGACATCATAATTAAACCTTTAGTGATTTTAAAGGGGTGGTTGATTGCGATTTCACTTTTTTAACATTAGTTAGTGTGAAATGTTGCTGTTTGATCATAAACAATATCTGCAAAGTTACAAAGCTGAAAGTTCAATGCAAACGGAGATATTGTCTTTTAAAATTCTGGCGGTTTAATGCCTACAAAAACGACTGGTAAGGGACTACAACGAGTTACTTCCCAGGTCCGTTACGTCAAGAACCCAGAATTTTACATAAACCCCGCCTCCAGGAACACGCAGCAAAGGGGGCGAGGCCATGCTGCCCTGCTTTAGAGAAGAGGAAGAGAAAACTACAGGTGCACGCAAAAATCTATTCATATATGAATCGTGATTCTGTCTTCTAACGATTCTGATGGATTCACAAGTTTGAAAATCAATGTTCTAAAGCAGCGTTCTCATCCTGTTCCTGGCCTCGCCCTGCTCTGCACACGCTCTGCATCTCTCTCTCTCTCTCTCTCTCTCTCTCATTCAGATCATCAGCTCAGTGAATACACTTATTTTCACATACTATAGTTATGAGAAGCGTTATACATGGACTCGCGTGTGGTTGCTGTACTGTATTAAAGCTTTAATCACAATAAAACCGTATATTAACACAATCAAGCCTATAAAAAAAACAGTCAACCACCCCTTTAAATCTTTTGCGTATTTGTGAATTAAAATATACAGTCCATAATATAATCCATAATATTCCATTGCAAACATGTATTGAAATTTGGGTGCGTAAACTGTCTCTGAGATTCATAAAAGAAACAATGTTACTGTTTCTCTCTAATTTTAAAATCATATCAAATGTGAAATACTTGACCTTTTGCGTTTTTTTAACAAACGAAGCATTAACACATGTTAGACTGCCCCCCATAAACACAATCAAGCCTATAAAAAAAAACAGTCAACCACCCCTTTAAATCTTTTGCGTATTTGTGAATTAAAATATACAGTCCATAATATAATCCATAATATTCCATTGCAGACATGTATTGAAATTTGGGTGCGTAAACTGTCTCTGAGATTCATAAAAGAAACAATGTTACTGTTTCTCTCTAATTTTAAAATCATATCAAATGTGAAATACTTGACCTTTGCTATAAGTTATGTATGCATAGTACTTAAAAAATAAACATGTTTTTAGCTGATCAGAACTTTATTGTAATAAAAATGCATTATATTCCTGGAAAAGTTTATAAACAAAAGGTCAATATACATATTTCATAATATAAAAAAATCCATTTAGACTCAAGGTTTAAATGTAAATAGTGAGTTTTGCTACTGTAGATGTTGATGTTGGATTAGCTCTTATGTTTATATAAAGCATAAATACTTCATCTAAGAACCTGAGAGGTAACCTGTCAAACAAGTTTTCTTGCAGAGCGCATGCCTGTACTGAAAAGTCAAACATTTATTTCTGTATGAAAAAATCTTTACTCACAATTAAATACTTGAAAACAAGTGGTACATTTTTAAGATTTAAAGCTACTAGCTCGAAGCCACTAGACATTAATTTCCAAAAACATAAAAAATACAAAACAATAAAAAGCTAATGTAACAAATCATTATTAACAAGCCTGTTTGTTTGTGCGACATTAACAATAGCCATTATTTTGTAGGCACCCAAAGCTAAATATTTAGCCTGCCACTATGCACACAGTGTGGGGAACACATATGTAATAAAATTCATCCTCTTATGCACCAGTCCATCGAGCGTCACCCACCCCTGTAAACACGCTGATATATGTGTGGAAGAGACTATAAATCCGGCTCTAATCCCCTGTCTTGAGCTGAAACCCCATTATGTCTGATGGTCCTTATGTGATTTTGACCTCTTCTGAATCATGAATAGGATACTGTGTGTGTGTGCGTCAGCACTCTTGTAAGTGTACTGTATGTGCATGCATATTGTATGCTTGTTTGTTTCGGTCTGTCCAGTTCTGCCTTTTAGATTTCATAACATCAGTCAAGACAAAGTCTTGCATTCTCCCTAAGGTCTGAACCCAAACGTGTTTAATGTGTCTTTGATCTCCCTATAGTCCTGCCAGCAATAAAACTTTTGCCAGTCACAACACAAGAAGGCCTCTGATGATACGATTCCATATGATGTGGCATTAACTGTTTGCCAAAAGCAGTTCTCACTCAGTACTTCTGCACATCAGTTTGGTCTCTGTGAACACATTGTGATTGTTAATTAGAAATAATGAAGCTTAATGTAGAAAAAAATTTGACCACATAATTTTGTAACAAATTACTTAAAAAGGAACTAAAAAAGTGATAGTTCACCCAGATATGAAAATTTGGCCAAAACCTGTATGAACTATTTTCTTCTGTTAAACACAAAACAAGATATTTGAAGAATGTGGGTAATTAGTTGTTGATCCCCACTGAAAAAAAAAGTATATATATACTGTATATATATATACACGGTGCAATGGGGACCAGAAATTGTTTAGTTTACCCACATTCTTAAAAATATCTTCTTTTGTGTTCAGCAGATGAAATAAATTCATACAGGTTTAGAACACCTACAAGGGGAGTAAATGATAACAGAATTTTCATTTTTGGGTGTACTATCCCTTTAAAAGTTTAGCTCACACAAAAATGAAAATTCTGTCATTAATTTCTCACCCTCGTGTCGTTCCAAACCCGTAAGACCTTCGTCCATCTTTGCAATACAAATTAAGATATTTTTGATGAAATCCGAGAGCTTTCTGACCCTGCATAGACAGCAATGGAACTACCACGTTCAAGGTCCAGAAAGGTAGTAAGGACATTGTTAGAATAGTCCATGTGACATCAGTGGTTCAACCTTAATTTTATGAAGCTACGAGAATACTTTTTGTGCACAAAGAAAACAAAAATAATGACTTTATTCCACAATTTCTTCTCTTCCGTGTTCATTGTCTGTATATTCTGGTTCGAATACGTAAGGCTTGGCAAAAAAATTGCAAGTCATCCTCTCTGTCGAAATCTGCAGACATGTTTACGAAGACTTTTATGTACAGTGTGAGTCTTCTTCTGCTTATAAGAAGACACAAGGCGCAGCGCATTCGGGTTCTAAGTCAGAACTATGGCTCCTGTGTCAGCAGGATCACATGCGTGTGTTGAGGTACTCTCGTGAACGCGCATTAAAGACTGACACGGAAGAGAAGAAATTATTGAATCAAGTCTTTTTTTTTTCTTTGCACACAAAATGTATTCTCATAGCTTCATAAAATTAAGGTTGAACCACTTTTGTCACATGAACTATTTTAACGATTACCTTACTTTCTAGGCCTTGAACGTGGTAGTTGCATTGCTGTCTATGGATCAGAAACCTCTTGGATTTCATCAAAAATATCTTAATTTGTGTTCCGAAGATGAATGAAGGTCTTATGGGTTTGGAACAACATGAGAGTGAGTGATTAATGGCAGAATTTTCATTTTTGGGTGAACTATCCCTTTAAGTTACATACAGAGAATATAGTTGCGTATGTCACAAAAGAAAGTGAGAAATTGTGCTGGATGTAACCTTTGTCTATAAATAGTTGGTTTATTTAACAGTTAACATTAGTCACCTTATCTCTATGGCTCTGCTGATGAGCCCTGAACTGCTCAGGGTTTGTGAACATCTGTTGGCAGAATGGGCAGACTGACTCGGGGAGGGTATTCCACGGTACCTGTCTGACTGAATCAGGAGAGTTCAGTTGTTCTTCCAGGTGATCTGCCTTTATCCAGTGCTTCTGTTTATCTGTGTGCACCATGTTAATAACCGACGGTCTGTCGTTTCTCACCACCGCTGCATCGCTATGAGATCCAGAACCAGATTCTGATCTGAATCCGCAATCTGATTGTAAAACAGCTTTTGGTTTAGTAGCACAGGACCTTAGAGGTGCGTTACCTTTCTCTAACTTCTGTCGCACCTCTGAGGTGTAGTCGTATTGAGGCCTCTCCTCCTTACCTGAGACTGAGGTGTGTGTGTCTCTTGGGAAAGAAAATGCAGTAACTCTATTCCTGTTCTCGTTGTTTTGATCTCCTGCCTCATTCCTTAGGTTATTCTTCACAGTCCCAGAGTCGTCCTGTTTCCCCTCTGCATTAAACCTGACCAGCCCTGCGCTCCAGCTTTCTAATGGAGGTACGGACAGCTGCTGAATGCAGTGGTAGAGAGATGGGTAGTCCACATATTTAAACTTGGGAACCTTTTCCTTAGGACTGGTGGGCCTGTAGTCTGGTGCCTTTGTCAATGAGCAGGATCCCAGCCAACCGTTGGGTGGAGGCACAGAAAGCTGTTGGATGCACTGGTGCAGAGAAGGGAAATCCACATACTGGAAACGAGGCACCTTGCGAGGGATATCACAGAGATTGTCTTTTCTCACACGCATTTGTGTCGAGGTCTCAGGGTCACCCCGCGCCTTCCTCACCGCTCTATCCTCTGTGTTGCACTCTGCTGAGGCGGAGCGCTTGGCATTGTCTATGTCCTAGTTCTAGGCGAATTATAATTCAGCTCAGACTCCGTTTACTCGAGTCACCCGAGCGCGAGTTGACACCCAATCCTCCACACGTCTTTAGCAATCAGTCATATTAGCCCTGACATATGCACGCAAAACAGAGATGTCTTTCCTTCTTTTAAAATCGCACGGATATACAACTCGTTTAAATGTTTAAAATAATAATACATCATGGCAAAATTAACTAGGACCTTTGTCTCTTGTGTGTTGACATTATTTTGCCCATAATGTCAACACACAACTCTTGCTCAGTGTAGGAGAAACTTCCATGTTTGTAGTTTATATTTGTTACTCGGA
Source organism: Sinocyclocheilus grahami (assembly GCF_001515645.1). Classification (NCBI taxonomy): domain Eukaryota; kingdom Metazoa; phylum Chordata; class Actinopteri; order Cypriniformes; family Cyprinidae; genus Sinocyclocheilus; species Sinocyclocheilus grahami. The sequence continues at coordinate 311,951 of NW_015505394.1, read as the reverse complement.
TGTGCAGGTAGAAGACTTTGTGTTGACACATTATCTAAAACTCTCCAAACAAACAAAATATATGATGACTGAGGAAATCCTATGACCTTTTTTGCTGTTGATAAAATGATTTTTCTTCACAGTTTTTATGTTCCAACAGTGGAGTGGTGCATCAGCTACTTGTGTCATTTAAATTTCATAATTCTAGGAAGGTTACTATGTAGATTAAGGGTTCACTTACTTATATGGAGCTAAATGAGCAGATGGATAGACTAAATACTAAGAAAGAATGTACACACTCACTAAAATCAGCTTTTATTTACACAATCACAGACAAGAAGAAAAAATGGTGAGACTGCAATTGAAATTCAGCTACATCCTGCTGTGATTGTAGCTCCCCAGATTGTGGTTTAGGTATCAGGTGACAGAACGTCATCCTGGACAGCCACAGGCGCCAGAACCCTCCTATCTTAATGAAGATATCCAGACCACACATTCAAAATTCATGAAGTATAATGCCCCTTTAGGGCGCACATGCATTTACTGAGTGTATGAGCAGGCAAAGTATATAGTGCTGAGAATTTGGATAAATCTCGGTTAAGTTTTCTCTTTGGTAACAGACTGCAGGTCAGGACTTTGAAGCAGGGTTTGACATCAGGGTATTACGCATGGAATGTGCCGAATATCAGGATCATGTGCCATGCTATTATAAACCTGACAATTTGAGTCTCAGCTCACGAGTTTCCTTTTTAATATATCATTATCTCTTACTCTTAACTCAAAGAGGACAACAGTGTTAAGCCACTCAGATGAGACCAAATAATTTTCTGCCATATAATTTTGGATTTGAAAGGTGTTTGCTTGGCCGTGAAAACTGTTCTGAATGCATTTCACTTTCTAGAAAGGCCAAACAGTGCCACATGAAATTAAACTGAATGAAAGCATTTTCAAAACGAGACTGTGAAGAAGTTCTTTTTTGAACTAACACCTAGTTTTTAAAGCCTGATATTCCTAGCAAATAAAATCAACACAGAATTTAAAATAATTTCAATACATTGATATTATTGGCGGTATTTCCACTGAATTATAACTAAATTGACAGGTGTCATTATAAACAAGCACCATCAATTTGTTGCTTTTGCTTGTTTTGTTTTGTATATATATATAAACAATGAAATAAAGAAAAAAATCTCTTTGCAGAAGTGCATTAACTGAAGGGATTGCATAACTGCAGATATGAATGAGGCGTGTGCTGCTGCTCTCATTTTCTTGTCTTGATGAACTGTTGTCTCAGCAGTATCTTTAATTTAGTATTAGATGAACTGCAGTATAAACTCTATACAGTTTTTAAAAAGTCCTCTGTGACCATCCATAGCAGTTGGTACATGCCGTCTTGTTGAGCTGATGGTTTTGATGGGCTGGCATTCAGAGTTCAAGTGTTTTTGCTTCCTGTCAGATGCCCTAGTGAGCTTTTCCACTCTTTTTAGGAAAGAATAAAGTGAAACAGTGCCACATGAAATTAAACTGAATGAAAGCATTTTCAAAACGAGACTGTGAAGAAGTTCTTTTTTGAACTAACACCTAGTTTTTAAAGCCTGATATTCCTAGCAAATAAAATCAACACAGAATTTAAAATAATTTCAATACATTGATATTATTGGCGGTATTTCCACTGAATTATAACTAAATTGACAGGTGTCATTATAAACAAGCACCATCAATTTGTTGCTTTTGCTTGTTTTGTTTTGTATATATATATATAAACAATGAAATAAAGAAAAAAATCTCTTTGCAGAAGTGCATTAACTGAAGGGATTGCATAACTGCAGATATGAATGAGGCGTGTGCTGCTGCTCTCATTTTCTTGTCTTGATGAACTGTTGTCTCAGCAGTATCTTTAATTTAGTATTAGATTAACTGCAGTATAAACTCTATACAGTTTTAAAAAAGTCCTCTGTGACCATCCATAGCAGTTGGTACATGCCGTCTTGTTGAGCTGATGGTTTTGATGGGCTGGCATTCAGAGTTCAAGTGTTTTTGCTTCCTGTCAGATGCCCTAGTGAGCTTTTCCACTCTTTTTAGGAAAGAATAAAGTAGAAAAGGGTAGTCGATGGGGTGAACACCTCAATCCACCCCTTTCATCCCCTTGCCCCACTTTCTCCTAAATTCGATAGGCTGGTGCAGAAACATGAGCATCACAACCTATTGGAAGGCACAGAAACAGAACAGCATGAGTACAGAAGTTTAACAACCTTAAGTTGCATGGCTCATAGGGATATTTCACACAAAAATGAATAAATAAATAACTTCTGTCATAACTTACTCACCCTCATGTTTTTTCAAACCTGTTTTATTTTCTTTCTTCTGTGGAACACAACAGATATTCAGTGGAATCCAAAGCAGCACTGGACCCCACTGACTTTTCAAAATACTTTTTTTTTTTGTGTGTGTTACACAGCGGGAAAAAATCATTCGTAAATGAATTTTCATTTTTGGGTGTACTGGCCTTTCAAGTTGCTCTTACATGACATGTTGGTATACATGTATATAAATGCAACAGCAACTACATTAGTGAACTGTAAACACTTTCTTTGATTCATTAAGTAGAACATTGAAATCAACCAAACAAAGAAAGAAGTCAAATATGACTGAAGTAACTGAAATGTTTCTGTTCTCTACCTCAGTTCCCCATCTTCTTCTGTCGATCCAGGAATTTCTGCCGCCTGTCCGTCGGAATCTCATCCAAGCTGATACCATGGTTGCTCGCCCTTTGTGGCAACATAAAGTTATCAACTCTCTACATTATAGACATCATATAGTGATGCACATACAGATAGAACTGGTTTCTTTCTTACCCAGGAGTAAGGTCTGGCGGTACAGGTAATGGCTTGTTGTATCCATCTCTCCCAACCAACCAGAATGTTTCCTCTACACCTTTACCCTGTTAGAGAATGACAGGAGCTCATATGATATTCGTCAAGACATTTTAGAGGTATTAAGCACAATACTGTATAGTGTCGTGTGTGATCCCAGAAGGTTTCTTGGCAAATGCTAAAACATTTTCACCCTCACACTATTTTATTTATTTTGTGCAACAGAACAATTCTGTTATTTTTGTCATTTTGTTTCTGAAAGTCCTGAAGTGTAATTTCCATTAAATTAATTGTGTGTAATAACATTCTGTGGTCAAAATGATTGTGATGGAAATTTAGAACATTAAAATTAATTTTTTTCTTTTGTTAATTTTATGGCTAGCATTCAAGAGGCATTTGCCTTGGTTTTTATCTTCACACAACATGTCTCATGTTCCATCTCAAGTGTGGTCTTCACTGACACTATTATCTTCTTGATAAACAAGGTCAACTTTTGATAAAAATGTATTAGGGACAACATTGTTCTGGAAATTGCACCAGAACTTTGGGACAGATGTAATTCTGGAAATATATATCTACTATATAATCATCACAACAGTTAATATTGAATTGGTTTATGATTATTTTACTATTTATGATGATCTGTTTAGACCATAGTTGTGCATATATAGTCATAAAAATGCCTGAACTGAAGAAATACCTGTCAGTGTGTGTATGTTTGTGTACCTTGAGCTCTGTCCTGCCCCTACTATCTATTTTGTAGCCAAGTTTGAGGCTGTTCAGGACATCAACAGTACTCTGGTTGACATGAATTCTGTAAGCTGTAGAAACAGGGACAGCAAAACAATGAAGAAAAACATAGTAAATTAATTAATTATTGTTACAAATTGAACACCAATTGATCATTGCCCATACTGGTTTCTTGTGAATTAATACAGACTCAGGACATCAAGAACATATTACGCAGAATTCCCCTTGGATGTAATGACATATGAAACCACTAGAAAGCAGTATGTCCAAGACTGCCTGACTGTTCACTCTCTGAGCTAGTTAAAACTGAAGCACTGAGCATATTACATCACTCAAGACACTTTCCGTTGCCTTCAGATAATCTGAACAACTGTGTTTTAGTCATTTCATTGTGTGGGTGAAATCACATAGCACTAGATGCGTGACCTTTGTGGCCTAATCTATGAAAACATATTTAATCTTTCATTTAAAATTAATTTGAAACTGTCTGAATTTTAAAACAAACCCTTCTTGTACAATATGATAATATCTATAATAATAATTTTTTCAACTATAAAATTCACACTACAATTCAAAAGTTTGGGGTCAGTAAGATTTTTTGAAAGAACTCCCATTCGCTCACCTAACCTGCATTTGTTAGATAAAAATACAGTAAAACAGTAATATTATGAAATATTGCTTTTTTTATTTTAATATATCTAAAGATTTAATTTATTCCTACAATCACATGATCCTTCAGAAATCATTCTAATATGAACTGTTCAACATTATTATGTTGTGCTGATTAATATTTTTGTGGAAACTGTAATACATTTTTCCAGGATTTATTGATGATTAGAACGTAAGAAAAAATAACAGCAATTATTTGAAATAGAAATCTTTTGTGATATTATAAACGTCTTTACTGTCACTTCCAATACATTTAATGTATCCTAGTTGAATAAAAGTATTGATTAAAAATTTACTAACCAAACGTTTGGAATGTCAGTGTATATGTATATTTTTTTAGGTATTAGCAACTTGTAATCATATTTCAAGACATTTTTCCATGTTCATCAGCATGAAACGTTCTAAAGGTGAAGTCAATGTTCTGGGATAAATGTGGCAGAAGGTCTGATTAAAGGTGAGACAGTTCAGGGTGATATCAGAGCCTGAGTTCTAAGAGGACATTAGCCTTAAAGCAGAATTTTCTTTCTAATTTGGCTTATACTCTTAAAAGCTTACAGGGAACTCTGCACTTTAAGCCATCTGAGCTTCTCACTGACATGCACTCACTGATCAGCACACACACACAAACTACTAACCACTGAGTTTTCAAGCTGATACTTAGCCAGACAAATTCCTGGAATCACGACTTCAGAGACAGCCATATTAAATACATATTAAACACATAAGTGTACTCACGCAACCCTGTGGATTCCATTCGGGAGGCTGTGTTTACTGTGTCCCCGAACAGACAGTACCGAGGCATCTTCAACCCAACTACACCTGCTACCACTGGACCTGTCACATACACATGAATAGTAAGTTAGCACATTAGCAACTGCATAGAATTGCATGTTGAGTCAGACACACCTGTGTGAGCACCATGTGATCTCTGTTGAGTTGTAGGGTGGGGGAATGAGCCAACGGCATGCTAACTAATTGGATGAATCTGTTAATTGGATGATGCCCAGGATTTACATTTCACTTGTTCTAGGAATACACAGCCATCAGAGGATCAAGTGTAAATAAATTTTTACATTTAGCACAATGTTCAGTTTGGTGATGTAAGGCAAGACCATCTTTGTCAATGAAAAGTACATCCACGGGAGTAATTATGTGTTTGATTTTTAACTAGATGATGCATTTAGTTTAAGGGTGTATAGCGTTTGGAAAAACTGGTTTAACTGTACTCTGAATATTCTGGCTCTCTTATGGCTTTGTTAGCTGTGTAGGGTTACAAGGCTGCTACAAAGTTTAACCGGCTACATTCAAAAGTTTGGGGTCAGTAAGGTTTTTTTTTTTTAAATGTATATTTTTATTCAGCAAGTATGTATTCAATTAATCAAAAGTGACAGTAAGGACTTTAAAATTGTTACAAAAGATTTCTATTTCAATGAAAAGCTGTTCTTAACTTTATGGCCATCAAAGAATCCTGAAAAATATATCATGGTTTCAACAAAAATATTAACTGTTTTCAACACTGATAAGAATTTTTCCTTGAGCACCAAATTGAACATATTAGAATGATTTCTGAATGGACTGATTTTGGAGTAATGGAGTAATGGCAGCTTTACTATCACAGGAATACATTACCTTTTAATATATAGTAACATAGTAATGATTTTGATCAAATAAAGAGCAAGAAACTTCTTTCAAAAACATGAAAACATTTCTTTCAGACCCCAAACCTTTGGATTTTCTTTGTATATGTGTTTGTGTGCTTTGTGCCGTTCTTACCAGAATGGAGTCCAATGCGGATTTTGACTTTGACGTCAGGCATGTGAGTCATTTTAAATGTTCCGATGCAGTGCAGAATGTCCAGAGACATGTTGGCCATCTCTGCTGCGTGACGGTTACCGTTACGGTTTGGAACCCCTGATGCCACCATGTACGCGTCACCAATAGTCTCTACCTGTTGATATATACTATTAAATATTCCTTGTGAAATGCAAAACTGTTTGTATGCACCATAGATATTATCTCAATTTATCTCATATTATATAAGTCATTTATTATTTTCATTTATTCCATCACAAGATAAAAACCTTTAAAGAATGTCTTATTAAACGATTCACTCAAAGATCGCTCTCAAAAGTAATCACTGGGTGTGTTAGCCTTTCAAAAGGTACTAATATATACACTTTAGGTACTAATATGAAACTTTACTACACAAATATGCACCCTTTGATGTTAAATAGGGCACAAAGGTGTACCTTTTGAAAGGGTACCACCCAGTGACAGCTTTTGTAGCTTTTTTTTTCTGAACTCAGCATTGATCATGAAAGAATCTACTCAATTTCCACAACAGTTTAAGTGAAAGATAAAAAAGCTCATGTAAACCTTGTAGACATCGTGGATTGCGATGATTCCATCAAAGTGTGTGTAGAGGTCGTTAAGCAGATCGACCACTTCGATAGGTTCACTCAGAGCAGAGATGGTGGTAAAACCCACAATATCACTGAAATATAGTGTGACATCTGAAAAGTGCTCCGGCTTCACTGGCTTCCCTGTCTTTAAAGCCAAGGCCACAGATCTGGAAGACAGAATGGCATTATAAGAAACAAAATGAATGTGAAAAGATATCTGAACATCTGAAGTGGGACTCACTTGGGCAGCATCTGGGCTAGAAGAGCATCAGTTTTCTGACGCTCTACCTCTAGTTCTTCAGTCCTTTCTCGGATCAGATCCTCCAGGTTTGAGGAGTACTGCTCCAGCATCCTTAACATTGAGTCAATTATATTTGTCTTCTTTCCCTTGTTCACATTCTTAAACTGCAAGTTAGAAAAAAAGGGACAGAAAACAGGAGATTTTGTTTTGTTTTCCCCCTGTATATTTTATATAGTGAATATTTTTGCTTTTTATTTTTTCCTGGAAGAAAATTCTTTATGTTTGACAATAATGCAAAATTTTACCTTTGTCTATGTGTGTGTGTGTGTGTGCTTGAGAGAGAGAAAGAGGGTGTACCTGTCTAAAGATCTCCTTAAACGTGGGTCTCTTGTCAGGCTCCTCGCTCCAGGCCTGCTTCATGATCTGAATCACCTCCAGCGGCGCTTCATCCACAGACACAGTGGGTCGGCACAGCGGTGGAGGAGAGCACACCTTATCTATGATTTCTGCACACAGAGATACACAACTTGAGTATTCACAACTTAGAATACTGTATTCATATCTGAATTGCTCCAAACCAGCTCCATTAAATCATTGCCATCTTTAGTTTGTCTATTAACTGTGTGAAAACCTGAGTGGTATGTGATAATATATTGGAATGTGAGGGTGTCTAACCTTCAGGAGGCATATCCAACATGCCGAAGGGTGCACAGCGAGAGATCACCTCCTGCATGATAATAGCAAAGCTGTATATATCAGCTGGATACGTCCCCTTCTTCTTCAGTTTAGGATTGCGCAGGATCTCTGGAGCTGTCCAAAATTTATCTGTACCAAATATACACAGATCAGAGTCCGAAAGACCGAATATGCATAAATAAGCAAGATGAGAGGAGATAATGAGAGCCTCTATGTCCTGTTTCTCATTGCGTGATTTAGCAATTTCCACGTGTATTACACGTACCCTCTGGTTTGGTGTCCTCCAGGATGATGTTTTGAGAGTTGATGATTTCATTTAAGCCATAATCCGTAACCTTCAGGACAAACCGACCATCTACCACACAGTTCCTTGACTTGAGGCGTCCATGAATGATCCCACGATTATGCAAGTACTTCATTGCCTGATAGGAAAAGATAAAAAGGCATTAGAAGGACAGAGAAGTATGGGGAGATGGGAGCAGGTGACATCCTTGACAGTTCATTAGTTAATCAGCCAGTCATTCTTTACCACATTTTCATCCATATCTTCATCTTCTTACTGAGCTGTATTTACTTATCTGTTCATCTATGCTTTCATTCAACCCTTTGCTAATTGAACTAGTCTACCTTCTCAATTCCTCACCCTGATCAGGTCAAGAAGAAGAGAGGATTTGAACATCCAGTCCAGTCTCATTTCCTCGTTGTTGAGCAGGTCTTCCAGGCTGCCTCTGGTGCAATGCTCCATAACAACGCCAAATATGCCAGTATCCAAGAACAGACCTAGAAACAGGTTCAGATTCTCATGACGCATGTCTCTCAGCTAGAGTGAAGGAAGAGGGGGACAAGCAGAAGCAAAAAAGGTACAGAAGACAGGGTGAGAAGGTGAGTATAGTGTTCAGTTTTTGTTTTCAAAACCGGTCCACAACTTGTAAGCTAAATAATACTTTCATTCACTTATCTCTTACCTTGATAAAGATGGTCTGAGTGCTGTCACTGATTTCTGAAACAGAATCTCCACAAGGGCATTTCTTCAGCCAGACCCAGTCACCCTGACAGCACAGGATAATACAACTCAACACATCTCCACAGGCTCACACAGAATTGGATGACCTTGTTTTTCAACTTTTCGGCACCGAATTTAGAGGAGAATATGCAGAATTTTATGGATTTCATTTAAATAAGATAAATGGTTTAAATAGCGTTTAGAGAACTGCACTTTTATCCGTACTTTGGTTTTTGAAAATAATGATACAGTTATGTCTATAACATAATATAATTTACTTAGTATAATGTGCAGTTTTATAAACAAACATGCAAAGAGCAAGTGATGTGTAGAATTTTGTGAAAGTTCTGCAGACCTTTGGGCAGATTCTGCACATAACTAATACTTTTCTACAACAGCCGATGTACAAACAATGGCTGTATGTTGTTCATATTAATATACAGGTTACTTTATACTACATTCCTCTAATTTGATTGTTAATGTAGTTTGCCTGCAGTGATGAACAGGTTTTTGAAAGTTGAAACATCAGCTTTTGTTTTCATTAGTGAGCGTGGAGCGAGAAATGGAAAACCTAATGAAAGCTTATTTCCACCATGGAATAAAAAAAAAGAAAAAGGTAATTGCAGCTTTTAAACTCACAGTTCTGGCTTTTTTCCCTTAGAGTTCTGAGTTTATGTCTCACAATTCAGACTATTTTTTTGCAAGATATAAACTTGCAATTCTGAGAAAAAAGTCTGATTTTAAGATGTTTACTTGCAATTGCCAGTTTTAAAGTGGCAATTGTGAGTTTATAACTGGCAATGTAAGATAGAAACTCTCAATTCTGAGGAGAAATAAACAAACTGTGAGTTATAAACTTGCAAATTGTTAGGAAAGCAAGCCAGAATTGTGAGATAAAATTATTTTAAATATTGTTTTTACTCCTTGCACTGAGGAGTTTATATCTGTCAATTCTTAGTTTAGATACATAAACTTTACTTAGAAAAATGCATAAACTAACTGGTTGAATTTTGTCTGAAAAGTTATTTCATATTAACTTACCGTTTATTGAATTGTCTTATAAGACCAATGCCACTCTTAGAATCATGTTGTTGTACTGAATATCAGCAAGACTGTTTTTACCTTCTGGTATTCAGTACTACTGGTATTTAGTACCAAAACACTATGCTAACAACTTACCAAATTGTATCTATGTCTGTACACAAAAAAGCACAAATTTCACACACCTCAAAAACAGCAACATTGGACGTTTCAGGAGTTGACGTAATGTAACTGCGACCTGAAACTGAGTGGTGAGGGGTTTTAACATCTAGTTGACTCTTCACCATACTCTCCTCATTCAGCTTCTACAGAGAGAATGGAGAGAAATTGAGAATGTGAGAGACATAGACAAAAACCTAAGCGAGAGAGAGTATTCTATTTAGTATCATCACACTTGCAGCAGAGTACACACTAAAATTATATTAAATAAATGTAAATTATTACTATACTCTCTTCATTCATCTTCTACACACACACACACACACACACACACAGAGAGAAAGAGAGAGAAATGGACAGTGAGAGAGACAAATATAAAGTCTATGAGCAAGACAGAGAGAGAGAAAGGAAGAGAGAGCATTTGTGACTGACCCTCCTGCTGAGTGTGGTGTTGATGAAGACCAAGTCATCCAGTGTCAGTACTATCTTAGTGGGGCTTCCAATTCCACCTCCACCAAATGCCCCTAATATCCCCTGCCCATGTTTCCTGGACACACACACACACACACACATACATATGCTTATTTGTTTATCAGTAATACAATAAACTGATTCAATACATGATGGTTTGCTGCAACTCAAGCAATTCAATTCATACCTTATATGGAGAAAACATACACCTGCTCCACTTATCAACACACAGAACAAGAGAAGGAGGAAGAAAAGGGTCACTCCATCCAAGCCTGCAATGAAAGGGAAAGAACGACAGACAGAATCAGTGGTGATGTTGATGCTTTTAAATATATTGTAATAAAATTGATGTGGTACAAGAATTTCTGCTTTCTCACCTCCTCTACAAGTGACATAAGGACTGAACCAACAGTTTGAGTCAGTGCTCGGAGATGCTCCAGCAAAATGAATCGATTTCCCCAAGTACTTCAACCCTCCATATTTCCCATACGTGTGTGGTGCTTCCAGGGTGTGAGTGCGGTGTAGGCTGGACCCAGAGCCATCTGAATCCAGGACAGCATAGCGGTCGGGGTCTTTGTTTATTCGGCTCATAGCTAATCGTGCAGCTAGGTCTGGCAGGGCTTTGGAGTACATGGGGTCACACGCCCACGGTCCTACGATGGAGATTTTGAAGGTGGTGCCCCAGGCCTCACAGGGCAAGTATGATAGCATGACTAGAGGAAGGAGAAAACAGTTCCCCCACCAGCTGTGGCTGCGGAGCACTGGGGTCGAGGACACTGGACTCGATGAGCCATCAGGGTTTTTTGCTTTTTGCTTTGAGGTTTGTTTTCGTCGTCTCTTTCCAGCAAAGGACTGTTGCCATCGTGGGTGGTGGGACTGGCAAAGAAAGCTAGAGTTTCTGTGGTCATCCATTTTAATTTTGTTTTACTGTTAATTGTCAGGGACAATGAAAGAACAGGTGGCACTGAGAGATGTTGTGTTGTATTGTGTGAATATTTTGTTAGCGACAGTATAAAGGCTGATAAAACACACACGCAAAACACCCAGCTCTCGATTTGGGTTCTACCCACCGAGGGGCACTAGCCCAAAACTATTGCACAATAACCAGCCATCACTGTCTCTTTTAGAGATGGAGCAAATGTGTGCAGTTTTATTTGAGAGAAACAACATATAAGGGTTTGGTGAATGAGAAGGAAAGAGGGGGGAAAAGACAAGGGATGAAAACAGAGCAGAAAAAGTTAGTATTTTTTATATGGGAATATTAATATACAATACATTGCATATCTTTTTACCATATAGTTTACTATATGTAGTAGTGATGTGAGAGTAAGAGTGGCTCAAACATCAGCATAAGGGTCATATAATTAATTATGGTACCAAGGTCAATAGTGCAATAGTGCTATACTACATTTAAAAAGTTGGGGGTCAGTAAGATTTTTAAAATATTATTTTATTTTATTTAATACCTAACACCTAATAAAGACTTTTACATTATTACAAAAAAAAATTATATTTAGAAAAATTACATTCATCAAATAATAGTGAAAAAAAGTTACACAGTTCCGATAAAAATATTCAGCAGCATATGAGATGTTTCTTGAGCAGCAAATCAGCAAATTAGAATGATTTCTGATGGATCATGTGACACAGAAGACTGGAGTAATTGTGCTGAAAATTCAGCTTTGCAGTCACAGGAATAAATCACAACGAATCAAAATATAAAACAGTTATTTTAAATCGTAACAATATTTCACAATATACTGTTTTTAATCAAATAAATGCAGCCTTGATGATCATAAGAAACATCTTTCAAAAGCATAATAAAATCTTACCAACCCCAAACTTTCAAATGGCAGCGTAAATTAAAGCTTTTTTTTTAATTATTAAAATGAATAAAAACTTTTTCTATGATAGTACTGAAGCCCATTTCTGCCTCAGAGTAAAACGTATTAGGACTTTATTTCTCATAATTGTCACTTTATATCTTACAATGTGACTTCAGATCTTATTTTAAACTTTATCTCACAATTATCTTTTTATTTTTTTTACTTTGAGGCTGAAATAGTTATTATTTCACAATATACTGTTTTTAATCAAATAAATGCAGCCTTGATGATCATAAGAAACATCTTTCAAAAGCATAATAAAATCTTACCAACCCCAAACTTTCAAATGGCAGCGTAAATTAAAGCTTTTTTTTTTATTATTAAAATTAATAAAAACTTTTTCTATGATAGTACTGAAGCCCATTTCTGCCTCAGAGTAAAACGTATTAGGACTTTATTTCTCATAATTGTCACTTTATATCTTACAATGTGACTTCAAATCTTATTTTAAACTTTATCTCATTAATTATTTTTTATATATTTTTTACTTTGAGGCTGAAATAGTTATCTAGTCTGGATGTTTAGCAAAGCTAAAATATATTTATACTTTCGTATTTGTTTGTTTTAATAGAATTTTCTTCTTTTCAGAGAGGCAATCCTCAATTAAATAAGTAAATGTTGTTTGCTATTAAGTGTTTTGTTCTTCAACCCTCTTATCATACTGTCCTTTAGAGACCTGATATCTGACTCCAGGCTTGGTCTGATCAGCTGACCAGCCACATCCTCACTTGACTCATGTGCCATCTGTGTTTAAAGGTAGAGTTGGGGTGAAATGTCACATGACTTGTACCAGGCTGTCTGCCATTCCTCCCTCTCCCTCTATTCGTTGCTCAGCAAGCAGCAAGCATTCACCTTCATTAGCCCTGGCCATAATAACTGCCAAATAACGTGAGGCTTAATCAATCTTAATCTTAATCAACCGTATATCTTTACACCATCATCACTCTATTGACCTGTCAAAAGAGTTTTGTTCTTCTATGTTTTTCTTTGTTCTCCTCCCTCTAATCCATGTCTTCAACATTCTGTCTGACTTCTGTATAAACGTCCTGTCTACCCCCTCACTTCTTAACCTCTAGGTCTGGCTTGCTCTCTTTCTTTGGACCATTAGCCAGTTCTGAAATAAATCAGGATTACAGAGGATTGCACGGGACCTTGCTATCAGACTCACGCTACTGTGTACTGTGTTTGAGAGCTTTACTGTCTGTGATATTAGAGCTCCCCATTTATTCAGTCAATTTTTATGTACGGAATTACAGCACAGTAGTTTTATCAGCTAAAGGAATTTCACATTTTTGGGCTTTATACAATCTGCTTAAATATTTAATTTGTAGTATTTAAATCTATAAATCTAGTGATATAGCTATTGTGGTACAACAATATGGTTATATCAGCTGCATGAACAAGCTAAAGGCTGCCATCTCATACAGTTTTCAAATCTCTCGAGATATTCCTCCTTACTAAGAAAATTACTAATGTAAGTGTTTTAGGTTAAGGTTGTATTTTGCTATTGCATTCAAAGGGGATGTCCTGTTAAATAAATGCGCCAGTGTTAGCTGATAGTTGGCTGCTTGAAATTACATTTTGTGTTCTTTCTCGTGGATATTAAGCTACATATTGAAATTATAGCTATCGTCATAAAGAAATCTGAATATTGGAAGGTTTTAATAGCTGTCTAATCAAAACCACCTTTCTTCTAATAGTCAGTAATATATGAAATACATGCAGTTCATTCAAGTTTACTGTAACTTTGTGATGTCACATTATTTTCAGCATTAGCACTAAAGACCACTAAACTGGTACATTTTTGGCATTTATGTATGTATAAATTATCTAATGTGTTTAGACGTGAAGTGACTGAACATTACAGTAAATGGACAGTACTATTTCAATAATATCTCTGTAATATACATATTTTATACACCTTGCTACGTGTACTGCGTTAGGCTAACCGAGACTTGTCATTTGCACTTATATATTGTTGCTCTTTTGTTAGTTTTGACTGCTTTTGTTGTCCTCATTTGTAAGTCGCTTTGGATAAAAGCGTCTGCTAAATGACTAAATAAAATAAATAAAATAGAATAAAATCTCTTTATCAACAAAGACCCATATCTTTGAACGTTAAGCTAACTGAGACTTGTTATAGCACTTGCATATCTCTTTTGTTGATTTTGATTGCTTCCATTGTCCTCATTTGTAAGTCGCTTTGGATAAAAGCGTCTGCTAAATGACTAAATGTAAATGAATGTTGTTGAATGTTAGCTGAGTTAGCATAAGTAGCAATTGACATCATTTGATACAGGCAGACATTTCATTAAGTAGGACCAATAAAATTAGGTAGTGTAAATTACATTGAATTTTGATGTGTAAAGAAATAATAATAATATAATGAAATTAATTGTGAAGTTTAATACATCAAATTCTAAAATAAAACAATACATTTATATTGAAACTAAATTATTTTTCTAACTCTAATACAAAGTAAAACAATATATATATATTTCTAGTTATGTTGTAACAACCTAAGATTACTCAGCATCCCTCAGGGAAGTCCTAATTCTCTAAGCCTCAGGGACTACTCTAGCAAATTCAATATTGAAAACTACTGTTACCCTTAATAAAGGATTGTAAATAAAAAAGCAAAAGATTGGCTAACCTGGCAAGTGTGGCTAATTGAGAGCCATGATGAGTTCTCGTCCCATTAGAACACAGAGAGTCTGAGAAGAACCAGAGGGGGACCAGAACCGCACTCCCACAGAGGAAATAGTAATAAGAAATAAAAAATCAAAATTAAAAATGTAAAAGTCCAGACTGAAGGTGGACAAAAGACAGATATTCCATGTCAAAACAGATCATTAAAAAAAAACTTTAAAAAAAATGTCCTTTGTCTTATCGTCTTTGAAAAGCATAGTATAAAAAATATAGATGTAGAAATCCACCTTTCTCTTTTTAAAATGGAGAGGTGATCTTTGGTTTGTGGTCTCTGGAGGTTGGAGGCCCTCTGTTGGACTGAGTCCTGCCCCAATCTGGAGAGCTTAATGGGGGAAGCCACTGGAACAAGAGCCTCTCTGAGTCCTGGGTCTTACTGGGAATAAGCAGATTTACAAAGAAAGAGAGACGGCAAGAGACAAGGAACGAGCAGAGGAGAAAGGAGGGGCAGAATCCAAGTGGTGACTTCTTAACACTCTTTAGCCTATAATCCACACATACATGGCAAAAGGCCTTTTGTCTCCTCAGTGTGCATATGAGCTTGTGGCCCAGTAACATTTAAGATAGTGACTGACTATTGGAAGTAGAAATAATAAAAACACTTAAATACTGACACTTTCAGACACAACATTAGGCATTTTAATTATTTTTAACCACTTTCAGTGTTTATAGTCTAACTGTAAATGGATGGTTTTGACAGACTATTTCATTTTAATGCAATGCCATGATAGATATGACAATAGAAAGGTTGTATGATGGTTTCTAATTATGCTGAGGATTTGATCCTACTGTCTGTAGGATCAGCAGTGAGCCAACAAACGTTACAGATTGTACTTGTACTGTCCCGCTCCATTTTGTTTCCACGGGTGCTCTCTGCCATTTTTGTTTATGTTGCACTAGCCAATATGGCAATCGTCTTGGACACCCAAAATGGCTGTACTTCTCACAGTCAGCCTTGATTAATTATTCCTATATTGAAAGTGTCAGATAATAGTAACCGAAATAAATGAGAGCCATCTGGTCATGTGGCCTCAATACAGCAGCCCCACTGTCGAATAAACAGATTTTGTAAAGCTACTGATGTGACTAAAGTCTCATTTTTTACTAATAACTTCTTTTGGGGCAAAATATTTTAATTTAACACAATTTAACACAATGGACAGAAATGCAAACAATATGAAGATGACAAAGCACAAGGTTTTAGATGATGGTGTTAAACCATTAGTGCAACACGTCCTCATGTCACATTAAAAATTCCCAAGTGTCAATGTGCCCCTCTTTCTTTTCTGCTCCTCCTCCCTTCTTCTTGATCTTTCTTGAGTTTATAAGCTTGGCTAGGAGCTCCCAACAGGTGAAAGGAGATTTGAGTTCTCAGGAAGCCCTAAGCCACCTCTGTTCATTGTGACATTGTGTCCTATAGCACAACCCTATTACACTCTTCTTCGAGTTTACTTTGACATAAAAGCTACATTTCAGTCTGATATTTGCAGATCAGACATAGAAATGCTTAAAGGCCTTCTGGAGAAAGGTCATTCAGCACTTGTAAAGTGGTATGCGCTCCAAGGTCAAAACCTGTAAAGATTATATCCTGACTATATCCTTGAGCAGTCCTCCAGCCAGGACTGGAGCAGCACTCAGACCTTTATACTAGTGTATACAAACTTGTGGCCGGCTCATATTAATCAGCGAGCTGTTGGAGCACTGGAAACAAAGTTTACCTTTTTGCCCCAGGACGAGTTATGTGCCTGACAGAGAAGACACACATATTTTTGTCTTAGTCCTTCTATCTACCCTTAAGCTCCCATTCCCAAAATGTATTACCTAATTTACTGAACATCAGGATGTGTTATAGCACCATGAGTGTCTTGATCAAGGTCAAAATGGTGTCAAGAGGTGGAGGTTACGCAACTCTTAAAATCTTTCGGTCAGTCATGACTGGCTCCTGCCCTAGACTTTTAACTTGTTGCTGACTGTCTGATCTCACTAGCACTAGGCCCACTTTTGTGTGTGTTTGTGAGTGTCACCCTAGCTCATGATTGATAGGAGTCCATTTTAAATTAATCAGATTAGTTAGATTTGGCTGTGCTGTACTGAGCTTCAACCAGCAAGCCTCTTACCTCTGATCAGAGAGAGAAATTTTGTTAATCAAAGTTTGACAGAATTATTAATACATTATCATAGTAAAATCGTGTTAGTTTATAAATACATATGACATGGAAACAACGTGTATGATGTATTTGCGTAAATCTGCATTGTTTAAATAGTTCATCCAACAATGAAAATCCTCACCCTCAAGTCCTTAGAAACCTGTCTCCTTTGGAACGCAAAAATTGTTATTTATGGCAGAAGATCTGATGGGTCGTTCACAAAGAACGCGTTTTTACATTCTGCTGCGCCACTTTTACCGGCAAACGTGTTTGACTCGCGTCTCTCGCACACTCTCATTCGATCATACTGCGTCTCCCATTTTTAAACCGCCCTTTTTCCATGATTTTTTCCCCCAAATCTGTGCGTACGCACGTTTTATAAATGAGGCCCCAGGTTTGCTTGAAAGCACTGTGGTCTCACCTTCTGAACCTTTACCAACACAGTTCATCATACACACCTGATATGAACTAAACCAGTAAGCATGGCATTAAAAAGATATAAAAAGAAAAGCTTTAAAGAATCTCTATTTACAATTTTGAGTCTAACAGTAAGACTGTAATCAATTCCCTTAAAACCAAGAAGGCCGCATGACTGCTTTGGCAAGCTTAAATTGGAAAATGTGACTGTTTTAATTGACTGACTAAAATTAAATTGCTTCCTTGAAGGCTTGAATATTACAATGCCTGTTTATAATCTTGGTGCAATAACAGAAGGATTCGATAAATTCAAATAGGATTAAGGGTTTTAAAGATGTTTATTGATATTATGTAGTATAATGTAATCAGCATTTCAGATTTGAAAAAAGGATAATCTGAATCATTTAATTCAGGCTTCATTCATTAAAGAGTGAGTTTTTTTTAATTTTATTTACCTTTTTCTGAACATGTACAAGAATTTACAATAACATGTTTAACATGTTTATATTCCTTTATAAATCACACACAGGGTTGGCCTTAACTGGCCATATTTCATTATACTGTAGGTGGGTTATAGCTTTCTGCCAATTATCATGGTCAAATCTTTTTCATTACAGTCCAAAAACATTGAGACTCTGCTTGTTGTCCACAACTCTACATGGAATGACATCATTATTTTGAAAGAAAGACAGTCGATGGGTAAGAAACCCAAGGGTTTCAATATTCTGTATCCCGGGGCAATACTGACGGAGGCAGCGGAAGCAGAAGTGTGTGTTACACTGAGGGCAGATGATGTTGGGACAACCTTTTCCATTGTGTGTAAGCAGGGCCTTGCACCTTGGACAGGCCCTGAAGTATGGACATCCTCTCACCGAGCTGTGTTGGTCAGTGATTTTTGTGTTGCTGAGGAGGGCAGCACGGAGCGCACAGTTCGGTAGTGTGCAGGAATTGGTGGTCGGAGTACCGCGTGGCCACTCTCTCTGACACGCAAGGCAGAACTGAAACACGCACCTCTTCAATTTAGAGCAAGATTTGCAGACCGCACACTGACCATCCAAAACTCCGACATTAGACTGATGACAACTGGGACACTGGAAAGGGGGAAAGAATTGGTGAGATATGATCACAAAATAAAATAAAAGAGGGACTCCACAGATTCCTTCCACTTGCTGTCTCTCCACCGGGGTTCACCATTGCCTTC
>NW_015505394.1:255363-293292 GCF_001515645.1 Sinocyclocheilus grahami | reverse complement strand
CCCCCCCCCCCCCCCCCCCCCAAGTAAAAGTTACTGCACCTTTACCTGGAATATTTATTAGTATAATAACAATAGGCCTACTAGTATAAAATATATAATGTTTACAATAACATGTTTAACAGTGAGTTATTCCTTTATAGAGGGTAGGTCTTAACATTTTTCATTTAGCATTAAATATACACATAATGACCAGTAAAATATGTAATTGAAGGCGTAAATTATATTCTGGGAAATAAAAAAACTGTGTGATATTTTCCCAATGTAATCAGTTATAAATGAGTAAAAGTACACATTTTGTTTCAAAAGTACAGCACTGAAGTACAGTAAGCATCACACATTAAGCTTTACACAGTTACATAATTATTCATTCAACAACAGCGTCATAGCTTCATAACAAATTTAATAGGGATAATCTTATACTAGTAGCCATAGGGGTACATTTCACATCTCAAATATAGGCTAACCAAAACGACTGAGCAATAGCTCAATGATCCTAAAAGTTTTAACCCAGGAAGGCTCTTCTAGACACTTATCAGTGGAAAACTTCGTCACAGTTAATCAGACACCTTGACATGGTGTGCTAAATAAAGTCTAAGAGCTTAATTCCCTCCTATAGTATTCTGTTAGAACAAGTGCCTGAAAATAGCTTGCGCGAAATGTCTGACCTCTTGATGGATCACAAAAATCTCGCGCGATCAATCTACCTTTGGAACGTCCATAGCTCAATCCTCCTGGACAACTTCCACAGATGGACAAACCTGAGAGAGAGAGAGAGAGAGAGAGAGAGAGAGAGAGAGAGAGAGAGTAGACGAGGGTCAGACGACGAGGGTCAGCCGATTAGTAAGGAAAACAAAGTAAGGAAGGAAGACAAAGAACTGTGCTGACAGGGAAACTGAGGACACTGTGCCTCCCAGTTACGCACTGGTGAGCGTGATTTCACCAAGTACAACATGTTCCTTGATCAATATCCTAATCAACCAATCAGAATTAGTATGACAATTTACCAAGAACATTAATACATAATTAAAGAACATAATAATATGCATTTTTAGAATCAATATGTCTCTGCCAACAAGAAAACAACATTCCTTCCTACAAGTGTGAATTCAAATAGTCTTAACTCTGTCTGCAGTTAAAGGGACAATTACTACAGAATGTATGAAGATAGTAAAATGGACAAAATGTAAAATAGTAGCCTACTTACTGGACACCAGCACACTATTCTATCCACTTCTCTGTGCAAAGAGACACAAAATGTTAGTATTCGTTTCCCGTGAGAACAGATTGAAGGGGAATACCAAAAGTCCTGCGTCTTTCACTTTCTGTTTATAGGCGGAAAAACAACAGAATAAAAGATACCAAAGGTAGGCCTACCCCTAGTGGCAGTCTTCCAAAATATTAATTTTCACCTGAAAAAGGTATACTGAATGTAACGTTCGTTAGCTGTTTTTTCCTTGCAAACCACTAGTAATTGTTAGCGATTAATTTAGCCAGCGATTACAAGATGATTGGTGATTTAGGTTTATATAGCGCCATCTGCTGGTCAGTGAATGAAAGTGGAAAATAAACGCTTGCCAGCTTGCTCGGCCTCCCTTTTCCCTTTATATTCCAGTAGCCCCTCACTGCAGAACACAAGATCCAGGGGGTGGAGATGGGTGGGTTTAGGGATTAGGGGGTGGAGATGGGTGGGTTTAGGGATCAGGGGGTGGAGACGGGTAGGTTTAGGTATATGTAAGGTGGGAGGAGTTGGATCCAACCATGCCCCCTGGATCTTGTGTTCTGCAGTGAGGACCATCTCTTATATTCTGGTTCTGACCACTTGATCACAGATCACGTTCTCTGGTACTTTTCAATTCTCGAAAAAAACTAAATACACTGGAAATACACTGAACTGACTTTAATTGATAAACTGACTGTTTTCTATTGTCCTCGCATTAGCAGCACACGTTTTTCCTGTTTAACACTGTAAAGCTGCTTTGACACACTCTGTATTGTATAAAGCGCTATATAAATAAAGGTGACTTGACTTGACTTGTAGCTTTTACAATGAGAATGAAGCATTAAAACATCACGTTTACAGTTTGTTCCAAATATTCATTTCTTTATCTCTGGCTTAAAAGAAAAGACAAAAACAAACAGTTTTTTTTAAAAATATTTATTCTCTTGTGACAATACATGTTATTTTTAATAGTTTATACTCATTCACTAGAGTCCCTCATGTTTAATGATCTCAGCATTATCCACTATCACACAGGGCTCTGTGTCAGGATCCTCATCATCATCATCATCATCATCATCATCATCATCATCATATTCATCGCCGTAGCATTGTGGACGCAGGCAGCGAAAGCAGAACTCCTCGTCGCAGTGGGGACAAATAATGTTAGGGCAGCCCTCACCATTGTGTGTTAATAGGGCCTGGCATCCCAGACAGGCCCTGAAGTACGGGCATCCATTCACTGAGCTTTGCGGGTCACTGATCTGTTTGACGCTGAGGAGGGCAGCACGGAGTGCACAGTTCGGCAGCATGCAGGAGTTGGTGGTCGACGCATTGCATGGCCACTCCCTCTGACACGCCCAGCAGAACTGAAACACGCACCTCTTTGCTTTAGAACAAGTTCTGCAGACTGCTCGCTGTCCATCCAACTTTCTGATATCAGATCGCTTACAGCCAGGACACTGCAAGTCAGACAGACAAGTTAAATCATTGCCAGTAGGTGGCAACAAAATACTTTTGTCACTATAAGTTAGTCATTGAATCATTCACTCAGTCTATCCTTATTAATGGTGCTACTGTGTGTTGGAAGGAGATTCAGTGATTAATTTGGTCATAATTGTTTGGAACTATAAAAAAAACACAATATTCTGCAATTGTTCTGTCTAAAATGTTATTATATAAATGTTATTATAAATGTTATTATATAAAAGTTATTTTCTTATTGAACTGTTGTATAAAATGAACTGTATCAGAGCATAACTTGACTAACAATAGGTTGCAGTATATTGCGGTATCCTCTTTTGGAAAAACAGATGTTAAATAGATGCTAAAATCTTCTAAATTAATAGATCTCTTTTCTTTCCTATAGTACGCTGTCATAATGTGGGTAGTTTTTACAAATTCATGAAAATAAAATGAAAATAACAGTTCTACCTTTGGACTGGTCATGTTTTAAAGTCTGCTGTTCCACATCCACAGATCGACGGAGAAACCTGTGAACAATATGAATTACTGGTCACTTAAAGTAATGTAATAGTAAGCCACTGGTGAACAACATGAGTACAGTTTTCAAATCAGTCAGTAAAAGGCCAATATAATAATAATAATAATAATTATAGCAAAGAAATACCTTCTTCACCGGCAGATCATAAACACACCAAACTCAACACTTGTCTGTGCCAGGAAGCCGTGTTCCTGTCTGTACCAGGAAGCTGTGTTCCTGTCTGTAAGCACAACTCGAATGAAGGGGAATACCACAGTTGTATGTAACTTTCACTTTGTCTTTACTCACTAATCTTAAGCACAACCCTTTATGACCTTTCTTTCTCACTGATTATATGACAGGGTGGGATCACTTTAACTGATACCAACAGTTAGTGCAAGGTTTATTGTCTGTTCAGCTTAGAGCTGTCATATATAGGGCTGAATGGTATTCAGAGGTCTTATTTATGTGACATGAGCTGCATTTAAAAAGGTTAGTTATAGCTTTTTACTTGGTCAATGTTTTTAAATGAAAGTCAAATACTTTAATACTCCCATCTTAAAAAATATTTAATATTATAACTTTTAATAAGATAAAAATATACAGCAGTGATTTATTTTACAAAACAAAAAAATGCATTGCATATTGTATTTATGCTTGCATTATACTTTAATATTTCGTTGCACTTTTCCCAAGATAATGATTATTTCTAGTCTCCCACATTTTATCTTTGTATTCAAAAACAATTTGCGACAATCAAGTTTTTATTTTCTTTTGGGTGTTTTAAAGAATTGATTTCTGTATTTAACTACACAGCTAGGCCTACTGTTATTCATTGTAACTGTTTAAAATATCTCAGAACTAACATGCGCACAAGACCAGGCTGAGAATGTCGATATCGACATCTTGTGTTTGTAAACAGAAACAGAAACGAACGATTTGAACAAGCTGTACCGGCATGTTCTAAATATTAAACTGTCATCTACTCCTGTGCTGCACAGCTTACATAACTCTGGGCTGTTCCTGTATACACTTGTTAATGTTTACTAATGATCAGGAAATGACAGCGTTTGTTTGTGATTTAATATCTATGAGTAAGGCTACAGTCTGTGATGCTACATGGCTTTGTATCTGTTCCGTACAGTAATATATTGTTCAAACAGGATGTCATTAGTAAGTGATAAACTTTGACGTGAATGGCAGGTCGGACCACATGACAGACATATCCCAAATATCACACGTAGGATCGACATAATCATAGAGGTGTGGAGAGTATATAACACTGTTAATACGAACAATGTTTGTTTCGAAGAGGAGTTACACTTTGGCTGATCTGACGGTCTATTCTATACTGCTGACCAATGACAGACAGGCCTCGGCGATGGGAGGAGCATGCATATAATTACGCCTGTGAATGTATGTGGGGGTTTTCCCCAGCTCTGGAGCATGCCAGAAGAAGCTCATTGTATTATAAGTGTGACAGAAACGCGTAGTTGCAAAGAAGTAAGATGGGAGACACTGCAGAGTGGAGCTGGTATTCATTGGTGTTGTGTAGCATCGGTTCCATTACGGTTGTGTATTACATGCTGAGGTGGTCTTGGCAGTGTTGGCATGGATTCAAAGTGTACGTGCTCTCTGAGATCTGGCAAACGGACCTGAGGACATATGGCCAATGGGCTGGTAAGGTTTTCTTCAAAGAGTGGGCTCCTTTCTGATTATTATGTAATTATAAAATTATCTGCTGTTTAGTGCAGATGCATTAGGAGCAGAAATAAACCGATCACGTTTAATAATACTAGTGCCAGTTAATCATTTGCTGCTTCTTATGAATGGTATGGCAAACTGTTGTAGCATATATTCCCTTTAACTAACCATCTAAATGTATTATCATGCTATTAATGCCTTTAATTAAATTATTTGTGATAACAGTGACAAGTTAATATACCAATGTTACTGGTAATAAATTAAAAAAGTGAGTTAGGCCTATATCTACAATATGTTAACTATTTACTTCCAACTAGTGTCCATTCCAGTTGCCGCTGGTAGGCTAGTCACTATAGTTTTACTAGCAACTAATCATCAGGCACTAGTACTTATTTCTCAATTTATTAGATCATGCTATTAATGCCTTTAATTAAATTATTTGTGATAACAGTGACAAGTTAATATACCAATGTTACTGGTAATAAATTAAAAAGTGAGTTAGGCCTATATCTACAATATGTTAACTATTTACTTCCAACTAGTGTCCATTCCAGTTGCCGCTGGTAGGCTAGTCACTATAGTTTTACTAGCAACTAATCATCAGGCACTAGTACTTATTTCTCAATTTATTAGACACAACTATCCATTTATGCAAATCTTTTCTAATTGTTACTAATAACATTTTGATGTCTTACTATTTTTTAAGAATAACTACTAGTGACCAGTTGAACAGATGCTAGTCACTACTGTAATAAGTATTAATATCTAATGAATAGTTAATTATAAGAGTGAAAAAGATACTAGTCATTATAACATTGTACTAGTAATTTTAAAATAATTATTAGTATCTTAAAAACACAACTTTAAAAAAAAAATACATGTTAAAACAGCTTGCCATAAAATTATGATCAAGATGATTTCATAAGTTTTTCGGAACTAAATTGTATATTTCTTTGAACATCAGAACTGCCACTTCGGTGTTCTTATATCATAAACAATTGTAGTAAAATATTGTTTTATATGAGCTGTCTAAAATAGTATTTTTTTCTCATGCAAATGTAAAATGATCTGATGTAGCCTACTGCTCTACACACAGCTTTCCAGGAAACATAACATGAATTTCTATTTGAATAAAGTCAATGTAGCAGGTTTTGTCACTTGTCTCTTTTATCTAGACTTAGATGATAGTGATTGATATCCAAGGTTATTTTCGTAAACGAAAACGAAAACTAAAACGATCGATGAAAAAACAATTTCGTAAACTGAAATAAAATAAAAACGTCAAAATATTAGAAAAACTAAAACGAAACGAAACTAACAGTTATTGAAAAACTAACTGAAATAAAATAATAATTATCAAAAATAAATAATCGTTTTCGTAATCATTACGTTCTCACACCTTGGCGGACAAATATAAGAGCTGTGTGGAGGTTTAGGGAAATAGCCTACCTGTAATGGCGCATCACGCACAGGGGGTTATCTGACGGAGAGACGCAAAGCAGTTTAAAGCCTGGCTGCACGGGTCCTGTTTGGTAAACGTGCACCAGCAGTATTTAACAGAACACCCGTCCCATTATCTGACAGCAGCACTAATTTAATTCTGTACCAGACCAGAACCGTTTGACATGAAGACCGCGAGTCACGACCCGAACCGCACTCGCATTAAATCTATTACAAGATTATTTATTTTATCATGTAACACAAGCAATCAAACCAACATTAGGCATTCTAAGTTGGTGCTTTGAAGAAAAATACATGCAGTGCAACATGATAATTAACAGGGAAAAAAAGATGAGAACGCTCCTTTCTGAAAACAATACAAAACTTTTGCCTTGCATCTGATCACGCTGCCAGGCTTTTGAACAAATGTGCATTGGCTAAATCACATCATAAACACGCTTATAATTCTTTATAAATGGAAAGAACATTCAAATATAAGCCTTTACTGTTAAATGCGATTGCCGTTATTATTGAATTTCATTAGTCCCAGTTTTGATTGATGCACGGCTGTTAACGGAAAAGTGAGCAAGACACCACAGTTACAATATCATGATTATGGTTAAATAAGAAAAGAAATATAACCAAATCAGGCTACATTTATTTTCATACTAAATATCTCAACACACATCATTGGTTATGACATTAAGCGCGACTTGTTTAGATTAATTTAGTAAAAAAGGCTTGCCTGCTTTCTTTGGCGAATGCGATTGCCGTTATTATTGAATTTCATTAGTCCCAGTTTTGATTGATGCACGGCTGTTAACGGAAAAGTGAGCAAGACACCACAGTTACAATATCATGATTATGGTTAAATAAGAAAAGAAATATAACCAAATCAGGCTACATTTATTTTCATACTAAATATCTCAACACACATCATTGGTTATGACATTAAGCGCGACTTGTTTAGATTGATTTAGTAAAAAAGGCTTGCCTGCTTTCTTTGGCGTATATGTATAGGCTACTTTTACTATCTAATCAATCTCAGCATGCGTTAATTTTGTGTCGCTATATGTTTGCCTCACTAAGGTTAAATTATGCCTACGTCTTTCTTTGGCCTGCGCTCTGGAAGTGATCTGTTAATTCTGCTAAACTTTAATTAAAAGTGAAACTAAAACTGAAACTATAAACGAAATAAAAATGCGTTCACAAAATAAAAACTAAACTAAAACTAACACAAATATGAATGAAACTAATAAAAACTCGACTGAATTTTATAGCACATTTGAAAACGATATTAAAATAAAACTAATTTAAAAATGCAAAACTATAATATCTTGCTGACAAAACTATTACCATTTGCGCCAGTTTGTACCGCTCAGCATTGGTTTTCTGCTGGCCCACCTGGTGGACCATGCTTTAACCAGCAGAATCCTGCTAATTAGCTGGTGGACCACAGGGAGTCCAGCAGGCCGGCAAGTGATGCAGCAGGGTCTTGCTGGAGCAAGACAGATGTTTGTGGTTACATAGCATGGGGGGCGTCACACCATCATCTAGTGTCCAAAACACAACATGTGCTTGTGACCTGCTTTGCTGTTTTTTCTGCAGGGGTGTTCTTTTGCATTGGTTGTACAGTACTCATTCTGCTCAGGGCATCTGCAATTCTGCATAGCCAGAAACTCGTCATTGCTGCCTTTTTCTTATTTACTTAAAATGTGCAGATTCCAGACATAATCAAAACAGTCTTAAAAATCAGACACAAACAATTATAGTGGTTGAAGCTGAGTGATCAAATGATAACTGACAATAGAACAGGAAGGATGAGATATTTCACTAAACCTTCCTGTCTCTCACAGTTGTAACTGGAGCAACATCAGGGATTGGTCGTGCATATGCTGAAGAGGTCAGTAAATAACTCTCTTTTTTGAAAACATTAATTATGTGGGAGTTTAATAGCATCCGTTTTGATACAAAAAAAATTTCACTGCAGATCTTTGTAGTTTTTTTATCCGAGTAAGTTGCATATTTCCTCTAAGCTACAACATGCAATATTTTACTGATTTTGGTGTCCTAAAATTGCTTTAGCCTTCGCTTTAAGTCAAGAAATGTCAAGTATGCGCTATAGTTGTCATTAAAATGCAGCATTTGACAATATAGGCAAATTGCCATAATCAACTAGTCTGAAGGATCCAGATGCACTAGTAATTTCCATTTTCCAAAATCTGCATGGATGTGGTATGTTATCAGATTAAAATCCGGGCCTCTCTTGGCCGCCACAGTGTGTTCTTGTCCTCAGTGAAGGAGTAAGTATGTCTGTTTACAATGTGTTTGCGCTCCTGCATATCTAACAGAGAATAAGAGGGACTCCTGTGATTGACTTCCACAAGTTATTAACACTGTTATTGGAACTGTTATTGTCTACACAATGAAAGTTAATGGGGTCCAAAACAATATTGGACTCAGTGACTTTCATTCCCTGGATAAAAATCTGTTGAAATGCATGGCAATAATTACTATTCTTCCTATTTCCTCTATATACATACACATTAATCTTTGAGGATGTATTTGTGTCTTAGCTTGCCAAACGAGGATTAGACATTGTTCTGATCAGTCGCTCGGACGACAAGCTGCGCAGTGTCGCCAAGGAAATAGGTGAGTTACAATGTAGAAGTCAAGATGAAAAATGTAGCTTCTCAAAGTGATCAGAACAGTGACAAATCTGTTTGTACGCAAGACCTCAACCACATTTTCTTAAAGGGGTCATATGATGCTATTTTAAAGATCATTATTTTGTGTAACAGAATATGTTGACATGCTTTAATGTTCAAAAAACACATTATCTTTCAAATACTGTACATTATTGTAGGTCCTCTATGCCCCGCCTTACAGTCGCTGATTCAGAAGCGCCAGATTGTCATAGCAAAGTCTGAATTGACCTTTTTGTTTTTGTTTTTTTAGAAATAGCCTTTGTGCACAGCCAGCCTTGTACTCTTTTAGGTTCAAAAAACGGTCGTCCATAAAATCCGTTGCACAAATTCGAACATCTGGGTTGTGCTGTTCTGTTGTAAATAAATCTTAACCAATGACTCCTAATTGCCTCTACTTCCGGAAGGCCAAATAAAGTGCTTTTGTTTTCGCACAGAATCACACATTTGGGTGGCATTATGCTAATATTTCCACATAGTGACGTAGATATGTGGGGGCGTGTTAGAACGAGCCGTTTTAGGTAGGCGTGGCTGACTCTTAACTTTTATAAAGAATATCTCTTTGGATTTGAGACTTTAGTCTTTGCATCTTTACAGATCTTCTTTATGCACCAAGAGCTTGTAACACTTCAAAGAGAAAGGAAAATTGAATAAATGTCATGAACCATATTTGCAAATATGGTGCACAAAGAATGGCCTAATATTCAGCTCATTTGTGATCTATCTCTAGTCTGTGTTCTTCTAGCCAGACTAGTTTAATGTGGGAAAACAGCTTTATTTTCATACGTTTAGGCAGAGCAAAAAGTATAAATCTGAATGTGTTTGTTTCAGAATCTCGGTACAAGCGCCAGACACATCTGATTCAGACAGACTTCACAGAGGGCCATTCCATCTACTCTGCTATCACACAACAGCTAGAGGGCCTAGAGATCGGAATTCTGGGTAAGATAAAGATCAACAATGATGTGTAAAACAGTGAAGATGGTGCAAAAGAATGAAATTAATTTTGGTAAGCCTTATGGGGCCATAGAATAAATGTTTTTCATTTCTGGAACCAAAAACCATCATAATTTAGTTTTACATGACCATTTTTTAAATCCTTTTTTTTATTGCTACTGTACCTGCTTCTACAGTATACAAATGACTACACTTCAGTAATGTAAGTGGACTACAAGGCACTACAAGTGGACTTCAAAGCTGCTTTGAAGTGTGTATTGTGAAAAGTGCTGCACAATTGAAATTGAACATTTTTATTAAATGCCAGCTACTCATTTTCTGTATATCTGGTAATTCCCCCCTCTTGCATCATCATCATCATTACTGGTGATTAGGAGTAAGAGTATTTGCCCTCCCTCTATCTCATTATTTCAAGTCAAATCACAGCTGCTGTTTTCCCCTGCTTATTTTCTACTTGTAGTAGATCAGAAGGTCTATGCTATCAACAGTTAGTATAATAAAACACACTCAATACACTGTACAGGATAATTCAGTCTGCATTTATTTATATCTATTGTTAATTTATTCTGTTTTCTCTGTAGTGAACAATGTAGGTATGAACTATATAGGGGTTCTGGCAAATTTTCTGGATGTTCCTGATCCAGACCAGGTCTGACTCAGCTTTTCTACACCACACAGCTTGACTTTCTACTCTATTGTAATCTGAATCCATTGTATGAAAGTGTCTATTACATTAAGTACTTTTTTCTGTCTCCAGAGAATCACACAGGTGATAAACTGTAACACACTATCCGTCACTCAGGTAAGACTATCTGTATGTGAACCGGTTTACACATGGCCTTTTATACCATATATAGGCTCTTTTACAAAATGTGTGCCATTTTTTGTCCTTAGTGTGCATATGTTAAAAAAAACAATAAAGGGGTTGGAAAAAATAATGTGAATGCCTGGGAAATAAGCAATATTTCAAAAAACTCACGCTGGGGGCTCAGCTAGAATATTTTAAACTCACGTGCGAAAGGGTTAAAGTGTGTCACCACAATTTGCCTTTAATACAGCTTACTACCTTCTTTGAATAGATTCATATAACCTTTGAATGGCCTCCAATTGAATGTTGTCTAAAAAATAAACATCTGCCAATTGCTTCAGAAATGTTGGAGGAGGGAATCGGCTTCTTAATCTTCTCTCCAAAATTGGCCACAGGGATTTGATAATATTAAAGGGGTCCTATTATGCTTTTTTACAAAGTCTTGATTTTGTTTTGGGGATGTACTAGAACAGGCTCTCATGCTAGGTTGTTCGAAAAACACATTATTTTTCATATATTTTACATTATTACAACACCTCTCTCCCCAGTCTGGCATGAACGGCTCGAATAGTTCCTGTATCAAATGAAGCCCCGCCTTCTGAAATACCAAATGTGCAGTGATTGGTTAGCTGGGCCAGTGTGTGTTGTGATTGGCACCACTCGGCGCCTGGTCGGGAAACGTCATGCCCCTTACCACAGCCGCCTGCAAGCTTCAGTGTAAATATTGTGTCAAAATCAAATCAATGCGAGCGCGATTTAAACCCGGATGATTGTAACCACTCTAAGTTCGTCTGCCTTGGGAAAACTAGCGTGTTTTCGACATAGTGATAACACTCGTTGCCTTCTCTAGTGCAGCTCAACCAGGTCTCGTCCCATTCGTCGGTATTTGTGATATCACAAATCCCGGAAAATATGCGTTGTAGTCCAAACGAGTCGTTCGTTGTAGTTTTTGAAAAGTGATTTCTGTTCAATAAAATATCTCCTTTTGAAGTGGACTTTGAGCTTTGTAAATTTGCAGATCTTTTTTATGCTCAAACAGCAACATTACAGACTAACTACGTGAAAACGCATAATAGGACCCCTTTAAAGTCAGGTGATTGAAAAGACCAGGGCATATGTTGAAGGTCATCTTGGAGCTCCATTCGCCGAGGTTTTCTGATCATATTGTATGGTTTTCTCATCATATTGCTCGCATTTTAGCATTGGCGTTCATGATGAAAGTTTTAGCAATTACAGCTCCTTCATGTATGTTAGCTTTGTGAAGTGTCCTGTGGTTGGGTTTTTTTGTGGAAAGAGTGTACAAGGTGAAAGCTGAAGTTTGCTGTCACTTTGCAGTAGTAGTTCTGTATTGTTTGGACACAATATTTCTTAGTACTCGACAGTTCCTATCATTCAATCACGCTGATGAAGTCTTGCCATGCTTTACTGATGGCAATCGTAATCATAAAGACACCAAACAACTGGGCCATTAACAGACGTTCCTGCTGAACAGGTTCCCGTGATTTGTCTTTTTTGTAAGTCTAACAAGTCATCGATTTGACCCATGGCTTACTAAACACTGCTGAGCACAACTTATACTGATATACAACCTAGCGAATATAGACAATGGAAAGATAAATAAAAGATCATTGCAACGTTTGTTTGTTTTTTACTGCAGCCTACACACACAATATTAACCCCTGTAATGATGTTCACATTATGTTGTCCAGCCCCTGTAGATGAATATGGATACAGATTATATGTTATAGATGATCCAGTAATTTATAAACTACATACATATAAAAATACATACATACACTACCAGTCAAAATTTCAAAATATGTTTTTTTGTATGTTTCTTATGCCAAGGCTGCATTTATTTGATTGTGAAATTGTATTACGATTTAAAATAATTGTTTTCTATTTGTTCATTACCTCTGGTGATGGTAAAGCTGAATTTTCAGCAGCCATTACTCCATTCTTCAGTGTCACATGATCCTTTAGATATCATTTTAATATACTTATTTGGTGCTCAATTATTAATGGTGCATATCATTATCAATGTTGAAAACAGCTTAGTTTCTATTCATTTTAAAACTAAATACATTTTTGAATGGTAGCGTATCATGGTTTCCACAAAAAATATTAAGCAGCACAACTGTTTTCAACATTGATAATAAGAAATATTTCTCAAGCACCAAATCAGCATATTAGAATCATTTCTGAAAATATAAAAACACATTTTAAACTGTAATGTTAATCAATATTACTGTGGCACATTGATCTGTGATTCTAATGACAATAAGAATTTGGTGGAGACGACAATAGGGATGTTGATGACAATGTTGTTGTTTTGTAGATGTGCAGACTCGTTTTGCCAGGCATGCTTGAAAGGTAAACACACAGCCGGCTCTGATCATATCTGTTTATTATGAAGACT
Source organism: Sinocyclocheilus grahami (assembly GCF_001515645.1). Taxonomy (NCBI): domain Eukaryota; kingdom Metazoa; phylum Chordata; class Actinopteri; order Cypriniformes; family Cyprinidae; genus Sinocyclocheilus; species Sinocyclocheilus grahami. The sequence goes on along the minus strand of NW_015505394.1, from coordinate 280,059 downwards.
GTGTTTATGCTTTAACTGAGGGCTTGTGTTTGCTCTCAGGGGGAAAGGCCTCATTATAAACATATCATCAGAAGCGGCATCTCAGCCCCAGCCAATGCTGTCGGTGTATTCTGCCACCAAGGTACATATCTTTGTTACACACAAAACAAATTTCATGCAGCCTTACAGAATAACACACAAAAATAACAACTAAAGTCAAGTGTGTCTTCCTCTTCTCTTACACCTAGATATTTGTAACATATTTCTCTCGCTGTCTGCATGCAGAATACAGGTCAAAAGGAATCACGGTTCAAGTAAGTCCAGTACTAGTAAACATCTTGCACTTTTTTTTTTTTGCCAAACCTTGATGTTGTTTCTCTGCCTTTGTCCAGTGTGTGGTCCCGTTTATAGTCTCCACTAATATGACTCATAATATCCCTGTGAATCCACTGGTGAAAAGTGCTGCTTCATTTGCTAGAGATGCTCTGAACACTGTGGGTTACACAACATACACAAGCGGATGTTTAACTCATGCACTGCAGGTAAACACCACTCACAATCAGTTTGTATAATGTGGGATAGCAGATTTATAACCATGTTTACCCTTTTCTTAATACATATCTCAACAGTTTGTACTATATAAACATACAGGGTTCATGTTGTAATGTCCTATACATTTTTATTTTATTTTAATAATTTATAAGTATGAATATGTTATGGATTGATTACTTACCATCCTTTGTGGTTTCAGCACTATGCACTGTCCATTTTTTTCCCGGGCTGGCTGCGTCTCTCGTCCTTTTGTGTGCAACGCATGGCAACATTTGCTCGTAGCACTGAACTCCAATTAAAGGAGAGGATGGCAGAGACAAAAAACAAATAGGACTGACACAAATCAGTGGACCACAGAGATGAACATAAAAATCACACAGATACACAAATATGCGTATAATGGCATCAACAGTAAGAACTAAACACAAAAACAGTTTTTACTGCAGTGACAGGAAAACAGATGCATTATTAAGATAGTGACATTTACATTTTTATGGTAAGTTGGCAGATCTATGGTCTATATAAAATTAACATTTTGTATTTGCTTCAGAATCAGGAGTCTGAACCTATGGACCCTTTTCACGGTTCAGTTCGATGACATTTACAGCAGGGTAAATTGAGAAAGGGTACATATAACCTTCCCTCCCTTAACTGCATATTATTTAATCTTATGTATATTTACACTGCTGTTCAAAAGTTTCATAATTAATGATTAATGCTAACATTGAATTTTCAAAAGACAGCAAGATGTTGAAAGGAGTGCAGATTCCTTTTATGGTGGATATCTTTTTAGTTACAAGGGCGTAATTTTTCCCTTTGTTTTATGAGTTGAATGAATCAGCATTTGTTTAGAAATGCGATATGCCAATTGTGATGCTTAAAAGGTCTAGTTGTGTTGGCAATAATTAACCACATCATATGAATGTTTCAGTGAATGATCATATGACGGGCCTTTCATGCAGTTTCAAATACGGAGTGACAGTAGATTTTACCTCCCTACGCCAAGCTGTTCTATTTATCCTGCTGTTGTTGACCTATGGACCCTTTTCACGGTTCAGTTCGATGACATTTACAGCAGGGTAAATTGAGAAAGGGTACATATAACCTTCCCTCCCTTAACTGCATATTATTTAATCTTATGTATATTTACACTGCTGTTCAAAAGTTTCATAATTAATGATTAATGCTAACATTGAATTTTCAAAAGACAGCAAGATGTTGAAAGGAGTGCAGATTCCTTTTATGGTGGATATCTTTTTAGTTACAAGGGCGTAATTTTTCCCTTTGTTTTATGAGTTGAATGAATCAGCATTTGTTTAGAAATGCGATATGCCAATTGTGATGCTTAAAAGGTCTAGTTGTGTTGGCAATAATTAACCACATCATATGAATGTTTCAGTGAATGATCATATGATGGGCCTTTCATGCAGTTTCAAATACGGAGTGACAGTAGATTTTACCTCCCTACGCCAAGCTGTTCTATTTATCCTGCTGTTGTTTTTTTTTTTTTCTGCATTCCAAGTCCAAGTAAGAAATGTGAAAAATATCCATAGGATAGCACTGAAGAACATTAACTACTTCATAATCACTAGTTTATACTATTGGCTATGACTTTTACATACATCATGTATTTATTGCTTTTCAATAATGTGACATGAAAACTCAGTCTAGACTGAAGGAACAGCATTATAATTAGCATAAAGAAAGAGGCAATGAAGAAAAAAAAGAAGACGGAAATATTTTGTTTAATGACAGTCTTCTGGTTACAGACTCTACATTCAGTCATATGATTGAACTATTGTATATAGTGCTGGGGAACCGCAGTACAGCCTAACTGAACTTCCTGTTGCGCTAAATTGCTAATAATGCACCTTAATAATTTCTGATCTCAGATTATATGGAAGCTGGATTGTGTAAAGTGATTTTTGCATACTGAAAGCACTGTTAAAAACATTTTTTTATATATATAATAAATGTACAGAATGGAATTACTTGTACACATCTATTATTTAGTATAAGTCTCTTATCATTACAGATATGATAAAGGCCTGACATTCTTGGACTTTGGCATTGTGTTTTTGTTAATGCTTAAGTTAACACACACACGCAAATGTGCAAAATATTCAAGTATTATTTTAGCCAGTGTCCCTTTTCAGTTGACAAAGACAAGCACAGTCTCAACCCAAACATCATCTTTAGCCCTGACCAATCAGACGCTGTTCATGAGCTCCCTGCTCCGCTTCAACCCAGACAGCATGATCATAAGCACAAAGAGCCTTTGAACTGTAAAAATGACAAGACACACAAAAAATCAACAGGATGTAATAAAAGGCAATGCAAATGGTCGGGGGAATTTCTTGAGGCCCACAATATGAAATCCAGAATTACTAATGAACACAGGCGCACAAGAAAACTTTTTCATACGCACACACACACAAATGTAATAATAAATATAGCTGCAAGCAGCAATGACCGGAGTTCAAGCACATAAAGGCATTTAAGGTGGTATGTTTTAGGGTTTAGACCAACCTGGACGTATGGCTGACAGTAAAACACATCCAAAATGGAGAATAGGCTCACAGACACACACACACACACACACAGAGAGAGAGAGACAGACTGAAATGAAATGATTAAACTAGTTTATTAATACTCAATAAGCATACTTAAACATACAGAGACACACACACATACATACATGCACACACATTTTGTTGCAGATACAGATATTTGACATAAATGATAGGTGACACAATACTTATTGAAAGTCTTCTCTTTTTAGGAGTTTATATGTCATTTTCAGGTTTCACTGTAATCATAATCTGGCATAATTGTAAAAATTAATATGTCTGTATGAACAATATGGTAAGCTATTAGTAAATGTGATTTTAAATGGTTTAACAGTGATTTTATAATATCTTGAATCCATGAAATCTTATTATTGACCTAGAGAGTCTACAGAATAGTACTGCACTGATTTGATTGATTTTGAGTTAAAAACCGAGGACCAGTTCACAAAAGTAGGTTTTTGAAATAACTTAAATATTTAATGAACAGTTTGATTGACAGCATTGGTCCCAGAGGTAAAGTTCTTCAGAATGAGGAGATCTATCATATGATATGAAGATCTAGTGTTTGTGTAAATATATGATCATTTTTTAGCAATTTGAAGCCATTTTCCATTGAAATCTTGTGTTTTTGAAACCTTTTTAACTATTATTGCGCCACTTATGGTCCGATCTCCATGAGACTTTGCATGCTTGTTAAGAGTGATCTGACACATGTTTTCACCACGTTTCGTAAAATTTTGAGTTTTCGTTTAGGTTTTATAGGCTTTGAGGAATATTTGACCACGCCCCTTTTAAAATGACCCCATTATAGCTAACCAAAGGACAAAATTCAATTTTTTTTTGATAATTATTGATCTAGAGAGTCCAGTGAATATTACTGCAGTGGTTTGATCGAGATTGAGCGAAAAACCTAGGACTAGTTCGCAAAAGTAGTTTTTTTTAAATAATCTTGAATATTTAATGACCAGTTTGATTGACAGCATTGGTCCCAGAGGCAAAGTTGTTCAAAATGAGGAGATCTATCATATGATATGAAGAGCAGGTGTTTTTATGAATATATGTACATGTTCTGTAATTTGAGGTCATTTTCTATACAAATATTGTATTTTTGAGGCCTTTTCAACTATTATAGCGCCACCTACGGTTCCATCTCCATGAAAGTTTGCATGCTTGTTAAGAGTCATCCGACACGTTTTCACCAAGTGAAAATCAAGTGAATATTGTGGGGATGACTGAAACACCACGTGATTACAGAGCCATAAAACTCTTTAGCGCCAACTAGTGGCCGATTTCTTTCAAAATTCTTACAGACCTTTAGGGCCATAAGTCGAACATGCCCACTGAGTTTCGTCCCGATCGACCTCCGTTAACCTTGTTTGGCAAAGTTGTTCAGCATGAGGAGATCTATCTTATGATATGAAGATTTAGTGTATGTGTGAATAAATGAATAAAACTTTTTGTGTACAATTTAATTCTGTTATAATTGTAATATTGTGTTTTTGGAGACTTTGTTTACTGTTATAGCACCACCTATGGTCCGATATTCATGAAACTTTGCAAGCTTGTTAACCCTGTCAAAAAGGTGCTTAAAAGATTTTGGCCAATGGCGGCCATGTTTTTTGAGAAACACGAATGTCCTCATAGACACTTGTGCCACTTATAGTCATTGACACTGCAAACCAAATTTAAAGTCGATCAGACAAACGGTTTCCTAGTAATAGTTTTTCAAAATTATAGCGCCACCAAGAGGCAGAGCTACGCAATTTTTTTTGATTTGACCAAAGTTTTAGCTCTTACACATGCGTAGCGAGTTTGGTGAAGATTTCTCACTTCGTTCAAGAGTTATAGCTTTTTTCGTAAAATTGGTCCTCGACTTTTGAACGTTTTGGCGCCCCATTGCAACAGTGAGTCGAAATTTCAACTTTTTTTTGATAATTATTGATATTCACTATCACTAGGTTTTAGACATAACTCAAATTTGCCGAAAAACGAGACCGCCTAGACTCAAAATCAGAATGACCATTTTTTATTCGGCTTGACCGACGGATTCCAAAAATGTAACATTTTGGAGTATATGACAAGTGGTTTAGGAGTTATTAGCCCTTACGCGTTTTTGATCGCTGTAGCACCCCCTATTGGCCGATTGGGCCGGCTCTTTGCACCTGAGTAGCGAGCATGACTACTACCTTTTGACCAAGTTTCAGCTCTCTAGGCCTTACGGTTTGTTCTGCCCGTTCAGTTTTAGGGAAGAATAATAATCCTAACAATTACAATAGGGTTTCAGCACTGCGTGCTTGAACCCCTAATAAATAACATGTCTATATAAATGCCCAGTAATTGACAGTAAATAAACTATGAATGCACAAATTCAATTCAAGTGCTCTAATTGGAAAGCTGAGAGCAGCAGTTCTGCCATGACACCAACAAGGACCCAAACCCACAAGGGCTACTCAATGGCTCACAAGCTGTAACTGGGTCACAAGGGGATCAAAGGGTCTGTTTTATATCAAGAAAAAGCAGAAATTATTTAAAAAAATTCTCCAACAGTGCATTACAATAACAAAAAGCAAACAAAAAGTGAGTAAACAGATTCACTTTTCCCTATTACAGTGCAACTGTAACCACATCTCATTTAAGAAACTCTTTCCATCCTAATTTGTCAAACATTTTTTCATTTTCCATCAACACATAAACATGGATCACAGGATATGCAAGCACTCACTTTCCACCAACTCTAAACTTACTGTTAATGAGAACAGAGGCGCATGGAGAACACAAAAATAACTGCGCACGATGATTCGGCAGTTTTCACCAATAACACAAACTCCATCCATCTGTTTTTAAATAACATTTTCACCAAGAGCACATAATTCACCAGTTTATGATATATGGCCCTCAAAATCATCCGCCATTTGAGAATAGTAGGAATCAAATACACTTGTATTCCCCTCACTAATATTTCAGATGTTCCACACAAACATGTTTTGGTTATTGTTTCTCAGAGGTCAGTACATGTGACCGGTGTGACCCCGTGAATCAAGAGAGTTGGGCCCAGGTCTCGCGTCAGCGTATCCAGCTGCGTCAGGTACTGCTGTGACAGCTCAGAACTGGAGGGAGGATGGGGCAAATACAGGAAGCGGACTGCTGCTGTAGAGCTGTGTTCCCTCAGCAAAGCGTTCAGGAAACAGGAAATCCTCCGACACTTTTTGAGACTCTGAATTTAGCCCTCTAAACATGCGTGTCACGTTATCCCACGCCACAATCTTAATGGTGGCACGAATCCTCAGCATTCCAAGCAACTCTCTAAACTGCTCCTCATTGGCCAGCCAGCCCTGGTCTCCCGATTCTGATGCCACACAGACAAATATACGTAAGCTTGCACGGCGCCACCTGTTGGCCATGGTTAACACACACGCCATCTGAAGCAGGAAAAGACTGGACACGTCTTCGTAACTGGCACTGCCTGGGGACAGTAGGTTTGTCGGCCACACGTCAATGGTGTCCACATTGTCATTTCCCCTTATGTATGTTACGCCTTTGCTCTCAGGCGGCAGCTGGAAAAAGTAGCGGCCTAAACAAACGTTCTTGCCCATTTTTATGGCATCATGGATGATGCTCACATACTCCTCGGGCTGCAGAGCGCGAGGGCTCTCGGCATGGCGCACGGGTGGAAAGTGAGCCTGTAAGGACGGAAGGTCCACCCCGAAATTATCCCCCTCACCCCTATCACCCTCGCAAAAGACAGGGTCCTGCAGGAAGTAGTCCGCTGGATAGCAGTTGTCATAGAAGCCCAAGACCAGGGTATTAGGCTTCATGCCTCCTGGAAAAGAAGATAAAAAATTATGGTCTGAAAAGGAAATACATTCTAATACACTTTGATTCTAACTCTCAAACTCTTGATTCTTTTCCAATTTTGATTGCATTCTAAGTGTCCATTTTGACTACATATTGTTACAAAAAGAAATTCTCTATATGCTAATGCTGCAAATTAAACGGTAGTATTTCAGACTCATTTAAAGTGTTCAATAAAAGAAATGGCCCATACAAGTCATTTGTAAATCGGGCTACATTAGTTGCACTGTATGTTTTTGATTCACTAAAAAGAACCACACATGAGAGTTATTGGTTTGTGAATTGGACTATACTGGTCACGCTGTATGTTTTTGAATCGTGAAACAGAACCAGCTCACAGGAGTCACTCGATTACAAATCAGGCTACAGTGGTTTTGGATGTTTTTGATTCATTATAAGTAACTAGCTCATTAGAGTCATTTGTTTGTGAAATGGGCTACACTATTTGTGCTGCGTGTTTCTGAATCATCTCATAAGAGTCATTTATTCATCTATTAGGCTACAGTTGTTTTGCATGATTTTGATCGTCTAAAAAGAACCAGCTCATCGGAGTCATTTGTTTGTGAATCTGGCTGCACCGGTCTCGCCATGTTTGTTTTTGCATGCAACTTGAAGGAAGAAAAAAAAAAAAGTCAATGGAAAGTAGTTTCCTGCCATTATTTCCCCATTCACTTGCCTTTTTAGTGCATCACACAGAGTACAGACAGGAACAAAAATATGTTTAAAAGAAGAATGCGATTTATCAGAAAATCTACAGTACGTGATTACTTATGTGATAGCAATGCTCATTTAGAGTCAACTTACAGTCAACTCAAGACTATGCTCAGATAAACTTACAAGTTAATCTGCATACAAGTATTCAACATTTTTTATAACTTTGTTATCTTACAAACTGCTCTAAAGGAAACATGCTGTATTCTCCGAGTAGTTTTTGTGATGTTTTTATGCTATTGTTTTTTAAAAATGTTTTATGTGAAATTATTTGTGCTGCCATCTTGACTAGAACTCTCTGGAAGAAGAGATATTGTATCTCAATGGAAATTTCCTGGTTAAATAAGGATAAATTAAAAAATAAATAGAAATGATTAAGGATATACACTATGATTTTTAACATTGTGGAGCAGATGCCATCTCTGAACTAGCTGAGCTCTTACACAAAGTGTTGAAAACACTACAATAATGTATTTACTGTATTATTTCATTAGATATGTACTTGTACAATAAAGATGTAGTCTAAATTATGCTTCCTGGCTCTGTGCTGTAAAGATGACGCGATAAGGAAATGTCTCACCTAGTCCAGTGATGCGGAGCAGATGTTGAGTGCTGTTAATAAAGAATAACAATTTGGTCCCTCAGTAAATTCTCTTTGCCACCTTGAAGTTTTCTCAGTCTCCCAAAGTGTAAATAAACGGCCGGGAAGTAAGAAAACACACAGTCAAATGTATCCTCAATACTTCAATTTATTCATAGAAATACAGATATTATATAGGCATATGTCGAGGGGAGTTTCATCCTCTTAACCAATGAGGATATGAATAACATACACTAGGATCTTTGGCCAAGAACATGTTTATATAAAATAGCCAGATGTACAGAAAAACATGGACATATTAGGAATAGACTTTTGCGAAGAATGCTGAACTGTCTTCATGGTTTCATCACGAACTCCTTTACCCTTGTAGTCCTAACATTCATGTCCTTATTTGGGACATTTGAACCAAGAGAAGCTAATGTATACATTTAAGCATGCATACTTCGCATATAAGACATATTTAAAACATAATATCAAGAGAGAGAGATGGATACAGAAGGAGGAATTCAGAGAGAATGCGTTGTATATATAAGAATGAGAGAGAGGGAGAAAAAGGAGGGGTAAGACATGTCTGGACTCAACAGAAAGACAGAGAGTGTTTTCTAACAAGTGCCCTGCCTGACAGACGGAGAGAGAGTCAGATCCACAAAGGCCTTCACACCCAACTTATCTACTAGACTCAGCCAGAAATTATACTGCGGCTGCACCAGGTCTGCTGGCAACACATCTGAGAGAGAGATTACATTTGGTCGTGTGGCCCTTTCTATTCTGACAATCAGTGTGCAACAACATGAAAGTAAAATGGATTTACAGCAGAAGGGCTGTTTAGTAATCTTAAAGGTACAGTTCACTCAAAAATGGCAATGCTGTCATCATATAGGTATTTGTCATGAAAAAGATATGAGAAATGTCTCAGTGTTTTTTGTCCATATAATGAAAGCCAACGGTCACTAAAATTAATCGATTAACTTCAGGAGGCCTTTAGTAACACCCCGGCGCTGTGTGAGACACTTTTTATGATGGATGGATGCACTTTATTGGACTTATTTTGGACTATTTAAAAATAACACCCATTCACCGCCATTATAAAGCCCGGACATTTAAAAAAAATATACAACATTTTTTTTTATAAAAATTCGTCTGAAAGAAGAAAGTCACATACACATAGGATGCCATGAGGTGGAGTAAATCATATGGTAATTTTTGGGTGAAATATCCCTTAACAGTCTTCAGAATCAGTCTTTTATTCTTCATGTTCTGCAGAAGAAAATGTCAAACAGGTCTGAAATGACATGAGGGTAAGTAAATATTTTTTGGTAAATTATACCTTTAAGATCATAAACTCATTTAATCATATGATCATAAAAAAAACAAGGAAGCAAGTCATCTTATGGAGGTGGGTGAGCCTGAGTTCACACTGATTAAAATGAAAAGATTACAATGGAATGAGAAGAAAAACATATTAGCTGCAAAAAATAAAACAAGCAAACAAGAAATCATCATCAGGACTTGTGGTAGATTTGCTCAAATAAGAAAATAATAAAATTTCTCCCATCTTAAATTAGATTTCTATAGACAACTATTCATTGTCAATAGAGGCTTGATGTCCTTGCAAAGTGTAAAAACGCTGTGACTGTGATATTATCAAAACACTGCTTTCTTTAAGCATCCTAACCAGCCCCACATAGCAACAATGACCCTGCTTACATGCACTTAGGAAATGGTTTAGTCCAGAAATTTTGCAGAAAGCAGCATTCTGGAACATCATGTAAACACAAACACAGCCTTTCTGTACATTTCAAGAGATTAAGAAGCAAGAGAACACACTTTATGTGGTCATAAAATGCATGTGTGGTAACTGACAATCTTTGCTCTATATGCCTCGTCAAACTTGGGTTCTATCATTAAATTGCTCCCTAACCCCAATACCCCAGTTGTCCTACCCAGATCTCCAATCTGCACATGCCCAAGAACAAACAGCCCTCCTTTCTTTAGCTGGTTGACGAAGCAGATAAGCTGACAGGAGGAGCGTGGGTTCGCCACCATCAGTAAGACCTGAGGCCGCCAGAACTTTACATGATCCTTACGGGAGTCTAACATCAGAAGGTATTTCCTCACCTGAAAGCAGCACAGAAAGACCAACCATGGATTTAAAGTTCAGTGCATTCACATGTGTTTTGTGTGTGTGTGAAGGTACCTGATGGAAGATAAGTGCTTGGCTAATGTAGCCCCAGCTGCTGGTGGGAGAGCGGTAGTGCAGGAACAGTAGGAGCAGCAGCAGCAGCACAATACTGGCTGAGGAATACACTGGGTTTATCACAAACATCATTACCACACAGCTTACAATGCCCAACAAACATGTGTGCCAAGAGAAAAACTGAAATGTAAATATAGAGACAGATACTTACAATATTGTTCAAAAGTTTAGTCCGTGAAGATCTTATTTTTTTTATAAAGAAATTAATACTTTTACTCAGCAAGGATGCATTAAATTGAGCAAAAATCAAAATGAACTTATAAAATGCACACACACATACATACATACACACACTTTGAACAGTACCTGAAGTTTGGAGCAGAGGCCCATTCCAGAGCCAGACAAGCCAAATCAACCGCCACATACGCTAACAGGTAAAACACTGTCACAATACCAGCAATCACATTCAGCTGTCCTGCAAACAGTGTACACTACAACACACACACACAATCTTACTCTTTATATTATGTGCGTCACAGAAATAACATCCAAAGACAGCTCCCTATACCTGCACCAGACCCCAGGTGTAGAGCACAGACACCCACGGGTTCCCAGAGCTGGAGGTTACAGCAGCCGGAGCCAGAGGCAGACCTGAAACCAGATCACAGCACAGATCAACAAAACACTGCCACATTCTAACAGAGAAGTACAGTACCATCACATCACTCCAGGATAATATTACACCATCATATCTTAACAGTCATGTCAAAACCAACAATGTAACCTAGTTACTGGGTCATCAGGACGTTTACATAATATTCTTTATTATATCCAGGGTGCCATACATATTTCACCATTTACCTGTTTATATTGATAATCAAATAGTGCCTTTGTAAAGTATCCTGGAATTTTAGTAAGTAACGCAAAACATTTCTACTAAGAATTGATGTAAACATTTAAATCATAAAAGTGGTGTTTTTCCTCTTCTGATCGGAGTAAAACCAAGAAAACAAATCCTACACACAGTGGTAAGCTGTGGTTAAAATGCTATATGGTGTGAAACTATATTGCTTGTATGGCTCTTGTTTGTATGTCATGCTGTGACCAGCCAAATACATGAACTTGTTTTTAGTGAACCTTTATTCAACCAGACAGAACAGATCAAATCTCTGCTGGGCTAATGTCTTTTTACGGTTTCCTTTTTAAATGTGGTGGTGCAACTGCAACACCATTCAGCAACTATGCAAAAACGTTGCCACAGGTACATTATAAGCATTGTTGCCAAACCTGCCATGTGGTAGGATTTTAATCAGGCCACTGACCTAGCACTACAATAAATGGTGTGACATTAAACCTTATAATGATTTTAAATGTTTAATGAGCCACAATAAATAAACCACATTATAACAAATAGATTCCTATTGTTTTCTTCTATATTCCTGGATTTTTTAAAAAGTTGTTCTACGTAACATTTCCTCAATAAATTGTGTAATCTATCATCAATTATTTTCTGTGACTGATTTGTTTATACGATTTGAGAGAAACTTTAAATTGTCAATAAATTCAATGAAATCTAATTTTTTAAAAGAATAGCTTGTTTAGTTTTGATTATGCCTCGTCAGTTAACTGATTTGAGTAGAAAATGTTCAGAGGAAATATTCATTATGATTCTTTTAGATAAAATGTCCTTTTTTACCTTTTCACACAGAATATATGAGCTCTCACACCATATAACAACCTATAAAATGTGACAAAAAGAAGTTACACTGAAAAATATTCACCAAGCATATTTTCCTTAGAAACCATGAATACTGCTTTCCAAGTACTGCTCACTAATGTTTTCCCATAACACTTCTTGTCAACCACCCTAACACATCTAAACATCTCAGTATCAGTTTCTAGCCTGAAATACGTCCTTTAAACAGACCAAACCCACAAACACACACTAACCAAAAAGCTGGTCCAGAGCAAGCGCATGGAGGATTCGAGAAGCTCCTATCATGGAGCACATAGCAGCTGAGAGAGACGCGCAGTACACCCCAATCGTCACGAATGGAGGCCACACGCTCACCCGCTGAAACACTGCGTAATCATTGATTAACAACAACCTGAGAGAGAGACCAGGACATGCATAAGGGAGAGATGAATAAGAGGGAGAACAAAGCATTGTGTAAATTTTCACTTTTTTCCATGTGGCTTGAGTGTCGTAAGCGGCACCTGTCACAGGTACAGCTAAGGAGCAGGAAGAGAAGCACATAAACAGTGAAGGTGTATGACACTGCAATGATGGTCCCTTTAGGTATTGATTCACTGGGGTTCTTCAGCTCACCTGAGAAAGTGAAACAAATCAAATGACATGTTTATGACACTCATCCATTATACAAGTGTTCTCAATATTGTAAAAGTCAACACAATTACATTGACAACTAAAAAGTAAAGTGTGCAAATAAAGGAAGCGTGTGAATGGTGTCAGTGGTTGTCCAGTTTTGTACCCGACATGTTGGCTCCTGCCATGATGCCTGTGCAGCTGGTGAACATCACAGCAAAATACAGTGGCGAAAGACATCATTGTGTTGGTACTGTAGTCCAGAGAGTACTGCGCTACAGGAGGAGACATTTGGACAAAATTCATGCCAGAGCAGTAATTATACACTGAACAAAATTCTAAACGCAACACTTTTGTTTTTGCCCCCATTTTTCATGAGCTGAACTCAAAGATCTAAGACTTTTTCTATGTACACAAAAGGCCTATTTCTCTCAAATATTGTTCACAAATCTGTGTTAGTGAGCACTTCTCCTTTGCCGAGATAATCCATCCACCTCACAGGTGTGGCATATCAAGATGCTGATTAGACAGCATGATTATTGCACAGGTGTGCCTTAGGCTGGCCACAATAAAAGGCCACTCTAAAATGTGCAGTTTCACATACACATATTTGAGAGAAATAAGCCTTTTGTGTACATAGAAAAAGTCTTAGATCTTTGAGTTCAGCTCATGAAAAATGGGGGTAAAAACAAAAGTGTTGCGTTTATAATTTTGTTCAGTGTATAAATTAAAGGAACAGTTTTATGTCCCTGATGAATGACTGCAATACAGAAGCTGTTATATCTGGCTGCATTCAAGGTCATCCATAATCTACATCCATAAAGTACAAACTATGGTGTGTTTATGACTAAAACAGTACTATCCGTTCCATCCCAACCACTTATTGCATATAATCCATGCACTATATGACCGATATTGCAAGGCTAAAGAATATCAGAATCATAGTGTAATTGAATTGCTCAGTCCTTATGTCCGATTGCAGCTTAATTTGCCTTGCTGACTATCATCTTGTCTTGTGCTTTGAGCTAGAGGTCTGCTCTCAGCAAGCTCAAGCTCTGACTATGTCCACGTCCCCCTCAGTGAATTTGTCATCTTGATCACACTAGTAAAGCCCTGGAGTTTTGAATTCTCTTACTGAGTATCATTGAAAAGGAATTGGACAACAATACTGTGAGTCATAAAAGAGGCAATGCTGAAGAGTGTGTGTGGAACTACACACAATGTTCCTGTGGCTCAGTGGTATAGCATTGCGTTAGCAGCGCAAAGGTTGTGGGTTCAATTCCCAGGCAACACACATACTGATAAAAAATGTATAGCCTGAATGCACTGTAAGTCGCTTTGGATAAAAGCGTCTGCTAAATGCATAAAGTAATTAATTATTATAATTATAAATTATTATAAATGATATACACATACTACTGTTCAAATATGTGAGGTCAGAAAATACAGTAAACACTACAACTGGAAAAAAAAAATTCTATTTGAATAACATATAATTTATTCCTGTGATGCAAAGCTGAATTTTCAGCATCATTACTCCAGTCTTCAGTGTCACAGGATCCTTCAGAAATCACTCTAATTAACTGATTTGTTTCTCAAGAAACATTATTTCTCATTATTATCAATGTTGAAAACAGTTGTGCTGCTTAAAGGATTAGTTCACCCAAAAATGAAAATTAGCCCATAAATTACTCATTCTAGGTGTACATGACTTTCTTCTTTCAGACGAATCCAGTCGGAGTTATATTAAACATTGTCTTTGATCTTTCAAGCTTTAATGCCACTCAGCGGGTGTTGCATGCATCAGTCCAAAAGAAGTGAAATAAAAAGCGCCCATCCATAAAAAAAAGTGTCTCACACGGCTCTGGGGGTGAACAAAGGCCTTCAGTAGCGAATTGATGCGTTTTTGTAAAAAACATCCATATTCAAAACGTAATAATCACTTTAATCTAGCTTGCGCTCACTGTTGAACACGGAAGCAGCTCCGGGCGGATGATGTATGAAGTCAGCTTTGTGCATGCGCCGCTCAGAAGTGATTAACACGGAAGCGCAGCGGAAAGATCAAAACAAAACTACGGTCACTTATTAGAAGTACAAAACGAGGATTTGTAAAGAAGAATGTTGGAGGATTTCGATAGAAGCCAAGAGGAGACTGGTTTTCCTTTGCTAAAGTAAGGAAACTTTGCTTCCTTTGCTCCTGTTAACAAACGTTGGTTTTCAGGAGACTCACCAGCGGATGCGCAGCGCTGACCTCATAAGTCAGCCGCCCGGAGCTGCTTCCGTGTACAACTGTTGGCGCAAGCTACATTAAAGTGATTACATTTAGAATATGGATATTTTTCTTACAAAAACGCATCGATTCGCTACAGGAGGCCTTTGTTCACCCCCCTGGAGTCGTGTGAGGCACTTTTTTATGGATGGGCGCTTTTTATTTAAATTAATTTTGAATGAAGCACTGCAACACCCGCTGAGTGCCATTAAACAGCTTGAAAGATCAAAGAAAATTTTTTATATAACTCTGACTGGATTCGTCTGAAAGAAGAAAGTCATTATACACCTAGGATGACTTGATGGTGAGTAATTTATGGGCTAATTTTCATTTTCATTCCCTTTAATGTCTGTCTGGAAATTGTTACACATTTTCTTCAGGATTGTTTGATTTTCAAAAAGTTTGAAAGTTCAAAAGAACAGCATTTATTTGAAACAGATTACAACAATGTAAAAGTCTTTACTGTCACTTTAGATCGATTCAGTGTGTCCTTGTTGAATAATAGCATTAATTTCTTTAAAAGAAAATCTTACTGACCCCAAAATATTGAATGCTAGTGTACATGCACACAATATACCGTATAGGAAAACCTCATAAATTCCTTTTACTAGTAAATCAAAATGTTCCTTTGAGGAATATCCTTTTTTTGTTTTCTTTTTTTCAAAATGTCATTAATTAAGTATAAATATCTAATAATTTGTATATTTCACTGCCAAATATACCTTTTTATACTGAATGTTTAATCTAACACACAAGACAATCGTGATCATTTCTCCTTTACGTATTTTGAAATATAACTGTTAAATAGCCTCACTGATCATCATCACAACCGTCACTATCATTATTGCATTAATGATCATCTTACTCACGTCCAAGGTTGTTTTTTAATGTAGTGCCATTGAATCCTGTGTAGCTGGGGTTGACAGTGACGGTGTGGTTGTTGCCGTATGCGTGTGTGATGTTGAAGCGTTGTGGACTGAGTATCAGGGGGCTGATGGTGATAGAGATCAGTGACATTGTCACCACCAGCAGAATGATAAAAGAGGCTTTGGCGTAGATGTGAGCACCAACCAGACACACCACCAGACATATCAACAGCACTAGAGAGGAGTACAACACGGTGTACCAGTAACCCTGCGGCAACACACGCAGCCCCTGTGACACAGCAGAGCCTAGAGAGAGAAGAACAGAGAGGCTTCAATGTGGAAAAAAAACACAAGCCATACATGTTTAATTGCTTCAAAGACTGTTTAGTACAGCGTGATTCAATGGACCGCTCACCTGGATCCTTCCCAAAGATGTCCAGTATGGCCTCCACCAGGCCGAGTACATAAACGCCACACGCACATACCTTCGCCAAGTAAAACATCAGGCCGATACTGCTTCCAAACTCTGGTCCCAGAGAACGACTGATCATGACTAAGACTAAAGAGTTAAAGTTCAACAACAATATGCAAACACTCATGAACAACAGATTCATATTTGAGGCAGTCTGCAATTCTAGCATTCTATATGGCAAAGAGATTGGTTAAGGATACAGTAGGCCCCGCCCCCTTCCACTGCTCCATTAGTTGAAATAGCACATATAGACAGGATTGTCAACGAGATGATGAAGTAGGCCACACACAGCATGAGGAGACCATGGAGAAGACCGGCATGACCCACTACAAAACCTGCAAAATCGACATATACTGTATTAGAATCAGTTATGCACAAAAATACTTCTAAGATCACACACTTGGCCATAGTGAAAAAGTTTTATTAAGTCTCTGGTCATCAACTTCTGTCTTTTCCCATCTCTTACGCACCTGTGCGAAGAAAGAGCACAATACTGAACATGGAGAGGATGGTGGGCACCATGACGCCAAAGAAGGTGTTGAGTTTGCGGGGTTTGATTTGGGGGATGCCTCTCCTGTCACTGCTGATCCACCCCTGGAATCTTAAGCATCACCCATCATGCTGTACACCCCGTGAACAAGAAGAGGCGAGTGCTCATTTGCCATGGTCTGAAAAAGAGGAACCTGCAATAAGAAACCTTTTGAGTGTTTCCTGGTTAGTACATACAAACATTTGTCATGATTTTGAGCTGCTGAGCAAGCTATTATTATTACTCAAACATTCATA
This sequence comes from Sinocyclocheilus grahami, assembly GCF_001515645.1. Classification (NCBI taxonomy): domain Eukaryota; kingdom Metazoa; phylum Chordata; class Actinopteri; order Cypriniformes; family Cyprinidae; genus Sinocyclocheilus; species Sinocyclocheilus grahami. The sequence continues at coordinate 262,878 of NW_015505394.1, read as the reverse complement.
ATGTACACTATTGCACATTTGGGATCAGTAAAGTTTTTTGTTGTTGTTTTTTTAAAGAAGTTAGGCCTAATATTTTCATTCCTCAAGGACGCATTACACTTTTACTCAGTTCCAAAACATTTCTATTTCAAATAAATGCTGTTCTTTTGAACATTCCCATCCATCAAAGAATCCTGAGAGAAAATGTAACAAAACAACTGTTAATTACGTTAATGTTAATTATGAGAAATGTTTCTTGAGCAGCAAATTATTTTATTAGAATGATTACTGAAGGGTCATGTGACACTGAAGACTGGAGTAATGATGCTGAAAATTCAGCTTTGCCATCACAGGAATAAAATAAATTTTACAATACATAAAAAATAGAAAAGTTTATTTTAAATTCTAATAATATTTCACAATATTACTGTTTGTACTGTATGTTTGATCAAATAAATGCAGCCTTGGTGAGCAAGAGACCTTTCAAAACATTGACATTTTTGTTGTTGTAATATAGTAATTCTTTTAAAAAGTAAAAAAGTCACTCTTGATGATAATTGGACTATTTATACAAGTTTTTTTTCTTTCAAAACCATCGATGGATTTAGAGCTATAGCTAGTCACCATAAATGTCAATGATTTAGTATATTGTTAGTTTCAATTACTTTTTTCAGGCCTGTAAATCACAATTTTCCATTTAATCGCAATGTCCATGACCATGGACAGCTTGAGGCTGCAAGACCTTGAATGTCCCACTGATCGTGATCGCCTTTTGAACCGCGTTTTTCAAAACAAATGTTGGACCTTTTTAAGTAGCGGAAGTAACGTACATCACCATGTAAACAATCCGACGTACGCGGTTGAAAAACAATTGTATTATGGTCTTATGTAAGTAAAGATAATAATGTAACTATTAAAATACCCCTCTGCTAAAACAGCATCCGATTAATTGTTTGAATAAACTAGCAGACAGCTGACAAAAGGCAGCTGGCATTTCTAAATGAGACCGCCATCTCCTCCACCAGTCACGGATGCTTGGGCGTGTAAGGTTTTAAAGACACAAATAACGGTTAAGTACAGTAAGAAGATGGAGAAGCAAACATGACATACCTGTTCTTATGAACAACTGCGGCGACGCTAATTTAACGTTAAAAGCGGTATGTAACTTCCACTTTTAGGGAGAAACAACACAAACCACAAGTAAACAAAACTACTCGTTTTTACAACGTGGATGCAGGATGTCCTGAAACCGATATGTTTCATCAGAGCATCTTGTCGAGTTGCTTTCGAAAGTTTTCGTTGCAGCCTCAGATCTCGCGATCAACCCTCCGGGACATGAAGGATGGCGAAGGCACTGTCGTCGTGTGCCCCGTGGACCCGACTATGAATAAGTACAGTAAGAAGATGGAGAAGCAAACATGACATACCTGTTCTTATGAACAACTGCGGCGACGCTAATTTAACGTTAAAAGCGGTATGTAACTTCCACTTTTAGGGAGAAACAACACAAACCACAAGTAAACAAAACTACTCGTTTTTACAACGTGGATGCAGGATGTCCTGAAACCGATATGTTTCATCAGAGCATCTTGTCGATGCTTTCGAAAGTTTTCGTTGCAGCCTCAGATCTCGCGATCAACCCTCCGGGACATGAAGGATGGCGAAGGCACTGTCGTCGTGTGCCCCGTGGACCCGACTATGAACAACAGACAGCAACCTAATGAAAACATAAATCTATTATGTAACGGTCCACCGAGAGATAATGATCGCGTACTCTCATACTGCAGCACGGCTGGGACTACCGCCTGCCTCTCAGTTTGTTTAAACAAAAGTCACGGGACAGATGTAGCGCCCATGTGACTTCACAGAGAGGACGGCTGAAATATCTCAAGTGGAAGACGATTTTGAGTTGAACATGAGAGAACCGTGTTGTTTACTATTTGATCGTAGTTCAAACACCTAGACCAGGGCTGTCCAACCTCGGTCCTGAGGGCCGGTGTCCTGCAGAGTTTAGCTCCAACCCTAATTAAACACACCTGAACCAGCTAATCAAGCTCTTACTAAGCATAGAAACTTCCAGTCAGGTGTGTTGAGGCAAGTTGGAGCTAAACTCTGCAGGACACCGGCCCTCCAGGACCGAGTTTGGACAGCCCTGACCTAGATGTTTGACCAGTCAAACATTTTATCTGATATCAAACCAAGTAGCCTACCACACATACCCATTTCTTAATTTTAGGTTGCAGTAACTACACTATGTAATTCAACTGCAAAAAGGAGCACTTTTTAGTACTACTAAACTATTGTAACGATTCCCCCAGTAGTTCCATACTAGTAAAAAATGTACACATAATTATATAAATATATATTTTTTATCTTAACATGGGTGTGGTACTTTCTGCCTTTATTTGTCAGGCCATAGTTTTAAAATGATGCATTTAAAAATCTCAAGTGCTGCATTAATACCAAGTACAAAAAGAATTAGTTTCAGCTCTGATTTATGCCGGATGCATATTTTTTGTATGATAATCAGAGTGAGTAAAATCAATTCTCAATACCAGAAAATACCTTATTGTGAACGTTTAATCATATCTGGAACCCATTTAAATGTTTAAAGTTGTTTTTTGCCTAAAAACTACCAGGTTGCAGTAACTACACTATGTAATTCAACTGCAAAAAGGAGCACTTTTTAGTACTACTAATCTATTGTAACGATTCCCCCAGTAGTTCCATACTAGTAAAAAATGTACACATAAATATATAAATATATATTTTTTATCTTAACAAGGGTGTGGTACTTTCTGCCTTTATTTGTCAGGCCATAGTTTTAAAATGATGCATTTAAAAATCTCAAGTGCTGCATTAATACCAAGTACAAAAAGAATTAGTTTCAGCTCTGATTTATGCCGGATGCATATTTTTTGTATGATAATCAGCGTGAGTAAAATCAATTCTCAATACCAGAAAATACCTTATTGTGAACGTTTAATCATATCTGGAACCCATTTAAATGTTTAAAGTTGTTTTTTGCCTAAAAACTACCTATGGTTATGCTGTACTACCGATGAGGTATTTTGTACATATGGATCTAAATTAAATGCAATGATTTTTTTTGTGCAATGGACAAACTGTTCACACAATCAGGCAAATATATATCTTCCAGTATACCTTCAATTGTTTTTAGACCAAACTGTCACTGTACAAACGTTATCTGAGGTGTGTTTTGCACCACAACATATATCCTCATAAAATTTATCCATCTTTTCTTCATTAGGCCTTTGACTGACTTAGAGATGCGCTGGTATTTGGTAACACAGTAAATTGCGGTAATGAACGCACAGTATTGTAATCATCCAGACTTCAAAATACAGTGAATGATTCTGGGTAACTTATTTTCTGAATTGAGACTTTTAGACTGCACATTATCTTATTTTCCATCAACCAGTTAAAATTTATGACATTGCATGTATGCTGCATAAAAATCTGTCTGATTTTCACTTTGGTCTGAAGTTCTGAAAAAAGCAGCAGACAGACTGAATGGAAATGCAAATTCACTCTCTGACAGTAGGTGGCACTTACAGAAAAGCAGAAACACAGCGGTTACCCCTGTACACAAAGCAGTGATATTCAAATGTCTGTTTCTGAACTGAAGGAAATCAAACAGTATTTAAATGTTTTCAAAACAACCATTCAGATTTTTGTATTTGCCATGGTATTTATAAAACAACAGCAAATATTGAGTATTTAATACTAAGCATTATATAAAAAGCATTTGTTTACACTTGCACATTTTAATCTGGATTAAAACATGTTTTAATTCTTTATTATTGTTCCTTATAGTTGTGTTCTTTAGCACTTTATTCTGTTTGAAACATTTGTTAACTTTATACATTTGAATTGTGTTGTTTTATTGTATTTTAATGTCCCTGATTTGAAGAGTTATTCCATTTGTTATTAAGAGGACGAGTTTATCTTTTCAATCTGTTTTTGTAACATAGTTCAATACTGCTGTAATACCGTATACCAAGTTTCCACAATTACCATGCTTTGAAAATACCATCACATGCTTAGACTGAATCCAAAGACTGTGTGTTGAGATGTGGCCAGACATAGGAGGGTCCGGCTGGAAGGAGAGGGAAGGTGGGATTGGCAACAGAAACAAATGTGGGCGAGTGTTTGAGTCTGTGCTTTTTGAGTTGACCAAGTTCTCTGAAGCAGCATCCGCACTCAGCACAGCGGTACGGTCTCTCTCCCGTGTGAATGCGCTGGTGCTTGTGTAAGCTGTCCAAATGGCGGAAGCGTTTCTCGCAGTATCTGCAAGGATACGGGCGCTCTCCTGTGTGTATGCGCTGGTGTGTTTTCAAGCAGTAGAAACGTCTGAATCCTCGGCCACAAATGTTGCAGCGGTGCACTTTATCAGGGCTCTCGATAGTCCTGCTGAACCCAGAGTCACTACTAACAGGTGGCGCCAAGGCCAGCAAAGCATCGCCATCACTCTCCCGCATTGAAGGTGAGGAGATCTGCGGTAACTCTTGCATGGAGTTGGATGAAGATGCTACAGCTAGATTTGATGAAGGAGGCTCTAATGTAAGTGAATCAGGATCGTCTTCAATTTTAATGGTGCCCTGTTTGACATCATCAGAGTCCTCCATCACCTGTATCAGCTCCAGCTCATTAACATTTCCAGCAGGTGTGCTCATTTCAAACTCAAACGTTGTCATGTCAGATGGATCCTCAGGTGGGTTTGCGGAGGGGCCTGAATTTTCTGGTTCCTCATGTCTCCTCTCACTGTCTGTTACTGCAGAATTGTTGTCTGTAAAACAAAGAAAAGCTCATGTTTATATACATTTAGTATGTAAAATGCCTTTTATTTTTTAAAAAGTCCCCCTTCAGATTGTGGTACACATTGTTTTGCTTAGAAATCTTGCTGTGAAATGAAAACTAAGAATAACTTTCATATTGTTATCAATATTTCAAGATAAATATTTACTGAACTTAAGGTTGCATAGATCTTTTTTTAATCTTTTTCCCCCCCCATGTTAAAATAATGTTAAATTAACTTTTGAGGAATGTTTTTGTTCATCTCTCAATCATCATTGCATTGCATTATGTTTTGTCTTCCATAATTAAAACTGCAGAGCTTTGATCATAAAAACGATCCGAGTGACAACTGATATGTACAGGTGCATCTCAATAAATTAGAATGTCATGGAAAATTCAATTTAATACACGAGTTTCACAATTTGAGTTGAATTACTGAAATAAATGAACTTTTCCACGACATTTTAATTTATTGAGATGCACCTGTATATGCTAGCAGTCTGTTATAAAATTCCCATTGATTTACAGTACAAGCTATCAGAATTTCATATAAATAACGACATCTGCATCAAATTGCATATTTTCAAAACATAAAACACATACACAAATTATATATATATATATATATATATATATATAAATAGTCAACCTTTTCAAATTAATTTTTTTCTTACTCTTGGGCGAGGCTTCTAAACCGGGGTGTTTTAGGGGCGTGATATTCAAATGACGATTGTTTTCTGGCGCCACATTTATCAACATGCGATCATTCGTACGATGAGATCGGCGGCATACGAATGTTTCATAAATCACACGTGAACTCTGTCGTAAGTTGATTTGTGCGCACAGATCTGCGCTCGTTTCTACGTTAGATTGATAAATGAGGCCCAATGTGAATTCAGTAGTATAGTGGTTTATTTACATTATATATAGATTTAAAAAAAAATGAATTATGTTAAGTATGAAAGTTGATCCATACAAGAATGAATGTCCTTTATATAGGCCTAGAAACTGAAACAAAAATGGAATATAATTGTTACTGAGAGATGCAATGTTCTGTGATGTGGTCTCCTTAATACAGGGAGTCAGAGAAGAATCGTCACTGAGACAAAGTACAAGAGTATTTCCACTTTCTTCTGAGTGTGTATCTGCATGGAATAAAAAAAGAGTACATTGGAAAAAACATTTCCCAACTGCCTGTCCAGAAAGCATGGTAATCTCTAAAACCTCAAATCAAGAACAGCTGTGTTGCATAAATTATGACACAGGTTTAGATTTACAAACTTGCTTTATATATGGAACTGTTGTTTTCCAATGACCTTTGCACTAGGAGAGGTTGTTTGATTATACACACAACAGGGTTAAACATTAGAGGGACCTTGCAGCAGAACACACATTTTTCATCAGCATTTACATTTACTTATTTAACACATTCTTTGATTTATAATGTGGCCTTAGTTCAAATAATGGCAAAATTTGGACAGCAATAGTTTTTTCTTTTCCCCAACATGCTGTAAGAAAGAGCAATAGCGCACTCTAGAGGTTGACAAACGGAAAACACAAACGCTATTTATTTTAGACCCAGTGTTGTTGCACCAAAATCTGGTCGGTCTGACTGTGAAACTCCCTTTCTCTGGTGTCTGTGAATCTGAGCCCTGTTTAGCCCATGTGGAGAGGGGTGTGATCACATTGCACTCCTCGTGTTCTTCACCCGTCCGTTCATTCTGTCCATCTCATCTGCTGCCAGAAGGGAAGCATGTTTAATGCTTTTAAATACATTTCTATACATTTTGTTGCTTATAATCATTAAGTTAACTACATCGTAGACTGGATAAGATACCATGTGACCTACCTAAGTGGCTATGAATATATGTGTGGAGAATTAATGCGGAACAGTTCATGTCCATCCAATCACATACTGCTTGCATGCATGGGTCTGTGAAAATGGTGTTGCTGGGCAACCCATCCACAGCTATACTACAGTCCCTTATGGGGAGTAGGGCAGGTGGAATGTACCATCACTACACTTCGTGAGGGGGGATGCATGCTGATGATAAACCATATTTTGATGCTCATAATGTGTGGGCCAGTCTAAAGGTGCAGAGTTGTAGAAATACATTTAAAAATAAATAAATAAATCACTGTTTGATATTCATTCACAGTAGTATAGCATAGACAATCCAGTTTGTCATAAATTTTAATATGGGCCCATCAGCAAGCGCACAGTAGTACAAAGTATAATCTGTCTGCCCCTCCTCTCAACTTGTAATTATGGCAGGTGTAATTAGGAGTGTGTCTCCGGTGGGTGGCAGTTTATGTCTCTAGAGAGAAAGTGTGCATTGCATTACTGAGTGCCCTTACAAGGGAATTTTAATCACAGCTCTAAGTAATCTGAGAACGTGTGAGGTCGGTGAACTTGTCTGGATAATAATAGATGTTTGGTATTTTTAGAAATGTTTTGAAAAGCACTGGAAAAATGTTATCATTAAATATGTACAACAAGAACAAAAGATTCATACATGAAAATGTATTAGTAAACTAAGCAATCGTTTGAATTCAGGCATAATGTGAATACAGCCAGACGGTGTTGCCATGTCCTCCTATTATAATCGGTTGTTTTTTTTGTTTTAGTTTTTTCAATATATGGCTAGTTTCTCTCTCTCTCTCTCTCACACACACACACACACACACACACACACACAGAGAGAGAGAGAGAGAGAG